>NC_133317.1:12535254-12601832 GCF_012295235.1 Primulina huaijiensis | reverse complement strand
GAAAAACACATAGGATATCCATACCCGTAGGTAAGCGGTGAATCCCCGACTACAATGCATCGACTCCTATATGTTTCGACAGAACACCCAACCTTGCCACCTGATGACCCCATGAGAGTCGGTAAACAAGTCAAAGTGTAATTCTAGCACATAGAGTCTCAATGTTGTCCCGGGTCATAAGGACTAATGGTGTACAACCATAAACTAGGACTTTTCCACTCGATAAGTGAGAACCACTTGGAAAGTCCTTTAATGGAGGGTTGTTCAGTGCACTCTACCAGGAGCACCTATCTGCATGCTCGGACATCACAATGTCCCCTACCAATGAAACATGGTACTCACATCGCAGATACTAGTCTCAAGCTCGAGCGGCCTATATCCTTCTTAGCGGCGGCTGAATCGACTAGGAACCGTTTAGAATATACAGTATTCCAAATATGAGTTTCATGATACTCATCATATGAGCATCTCATATTCTTTCTACTATTTGTATATTCAAGGGCTTTATCTATGCAACTAGCATGGGTATACAGATAAAGATGTGCCAAAACAATAATTTCAAATATTATTAAAATAAAGATTGCTTATACATAGAGTTTCATTGTGAACACTCGGCCAACACTTGGCTCGACGAGCACCTACTCTAACAGAATATATTGATAAATTCTCTACCTTATTGTGTTTTGCTCCTCTTATAGCTGTGAATGATGAAGCTGTAGCGGATCAGTTCATCAACGGATTGAATTCTGATATAGTTGCCTTGACGAATGTAGAACGACCCCATCATTTCGCTGATGTTTTGAATAAAGCAAAAAGAGCCAAGGCAAGTTTGATTCGACAACTACAAAGGTTGGATGTGAGCCGACCTCAGATACAGCAATCCCCTCTTGGATTTGATAGTGGCAGTACGAGTGGGAAGCATGAGTTGCTGAAAACTCGAAAGAAACAGTTTAAGAAGTTAGGGAGCGGACCGAGTGGTTCATCTAATTCTAGTGGTTCTAGCCCGAGTTATACTGGAGTTTATTGCAGAGCCTGTGGAGGGAGACATCCCATAGAGCAATGCCAAGGAGTATTTGGTAATTGCCATATTTTCAGACAGTCCGGACACTTTGCTAAAGTTTGTCCACAGAGAGGTTCCCGAAGATTTCAGGGAGCAAAATCATCTGGTTGTAGTGACGAGGAACAGACCCAGGAGGCACTTGATGATATAGTGACAGGTAACTGTTCTTCTGTGATTATTTTGCGTATGTATTTAGATATTAATACATATTATACATGATTTTGTATGAACTGCATTGAGACATGCTTTATCTGTTGGGTCTGTATTTACTGTAGTATTGAGCTCTTACCTTTTGGGGAGAGGATTTGATATCAGTGAGATTCTGTGATATCTTGTATACTGCAGTAAGATAAGAGTGAAATTGAGTTCGACTGTGAAGTACTTGTGTTGTCTGATTTTGTCCGCATTATTGATATATTAGACAAGTACAGAACTATTGTAGATTTTTACCAGGAAATGGTAAGATTCGGACCTGAAATGGCCGAAGAATGAACAATGTACGATAAGGATTTTCGATTTTGAATTCCTTTGACATCCGTATTATCTATGATTCGATGATTATCGAAAGGAATTGAGAGATTCCTTATGTATTCAGTTGATTACTGAAAGTGAGCGTATCATGGACTGATTTGCCAGTAGCAGGAGAATTGCTAAAGTCTTTCCAGATGAGATTTGAGGTTTGCCTTATCAGGGAGAGTGATTTCAGCCTTGATTCGATACCAGGTACTGGTGTTATTGTTTTGAATTCCGTACTGGATGACACAGATTGAATGGAAAGAATGGACATATCAAATAAAAGATTTACTGCCGGAAATTTAGAGTTACATTTGGTTGTGTGTTTCTCTGTAAAATACTTCAGTTCTGGGTATGGGTTGATGAATCTTGCGTTCAAAAGTATTCTGATGATTTTATGCTCGGTTATCTATGATACTTTGATATATTCGTGGCATATGATTGACTGAATTGAATACTTCGTATTGAATATTTTGAGAACTGAGATTGTTGTATACAGAAACTGTTCAGATATGAATCTTTATTGAGACAGATTGGATTCGTGGTATGTAATATCCGAATCTGGTATACTTATTGATTTGGTACAGTTTAGGTCGTGATCAGTAATTGAGACGACATCGATGTCAGAAATGTCAGAAATTCATAGTTGCATGAGTTTAGCAGACTATTATATTCGATTGTTGTTTTGAAATTGCTTGAGAATTGTTATTATTCTAAAACAGTATTTGAGAAAGATTATATTGTTTGGGGAGAACAGTACATTCAAATCCGTGTTTGATACAGATTGTTGTATATTGTTGAAATTATATATACAGTTCAAACCGAATCAGAGCATTGATCAGAGTAATAGGTATGTGACAGAATCGTCTCCTTGTGCCGAATCTTTCAGATTTATACAACAGAATTTAATATCGATAGTCAGAACAGGGTATCAAGCAGAATATCAGGTAAGTAATAATGTATTGTATGTTAATAACTGAATTATAGATATTTCGAATTTGAAATGACAGACATTGTCAGAAATGCGCAATAATTGATTCAGTGTACATCCTGATAGCAGAAAATGTTTTGATAGAAACAGATGAGATTAGATATGGCAGAGTTTGGACTGAAATATCTAGCTTGCCGACAGATGAAGATAGAAAGATAGAAACCCAAAGATTTATTACAGAGTTGTTTATTTCTAAATAGAAATGGGAGTACATTTCTATGGATTTATAACAACACTACCGCAAATCTTTCTAAGATGGTGATTGTGATTGACAGATTGCTCAATCTGTATATGTTATTTTGTACAAGATAACGTATAAACATGATCAGATGACAAAGATCGATGTCATAGAAGTGGTCAGATTGAACAGAATGCCCAGTTGTTGATTATATCAGACTGTGATTTTTGATTGATTTTGTACTTTTCGCAGGATATACCATGAGCGTTTTCACATATCATCCACAGACTGACAGATAGTTAGAACGGACTATCTAGATACTGGAAGATATCTGTAGAGTTGTAGTGCTGGATGTTAGCACTAGTTGACACGATGTATTGTCACTTTGTGAATGATTGTACAACGATAGCTATCAGATGAGTATTATGATAGCTTCAGTTGAGGCATTGTACAGTGAGAACTGCAAATTTCCTTCGTATGGGAATGATATCTCGAAGGTTCCGGATATTGCACCTGATATGATTAGAGATATGACTGAGAAAGTGAGGTGGATTCGAGAAAAAAGGAAGGCAGCTCAAGAGAGACATACCAAATATGCCAAGGTTTGATGAAAACCATTGGTATTTGAGACAGGAGACTGAATATTCTTAAAGATTTTTCCTTTCCGTGATATTGTCAGGTGTGACAGAAAAGGGAATTGCCTCCACGGTATATTGGCCCATATGAAATTCTAGAGAGGATCGGAAATTTTGCTTATTGAGTCATGTGATTGCCTTCTGTATCAGGAATACCCGATATTTTAGGTATCGGTATTGAGGAGATATTTGTATGATGCTATGCATATGATTCAGTCAGATGAGGTCGAACTGGATGAAGCACAGAGTTACTTCGAGGAGTTGATTTAGATCTTTTGATCGTAAAGAGAAGCAACTTTGAACAACGGTTATTAAGCTGGTGGAAGTTCAGTAGAATCATTATAGCATCGAAGAAGTTATCTGGGAAACTAAGTAGACATGAGACAGAGATTCCCAGAATTGTTTTACCGATGAAGTATTCTTATTTCACTTCTATTCTCCATTCCTTAAGGTATCTGGTGGATATTGGATTTGATACCTGATTGAATTACCTGTGATTTCGAGGACGAAATCAGATCTTAGGGGGGGAGAATTGTAATGCCCGAGATTATATCACTGTACTTAATCCTGAATTAATTTCCAAAATTGTAATTAATGAAGATTTCGGGGGTTAAAGTGCAATTAGTGGGATTGGAATGAATTTGAGAAGAAAATGCATAAACATGAGTGGTGGGCAGAGAATTGCGCGCACATGCACGAGAAGATGCGCGCATCTGCGCGAAGGGCAAGTGTGCGTGACCAGAAGGTCTCGCGCATATGCACGAGCTGTTCGGGTCCAGGATATGCCGAGGCGAAGAGCTCGCGCATATGCGCGAGACAGAGCGCGCATATGCGCGAGAGGTTCGAACAGCCACCTGCGAGAACAGAGATTCGCGCGCATATGCGCCGAGAAGGTGCGCGCATATGAGCGAGCAGCAGAACACTTGAGAGCCGAGACCAGTAGGACTCGCGCATATGCGCCGGTATAGGACGCGCATATGCACGAGACGTGTTTTACAAAGGGCGAGCCACCTAACCTTTACATGCAACATGTGAATATATATATATACATACCAGCCTTCGTTCAGAGGAAAGAAAAGAGGGAAAAACGGAAGAACGAAGCCAATTCACATTCTTGATTTTATATTTCGTTTGTGCAAGATCCGCCCGTTATATTTTGAATCCGACTTCAGTACCGTGTTCCTATCGACGCAGGCTACAACTGGACGTAAGTTATGTTACGTTTAGATACGATTTGAAATTATGATATTGTCAGAATCGAATATGAGTCATATATGGTGTTTCTGATATAGTAGACATCGTATAATTGAAGTCAGATCGAAGAACGGACTGTGTATGTAATTATTATGATTTTCAGAACTGATATGATCGAGATTGTTCAGATTTGAGACTATTGTCTGTTATCGTTGAGATTATGAGTTATACCGATATCGATTATGAGTTCATGTATTATATCTGTGATGTTGAGATTGACGGGATTATTGAGATTGTATTATTATGCCGTCGAAACATCAGTAGATCGAAATTGATCAGATTTAGTATTGATTGAGATTGTATCATACTTTATTGACATTGATTAGAGTATGTCTTGATTTGAGTATTGATCAGAACAGGTCTTAAATTGAGTTATACATTGATATTGTGCATATTGATATTGTCATTGCCAGATTGGGTATGGACAGATTGGAGTGCGAGACTTCGTCTTCGTCAGATCGAGAAGATAAAGGTATAAAACGAGGTTAACTGGGAGATCGACTTGAGTTAGATTTAACTCGAGTTTCCCTAAACCACATACTTGTATGGCATTGTTGTTTTTATATACCTTTGTGTTTTTAAATGATTATGGTTATTCTGTTGAATTAGAAAATAGAAAGTAGATAGCTATTAAGTGAGAGTCACTGACAAAGGGGCTAGATTATGACAGAATAGCCACTGGCCATTGCACATTGTCAGAGCAGGATTAACTAGTCTTTATTAGATACGCCAAGACACTGGACGTTTGGTATATCGATATGCTTCAAATACAGATAGCATCCTTATTACGGATTATTCGATATAGACTAGACCAAAGTCAAGAAATAAGAACGTACCGCCACCGCGAACGGTAGTAGTAGGTGGGGGACTTGTTACGTTCTTATTCACCGGGATCCCTAGAGTAGATGAGAGATAAGTTGAGTCTGAGATGCCGAGTCAAGAACTTGCTTTACAGACTTGTATTGATTTATGTTTCGTAGATTACGATTCATGTTTTATTTATAGTTCGATATCGATTCACATTGTCAGAATTTGATACATGTAATGATATCTGCTGCATGCTTTATTATACAATTGCATGTATCTATTGTTTATACTGGGATTTATTCTCCACGGAGTATCCGGCTGTTGTCTTGTTTGTATGTGTGCATGACAACAGGTGGGACAGGATTAGGGTCGAGAATAAGATGAGAGATTGAGATTAGCGTGGTGATTCCGGACTTGGATGTGAATAGGTTTCAGCTCTTTACATGTAGTAGTTGAACCTTAGTAGTTTGAATTCACGTTGTTGTATTAGATTTGTACTTGTATATTGATTTGTATATTAGATCAATTCCGTTACGTTCCGCAATTTAAGAAAAAATTTTATGACCCTAATTACTTGACTAGTATATTGATCCTAATAACGATTAAGAAGATGATTAGCGTCCGGGTCCCCACAGTACATGAGATAGGTAAGCCTTGGTAGAATTTCCAAGTACTAGATGTTCGGTGATATCGATGGGCTTAGGAGAAGATCAACTCCTATTATAGATATTCAATATAGATAGGACCGAAGTCTAGGAATAGGACGTACCGCCACCCCGATTGGGAGAGTCGGTGGGAGATTGTTACGTCTTATTCACACCGGGATCCCTAGACTTAGATATAAGTCGAGTCAAAGAATAAGAGTCAAAGAGTTTTATCCGTATTCACTAATGTGTTATTATCTTGTGTTTATTTGCATGACATGCATGTATGCATGTTTTATACTGGGATTTGTTCTCACCGGAGTCTCCGGCTGTTGTTGTGTTTGTATGTGTGCGTGACAACATGTGGGACAAGATCAGGGTCACGACGAGGATGACTGAGATTGGATAGCGTGGTGACTTCGGGCGTAGAAGAGGAACTAGTAGTTTTACATTTGATATGTAGTGTGTTATAAACACTAGTTTGTGTAACCATGTAATGGAAGAAAACATGTACTTACTGTTGTTGAAATAAAATAGAGATATCACCTTTGTATGATTATATACAAATGTTTTGATATTAAAAGCAAAATTTTGACTCACATTTTCTAGCAAAGATCCACTTAATCCCAATGATAATTGAGTTAGAGCCCGGGTCCCCACAGTTATTTACTTAATTCAACACTTGAATTAATTTAATTATTTGGACTCTACTAGGTCCACTAGTGTTTAATTAATTCAACACTTGAATTAATTTAATTTAGTCCATAATAATGTTTATGAAAATCACAATTTTCAAATACATTATTTATTTGGCCAACTTTTAATTTAGGAACACTTCAACAAATTAAAAGTCACATTCCCCTTATAGAAGTCATACTTCTATTTTTCCTTACGCTTATAAACTCTTTTATAAGCCGTTCAACACATTGAACTATTTTACTTCTCAACGGGATCTAGAAAGCTAGTACTTGTGTGGCCCTCAATGGTTCATTGATACAACTAGCCGTGGGTTCACATCTCCATGTGATTCGGACTAAACATGTCCTTATTTGANTTACTATGTGTCATGTCGTAGTTTCATCGATGGTGTAATCTATGAACCCCCTTTCATAATTACCATCATACTCTGATCAGAGATTTCATACTACATACACATAGGATATCCATACCCGAAGGTAAGCGGTGAATCCCCGACTACAATGCATCGACTCCTATATGTTTCGACAAAACACCCAACCTTGCCACCTGATGACCCCATGAGAGTCGATAAACAAGTCAAAGTGCAATGCTAGCACATAGAGTCTCAATGTTGTCCCAGGTCATAAGGACTAATTGTGTAAAACCATAAACTTGGATGTTTCCACTCGATAAGTGAGAACCACTTGGAAAGTCCTATATGGAGGGTTGTTCAGTGCACTCTACTAGGAGCACCTATCTGCATGCTCGGACATCATAATGTCCCCTACCAATGAAACATATTACTCACATCGCAGATACTAGTCTCGAACTCGAGCGGCCTATATCATTCTTAGCGGAGGCTGAATCGACTAGGAACTGTTTAGAATATACACTATTCCAAATATGAGTTTCATGATACTCATCATATGAGCATCTCATATTTTTTCTACAATTTGTATATTCAAGGACTTTATCTATGCAACTAGCATGTGTATACAGATAAAGATGTGCCAAAACAATAATTTCAAATATTATTAAAATAAAGACTGTTTATACATAGAGTTTCATCGTGAACACTCGTACAACACTTGGCTCGACGTGCACCTACTCTAACACATGGAGGTACGTACTAATCTCTACCTTGCAATCTAAGATTTTGGGGTTTGAGCATGTGAAAGAGTTGTATTTGCTAGATGAGGATTTTAAGAGTGTGTTTGAAACTTGTATGCATGGTCCACATGACAAATTTTATTTGCATCATGGTTTTCTATTTAGAGAAGATAGGTTGTGCATTCCTAAATCTTCAATTCGTGAATTACTTGTTAGGGAGGCACATGGGGGTGGTTTGATGAGACACTTTTGTGTGGCTAAAACCTTGAGTGCTTTGCATGAACATTTTTATTGGCCACATATAAAACGTGATGTTGAGCGTGTGTATGATAAGTGCATAACTTGTAGGCAAGCTAAGTCTAAGATACAACCACATGGATTGTATACACCAATTCCCGTCCCTAGTGAACCTTGGGTTGATATTTCTATGGACTTTGTTTTGGGGTTGCCTAGGACGAAGAAGAGGAGGGATTCTATATTTGTTGTTTTGGATAGATTTTCTAAAATGGCACATTTTATAGCTTGTCACAAAACTTATGATGCATCTAACATTGCGGATTTGTTCTTTAGGGAAGTCGTTAGGTTGCATGGCATGCCTAGGACTATTGTTTCTGACCGTGATGTTAAGTTTTTGAGTTACTTTCGGAAAACGTTGTGGGTTAAACTTGGCACAAAATTGTTGTTTTCTACTATATGTCATCCTCAAACGGATGGAGAAAATGAAGTTGTTAATAGAACTTTAGGGACACTTTTGCGTGCTATTCTTAAGAAGAACTTAGAGAATTGGGATGATTGTTTACCATTTGTTGAGTTTGCTTATAATCGTTGTGTGAATTCTAATACAAATTATTCGCAATTTGAAATTGTATATGGTTTTAATCCTCTGACTCCGTTGGATTTGATGACTTTACCTGTGAGTGAAAGGTTAAACCTGGATGGCAAAAAGAAGGTTGAATTTGTTAGGGGTTTGCATGAAAAGGCCAAGGCCAACATAGAGAAGAAGAATGAGCAATATGCCAAACAAGCCAACAAGGGGAAGAAGAATGTGGTCTTTGAGAAAGGTGATTGGGTGCGGCTCCACTTGTGGAAGGAAAGGTTCCCCGAGAAGCGTCGTTCAAAGCTACTACCTAGGGCCGATGGACCATTTCAAATTCTAGAAAGGATCAATGATAACGCCTACAAACTCGATCTACCAGGTGAGTACAATGTGAGTTCACTTTCAATGTTAGTGATTTGTCGTTGTTTGATGTAGGTGATGAACAAGATTTGAGGACAAATCCTTTTCCAGAAGGGGAGGATGATGCAAACATGGGTGGTCGAGCGCCAAAGAAAGCATGGGATCCTTTGGAGTTGCCGGAGGGACCAATCACGAGAGGACGACTGAAGAAGTTCAAGGAGGCACTACAGGGAGTCATGAGCAAGCAAGAAGGGATCGTGATGCAGAGGAGTACGTTTGGAGGCCAAAAGAACATTATTCAAGCATCATTTTGAACGACCTAGGCTACACGGACCTGTACACGGGGTCCGTGTCCATTACAACCGAGAATTAAGAAATCCAGAGTGTACACGGACCCGAGCACGGACCTGTACACGGGGTCCGTGTACATTACAGTGCCTACATGGACCCAACTCCGGACGTCTACATGGGGTCCGTGTGCTAGGCGGTTTGACGAGAATATTTTTCCTTCTTTAGTGTTTTAATTTGTTTGGAAACTAGGTTTGATATCTTTGGGATAAGTAAACATATTTTGGACAAAATTAACACATTATTCAGATATTATTGAGTTTTATACAAACTTTTTGAGTTTTTCTCTCAAAAAATTTTGCAAGGGTTTGCTTTATTTTCATAAAAAATCAAACTTATCAAGATTCGTTCTTGTGGCGTTTGTCGATTGATTTCATACGGATTGTCAAAGACAAGTACTTTGAAGGTTCGTCTGTTTCTCAATTGTTTATCGTGAATATTTGTTGCTAAGTTTTCTAATTTAGAGGTGAATATCACAAACCTATTTGATTCAAAAGATCGGGACAACAACTTAGATCCTTGTTCGTTATTGAATTGAGGGCGCGATTCATATTTAATCTTGTTTGCTTTTCTTACGCACGTGGATTCATATCACAGCTGAGTCCTCTCCAAACCGCAAGAGATAGTTGCATATCATACGGCACACTAACTTCACTTTCCTCTATGGGAGGCGCGCTCCCGGCAAGTTCGGATCACTTACAATACATGGCTCTACGATGGTGGGTTGGGAAATGTTTTCAATATGATTCTTTTCCTGTATTTGTTCGATGAGAAATGCGAATCTGTTTTGTCCACTTTCTCGATCCCCCTAAAGTGGCTTATTCGTAGCCGGAGAAGGGACAAGTGCCTTCAGTTAGTAAGGAGATCGAGAGGATGTGTAAGCGGGTTACGAACCATTCGTATAGCGAGTTCATGTGCTTGCAGTTGTCTTACTATTGCCAGGACCTTTATCTTATTCAGGACAGCGGAAATGCTTTCCGTTCTAGCTTTCGATTCCTTCCTTGCTCTTTCTTTGGCCTTAGCATTCCATCAGAAAGTTGTCCAATCTCTTTGCTCTCGGTCTCAGTGTGATATTGGTCCATCCCTCTTAGGTAAAGTTGGAAATTGAGTTATCCCAGGCATAGAAGTGCGATTTCCTATTTCTTTAGTTATTTGTTTTGGCTCCTGCTTTCCCTAAGCTAGTAATGATTTCTCTTTCTTTCTTTAGTGAGCGAGTCGTTTTTCTCTTAGTCTTTTACTAACCTAACTCCCATTCCTTCTGTGGGGACCCGGGCTCTAACTCGATTATCTTTGGGATTAATTGGATCTTTGCTAGAAAATGTGGGTCAAAATTTTGCTTTTAACATTTATTCAAATGTATATAAACAAGTACAAGACATCATATAAAATAATGTCATCTTATTCAACTCTGAATAACATTCACATGTTCGACTACCATTAACATACTAGCGTTTAGAAATTCAGTACATGTCTATAAGAAACCACTAGTGATCTTCTACGCCCGAAATCTTCATGCTATCTCGATCTCTCATCTTTGTCTCGACCCTGATCCTGTCCCACCTGTGATCATGCACACATACAGATACAACCGCAGCCGGATACTCCGGTGAGAACAAATCCCAGTATAAAACATGGTACACATGCATATACACAATATAAATCATGAAGCATACTATCATGAATAGAATCAATGGCAATAGGTTCCATAATCTATGAAACCAAATCAATATCAGTATGCAAATGAAATCGAAATCATATTTGACTCGACTCGACTCTAACTCTAGGGATCCCGGTGTGAATAAGACGTCATAGTCTGCCACCTACCCTCCCAATCGGGGTGACGGTACGTCTTATTCCTAGACTTCGGTCATGTCTGTATCGAATGTCTACAATCGGAGTCAATTCTGCTCCTATGTGTCGATATCACCGAACGTCTAGCTTGGCAAGTCTGCCAGTGACTCTCCTATCTTAAATGCTTGAATATAAATCAATAGACAAAGCGTAAACATATAAAAAGGTAAACAATCTAGTATGTGATTTTGGGAAACTCAAATCAAGTCTAATTCGAGTTGTATCTTCCCGCATTCACATGAATTATACCTTTCTCTTCGTAGTCTTTAGAAATGTCGAGGTCTCGATGTCGAAGCTTGTCACAACAAATCTGAAATGACATTTTCAAAATGCATTCTATCAATCTCTAACCCAACTCAATACATATACGATCCATATTAAATCTCGGTACATTTCGACGGCATAATGGCGTAATCTCACGATACCGGTCAATCCAACATCAATAATCTATAACCAACAACTCATAATTCTCATCATAGTAACATCTACTATACTCAAATCTGCATATACCCAAGTCAAGACATGCTGGAACATAAAATGATCGCATATCATATCCGTTCTTCAATCCGATTGCAAGTATGAGTTCATAATAATCATAAAAACATATCATAGAATCAAATCTGATTTCTCCCCAACATCATATTGCCAAATCAAATAAGAACATAACAAAACTTACATCCTTTAGAAGCCTATGATGCAAGGAGCTCAAATATAATCTCAGATCGAAAATCGGATGGTTAGATTCTTCACAATCAAAGGTCTAAGTAGGAATGAAGTTTGAAGGAATTCCTGAGTCTTCCTTGTCTCTCTCTTTCATTCATAGCATGCTGCAATGAAGACAACCCATTAAATATGCATGGCAAGGACACTTGTCTTATTCTTTGGTCTGCACTTCTCGCGCATATGCGCGACCTCAACCGGCGCATATGCGCAAGACCTACTGTCTCGGCACTCAAAAATTTAATCTGCTGGCGCATATGCGCCCCCCTTCTCGGCGCATATGCGTCCACTACTCTGGACATCTCGCGCATATGCGCAACTCTTGTCGTGCATATGCGCGAGACCTTCGTCTCAGCACCTCTTGGAATCACTCAGCTCGCGCATATGCGCGCCCGCCTCCGCGCATATGCGCGAGACCTTCGGGTGTCACACATTATCTTTGCACTTGCTCACAACTCAACCATTCCAATCCCATCTCGACATGCTCTGTCGATAACCATATAAATCAATCAAATATTCATTTCAAATTAACGAAATAAAATCTCGGGCATTACATTTCTCCCCCTCTAAGATATGATTTCGTCCCCGAAATCTCAGGCAATAAATCAAAGCTTGTAAAGGACGCAATAAACTCAAAAGTTAAACAAATACTCACGTCATAAAAATAACTCTGGATATTTCTGTCTCATCTCTGATTCTATCTCCCAGGTAGCTTTTTCAATGCCATGACGACTCCATTGGATTTTCACCAGCGGAATAGTCTTCGTTCTGAGCTGTTTCTCTTTTCGATCAAGAATTTGAATCGGCTGTTCAACGTAACTCAAAGTTTGATCTAGCTCGGCTTCTTCAGGCTGAATGACATGAGAACTATCTGGCATATATCTACGCAACAACGATACATGGAAGACGTCATCTATCCCTAATAGAGAAGGAGGAAGAGCAAGTCTATACGCACGATTGCCAATCTTTTCAAGAATCTCGTACGGACCGACGTATCGAGGAGACAATTTCCCATGCTTGCTAAATCTTACCATGCCTCTGAAAGGAGAAATCTTTAAGAATACTCTGTCTCCTTGCTCAAACACTAACGGTCTACCTCTGATGTTCGCGTACTTCGCCTGTCTATCTTGTGCTGTCTTCATTCGCTTCTGAAGTATCTTTACTTTTTCAGTCATCTCACGAATCATATCTGGCCCTAAGTCTGGTACCTCTGAGATGTCATCCGAATACAACGGAGATCTGCACTTCTTCCCATTTAATGCTTCAAACGGTGCCATCTCAATGCTCGTTTGATAGCTGTTGTTGTACGACAATTCACAAAGAGGGAGTGAATCTTGCCAACTAGTACCAAAATCTAGTACTACAGCCCTCTGCATATCTTCTAAAGTCTGGATAGTCCGCTCTGATTGTCCGTCTGTCTGGGGTTGGTAAGCAGTACTCAAGTGTAAAGTCGTACCTAGAGCCTGCTGTAGACTGTGCCAAAAGTGTGAAGTGAATCGTGGATCACGATCTGATACGATCGACTTCGGCACACCATGTAATCTGACCACTTCTCGGACATATATCTCGGCCATCTGATCATATCTGTATGTCATCTTGTACGGAATGAAGCATGCATATTTTGTCAATCTATCTATCACAACCGAAATCGCATCGCAGCCTCGGGATGATCGTGGTAACTTCGTGACGAAATCCATGGAAATGTGATCCCATTTCCATTCAAGAATAGCTAAACTCTGAAGTAACCCTCCGGGCTTCTTTCTTTCGGCTTTCACTTGTTGGCAATTCAAGCACTTAGACTCAAACTCTGCAATATCTGTTTTCATCTGTTTCCACCAGAATTGTGTTTTCAGATCATTGTACATCTTCCTGCCACCAGGATGAATACTGAACCGACTACAGTGCGCTTCTGAAAGTATCTGCCATTTTAAATCTGAAACATCTGGCACTACAAGACGGTTGTTCGCATACAACACATGATCACGTACCTGATACTCAGAAATATGTCCTGATCTGACCATATCAATCGACTTCGGAACATTCTGATCGGTCCTTTGGGCCTCTTTGATGCGAACAATCAAATATGGTTCACACTGAATAGTGGCAAGTCGCAACGGTCTACTATCTGTATCAAATGCTAATCCAGAAAAGCAACAATCTTCTATCATATTCGAAACACCTATCGTCGACAAGGATAAGGAACATACCTTTCGACTCAAGGCATCTGCTGCTGCATTCGACTTCCCTGGATAATACTTGATCTCGCAATCAAAGTCTTTCAACAGATCAAGCCATAGTCGCTGTCTCATATTCAACTCTGACTGAGAAAACAGATACTTTAGGCTTTTGTGATCAGAGCAGATCTCAAATTTCTCACCATAGAGATAGTGTCGCCATATCTTCAGTGCAAAGACGATAGCCGCCAATTCAAGATCATGAATTGGGTATCGAGTCTCGTGTGGCTTCAACTATCTCGAAGCATAGGCAATAACATGCTGTCGCTGCATAAGAACACATCCTAACCCTCTGTGCGATGCATCACAATATACAACAAAATCACCTGTACCTGAAGGTATCGTCAACACTGGAGCACTGGTTAGTCGTCTCTTCAATTCTAAGAAACTAGACTTACAATCTTCAGACCACACAAATGGAGTATTCTTCTGTGTCAACTGGGTAATCGGTTTTGCAATACTGGAGAAATCTTTAATAAATCGTTGATAGTACCCTGCTAGACCCATGAAACTGCGTATCTCTGGCATAGAAGTCGGTCTCGGCCAACTGATCACAGCTTCAACTTTACTCGGATCAACAGAAATACCGTCTCCAGATATGATATGACCCAAGAAGACAACCTGTCTCAGCCAAAACTCACACTTTGACAGTTTAGCATACAGTTGCTCATTTCTTAACGTCTGCAACACAATTCTCAAATGCTCAGCATGATCAGTCTCATTTCTCGAGTAAACCAAAATATCATCTATAAAAACAATCACAAACTCATCCAGATACCTCTGAAAGACACGGTTCATCAATCCCATAAACACAGCTGGTGCATTCGTTAAATCGAAAGGCATGACAATAAACTCGTAATGTCCATACCTGGTTCGGAATGCAGTCTTCGGTATATCTGAATCTCTGACGCGCAGCTGATGATATCCAGATCGCAAGTCGATCTTGGAATAGACAGAGGATCCCTGCAACTGATCAAACAAATCATCGATACGAGGCAATGGGTATTTGTTCTTTACCGTTGCCTTGTTCAGTTGCCGGTAATCGATACACAATCTCATCGAACCGTCTTTCTTTCGCACAAATAGCACTGGAGCGCCCCAAGGAGATACACTCGGTCTGATATATCCCTTGGCTAGAAAATCTTCTAGTTGAGTTTTCAGTTCTTTCAGTTCAATAGGTGTTATTCTGTACGGAGCTCGGGATATAAGAACAGTACCTGGAATGAGATCAATGCTAAATTCTACCTCTCGAGCTGGAGGTAACCCTAGAATTTCATCGAGGAATATATCGGCAAACTCACGTACCAATGGCAGATCTGCCAATGACGGGCTCGATTTCAGTAGATCTACTGAATAGACAAGGAATCCTTCTGCTCCTCTCTGTAACAACCGTGTCATCGTCAAAATAGATACTAAGGGAATCCGAGATCTGGAACCCTTTCCGTAGAATTTCCATTCGTCAGCCATTTCTGGTCTGAACCTGACAATCTTCTGGAAACAATCTACAGTGGCTCTGTACTTGGATAACATATCGATACCGACAATACAATCAAAATCAGATAACCCAAGTACAATGCAATCTAACTCAATCTCGTGACCCTCAAACTGAAGCATACACTGTCTACCTGAAGTCACGGATATAAGACCACTTCCCAACGGAGAAGTAACAGACACTACTGTAGATAATGACTCGACAGGTAATGCATGTATCAATGCAAAATGTTCTGATATAAATGTATGAGATGCACCCGTATCTATCAATACATAAGCAGGATAACCGCAAAGGAAACAGTTACCTGCGATCACATCATCTGGTGCATCTTGGGCATGCTCTTCTGTCAGTGCAAATACTCGAGCCTGCTGTCTAGGAGGCTGGCTCACTTTCTGGCTACCTCTGGCTTGGGGCTAGGTCGGTGTAGGGGTTGGCTGAAAGGAATGAACAGATGAAGCTTGCCTTCAGGCTGATTTACGGAACCAGATGCTCCTACACTCTGAGTTGTTGTATCCCTTTCTGTGGACAAACCCTGGAAAAGTGTCCCTGCTGTCTGCAGATATTGCAACGACCCATCAAGCCCTGACACTGCTCAGTGGCATTTCTGCCTCCACAAGAACTGCAATACACACCTGTATACATTGTACTCTGGCCAGGACCTCTCTGTTGTGATCCACTGGAACTCGTCGAGCTGCCCCCCGATCTCTTGAACTGTTTGTCTTTCGCTTTCAACTGGTCTTTTCTCCCGCTGCTACTACCACTGCTCTCGAATCTAGGGGGAGTTTTCAAAGAGGGTTGTGGTGGTCTTGGACTCGGAGTGACATAAGGAGTGCTTCGTTGCCTAAGCAGTCCAGTTCCGCCCCCTTGGCACGGTTCAACGCTTCAGCGAAGTTGTTAGGTCTACCGGTATTCACCAAAGTAAAAATATCTGGATTCAAGCCATTAATAAACTGATATGCAATGGCCTCATCATTTTCTGCGACATGAGGGGCAAATCGGAGCAATGAAGAGAACTTAGCAACATATTCTTCGATGTTCAGCTGTCCCTGTCTCAATTTCGCAAATTCAGCACCTTTGTCTTTTCGGTAGGACACGGGAAAGAATCGTTGATAGAACTCTGCTTTGAAAACTTTCCGAGTGATCTCTGTGCCACGATGCTCCAAGGCTCTTTTCGTGGTAAGCCACCAGTTCTTTGCAACTTCTTGCAGTTGATGCCCAATTAGTTTAACTCGTCGCTCGTCAGTGTAGTCAAGAGATTCAAATAACATCTCGATGTCATCGAGCCAACTTTCACATTCAACTGAATTTTCGGTGCCCTGCAGTGTCGGTGGTCGGAATGACTAAACCGCTTTAACAAAGTCTCCATCGGTGTAGCGGTCACATCCATAAGGTCATTCGAAGTACTGCCCTGTTCTGGTGCACGACCTGCTACTGGTTGCGGTACTCGTCGAGGAGGCGTAATCTGATTATCAAACGGATTAGTATACTGTCTATACAATCTGTCTCAGTCCTCCTCTGATCATATACCACTGATCCAGAATCGGTTCTGATTCAGTCTTGGCAAGTAGATGCTGTAATCAACTCAGATAACAATACAACATATCATAGGGAAAGCAATAAATCATGCTAGCACAAGCAGAGCAAGGAAGACAAATTTATTCTGCCCCGCTCATTCTATTCTATTTCAATCTAAAGGATCTATCGCTCTGATACCACCTATTGTGGTGACCCGGGCTCTAACTCGAATATCTTTGGGATTAATTGAATCTTTGCTTGAAAATGTGGGTCAAAATTTTGCTTTTAACATTTATTCAGATGTATATAAACAAGTACAGGACATCATATAAAATATTGTCATCTTATTCAACTCCGAATAACATTCACATGTTCGACTACCCTTAACATACTAGTGTTTAGAAATTCAGTCCATGTCTATCAGAAACCACTAGTGATCTTCTACGCCCGAAATCTCCACGCTATCTCGATCTCTCATCTTTGTCTCAACCCTGATCCTGTCCCACCTGTGATCATGCACACATACAGACACAACCACAGCCGGATACTCCGGTGAGATCAAATCCCAGTATAAAACATGGTACACATGCATATACACAATATAAATCTTGAAGCATACTATCATGAATAGAATCAATGGCAATAGGTTCCATAATCTATGAAACCAAATCAATATCAGTATGCAAATGAAATCGAAATCATATCTTGACTCGACTCGACTCTAACTCTAGGGATCCCGGTGTGAATAAGACGTCACAGTCTGCCACCTACCCTCCCAATCGGGGTGATGGTACGTCTTATTCCTAGACTTCGGTCATGTCTGTATCGAATGTCTACAATCGGAGTCAATTCTGCTCCTATGCGTCGATATCACCGAACGTCTAGCTTGGCAAGTCTGCCACTGACTCTCCTATCTTAAATGCTTGAATATAAATCAATAGACAAAGCGTAAACATATAAAAAGGTAAACAATCTAGTATGTGATTTTGGGAAACTCAAATCAAGCCTAATTCTAGTTGTATCTTCCCGCATTCACATGAATTATACCTTTCTCTTCGTAGTCTTTAGAAATGTCGAGGTCTCGATGTCGAAGCTTGTCACAACAAATCTGAAATGATATTTTCAAAATGCATTCTATCAATCTGTAACCCAACTCAATACATATACGATCCATATTAAATCTCGGTACATTTCGACGGCATAACGGCGTAATCTCACGATACCGGTCAATCCAACATCAATAATCTATAACCAACAACTCATAATTATCATCATAGTAACATCTACTATACTCAAATCTGCATATACCCAAGTCAAGACATGCTGGAACATAAAATGATCGCATATCATATCCGTTCTTCAATCCGATTGCAAGTATGAGTTCATAATAATCACAAAAACATATCATAAAATCAAATCTGATTTCTCCCCAACATCATATTGCCAAATCAAATAAGAACATAACAAAACTTACATCCTTTAGACGCCTATGATGCAAGGAGCTCAAATATAATCTCAGATCGAAAATCGGATGGTTAGATTCTTCACAATCAAAGGTCTAAGTAGGAATGAAGTTTGAAGGAATTCCTGGGTCTTCCTTGTCTCTCTCTTTCGTTCATAGCATGCTGCAATGAAGACAACCCATTAAATATGCATGGCAAGGACACTTGTCTTATTCTTTGGTCTGCGCGACCTCAACCGGCGCATATGCGCGACCTCAACCGGCGCATATGCGCGAGACCTACTGTCTCGGCACTCAACAATTTAATCTGCTGGCGCATATGCGCGTCCGCCTCCGTGCATATGCGCGAGACCTTCGGGTGTCACACATTATCCTTGCACTTGCTCACAACTCAACCATTCCAATCCCATCTCGACATGCTCTGTCTATAACCATATAAATCAATCAAATATTCATTTCAAATTAACGAAATAAAATCTCAGGCATTACACCTTCTCTCTTTGGAAGTCTTCGAAACAAGTCTCTCTCTTTCGATGTGGTTGAAGAGTCTTCCCTTCAGTCGGAAAGTAGAGCGAGTCTAGGGTTCGAATTCCTTATAATATTATATATAATATAGATTGGATTGTCTATGATGCTAGACAATGAAAAACTTTCTCAAGATCCTTATTCATACCCTTGATATTTTCAAAATAGCTTGTAAATTCACTACAAAAAAACCATGTGATGATAGGAGTCCGTCCTACCTTGGATAGCAGATTCTAGGTCTTAAGGATAGAGGCTAGCCAGTTACCTTTTTGGAGGTTCAATGCTAGAAGAAAATTCAGCATATTTTAATAGATAAACGCATGGACAGGGCTACTCTTTAGGGTGTACATTTCCATGAAATAGAATAGCATGATTGGTCTGCTGGGGTTATCTATACATCCCAGTCAACAGAGCCAATGGAGGTTTAAGAGCCAATTGATTTCTTTTATCCATAATCCATAAGCAAAGCTACCAATTCAAGTTCTAGATCGATAGCCCGTTGAAGTAGCTGTTATTGACCCAGTAAATGATCCAGTCGCAGTCCCAGCCTGATTGATACCATGTAGGGTTATTCAGATCCACTAGAAACAGAGTTTCCAGATACGAATACATTAGGAGATCAATATTGAAAACCAAAAGCTGTGGCTATAGCAAGGGTAGGAAAGGCCGCACCGACCAATTGTAAACCCGGTCAATCAAAGGTAGCGTTAGGTGGGGAACTGTCCAAAAATCTTTTTTCAAACTCATCCAATCCAGTCTATTCGTTGTCTCTTCTCTTCCTTTACTGACTCATCCATTCTCCTCCCTCTCCTTATCGGTCGAGTGACTTGAAGCCCCTCCGTGCCATTCATAGTTGTCACTCCTGGCCTTAACTAAATCCTTTGCTTTGGCGAGACTATGAGATCTAGCTTTCTTTCGGAAACTAGATGCATCGAGCTGCCTAAGGTCTTGACCACCTCCTCTTTGCTTTAATCTTTGCCAAAGCTTCTATCAGTTAAGCTCATATACTCAGGACCACTGTGAATGAATTTTGTGCACATTCGGATATGCAGATTAATGTCATCAAAAGGCTTTTATAACTACAATTAGGAGCAGGCGCCGCAAGGGCTTTAGCGGACACTCCACCGATAGAGAGCAGGCAAAATGCCTAATCAAGAAGAAGAGGTCCATGTGAAATATGAGTTGAAGCAAGGCTCTAACTCGAGCGAGGGTATGGTATCAAAGACATGTTAGGGTGGACCTTTCTTTCCTTCTTAAGGAGCCTATTCATTCTATAACCGGCGGTAATGCTCTACCCAATGTCGCTAGCCAAAAGACCGACTACTTTTTTCTCCAACTGGGGTTGGAAATATAGACTTTAGTTGAATGGAATTGCCTAATTGCATCCCTCAAGGTAGTTTAGTCGCACAGGTGCATAGGAAGGCACATTATGGCCGACAAGGCATTCTATCTCAAGCATCGAAGCCAAAGTTTTTGGAATTTTACCATTTTTCTCACCCGAAGAGAGGAATTTTTAGTTCTTTTCCTGTAACACCCCAGATTCGACGACTGTCCTCACTTTACCAAGACGAGTCTTTCCAGCGTGCTTATGTCCTCACTCACACGCACCTAGGAAACTTCCCAGGAGGTCACCATCTCAGAATTGCCCCAAGTCATGCACGCTTTAACTTTGGAGTTCTTATGTGATGAGCTACCGAAAAGAAGCACCTTCGTGGTATGAGTAGTACATATCAAATCTTTTAACCCCTCTTCAACTGTACAGTCCATTACATTGAACAGTCTCGGAATCCCTCTCATTCCGGTGTAAGATCGGTTCATTCATGTTCCCTCCGCCTAGAAGCCTGCCAGGAGCCACTCATTGTCCGTGCAACATCATGGCACCGGCGATCACCCCCGGCCCTCTTCGGCTCCGGGCCTCACATGCCCACCAACTTCCGCTTGGTTCGTCCCCAAACCACACCATACTAGAAGAGTTCAGCTCTGATACCAACTATAACGCCCCAGATTCGACGACTGTCCTCACTGTACCAAGATGAGTCTTTCCAGCGTGCTTATGTCCTCACTCACAGGCACCCTAGGAAACTTCCCAGGAGGTCACCTATCTCAGAATTGCCCCAAGTCAAGCACGCTTAACTATGGAGTTCTTATGTGATGGGCAACCGAAAAGAAGATGCACCTTCGTGGTATGAGTAGTACATATCAAATCTTTTAGGCCCTCTTCAACTGTACAGTCCATTACATTGAACAGTCTCGGAATCCCTCTCATTCCGGTGTAAGATCGGTTCATTCATGTTCCTTCCGCCTAGAAGCCTGCCTGGAGCCGATCATTGTCCGTGCAACCTCATGGCACCGACGATCACCCCCCGCCCTCTTCGGCCCCGGGCCTCACATTTCCGGTGGGAAGAGGGCGGTTAAAGAAGAGACTATCTAATATAAATGCTAGAATGCTCTCCGTTCTTCCACGCATCTTACTTTAGATAAAGGAGCCCCAAACCCAGGAAGAAATTTATTCTTTTATTTAAAGGTTCAATCAAATCAAGGAAGCAAAGCCCATGATGTAAGAAAGATAGTAGGCAGCTAATAAGCTCTGCTAGCAAGTTCGACAACTAGGCTTATCGAACCTTTTAGAAGTAGAAGAGTTCGCTCGAAAGCAATGATGCTTGTCTTAAGCAAATATCCCTCTCGTACTAACTTTTAGTAGAACAACAATGATGCGAACACAGATGGTCAAGCTCCAAGGAAAACATGGGATCCTTTAGAATTGCCGGAGGGACCAATTACGAGGGGACGACTGAAAAAGTTCAAGGAGGCATTGCATGGACTTATGAGCAAAAGAGAAGGACTTACAAGTGAGGTGCAGAATGCTGAAGGCTTCGTGATGCATGGGAGTATGTGTGAGAGCCAAAGGAACATGATTCAAGCGACTTTTGAATGACCGAGGCTACACGGACCCGGGCACGGACCTGTACACGGGGTCTGTGTCCATTACACTCGAGGATGAAGAAAACAGAGTCTACACGGACCTGTACACGAGGTCCGTGTCGACTACTTTCGAGACGTGGAAATTTACCGTGCCTACACGGACCCCCTTCCGGACCACTACACGGGGTCCGTGTCCTTCATGTTTAGGCGATAATTTTTTCCTTCTTTAGAGTTTTAATTATTTTGGCAACTAGATTTTGTTATCTTTTGGATAAGTAAACATATTATGAACGAAATTTGGACACATTATTCAGATATTATTGAGTTTTATACAAACTTATTGAGTTTTTCTCTCAAAAATTTTGCAAGGCTTTGCTTTTTTTTCATCAAAAATCAAACTTATCAAGATTCGTTCTTGTGGCGTTTGTCAATTGATTTCATACGGATTGTACAAGACAAGTACTTTGAAGGTTCGTTTGTTTCTCAATTGTTTTATCTTGAATATTTGTTGCTAAGTTTCTAATTTAGAGGTGAATATCACAAACCATATTTGATTCAAAAGATCAGGACAACAACTTAGATCCTTGTTCGTTATTGAATTGAGGGCGCGATTCATATTTAGTCGTGTTTGCTTTTCTTACGCACGTGGATTCATATCAAACAAGCTATTAGATGAGGGAGGTCTTGACTCTTTACTTTCTAATTTGAATGTCTCGGCAGAAAAGAGAGCCAACGCAGGCTCAGAAGCCGATGAAAAGACTTGCCCCCAGAATAAAATGTTTATTAGGCAAAAAAAGCAAGGATTTGCGCCTTCAACGTACAAAATCTCTATCATCAATGGGAAGAAAAGAAAGATTTTTTTACCTATATTTCCAATTTTTGACTAGTTAGTTATAAAGATATGCCAAACAAAAAGGCTTGAAGCCCATACTGAAATACCCTTCGTCGATAAGGAATCATTCGTCTTTTTCTTTGTGACTAGTAAAGTCCTACCTTTATAGACTAATATCGATTTAATTAAAAGCATACCAAAAAAATATATCTACCATACTTCGAGTTGTTTAAAGGACATAGACAACAAAGCTTATTGCAGATCCTGGTCCGACCACATGAACTGACTCTTGGACACCCAACCTCAACTCCTTTGTTGACTTCATCCCTTAGGTTCTATGGAAAAACAATTGATCCTGTCCGGAAAAAGGTACCAAAAGTTCTATCTTTCTTTGCTTTCATTAACCTTTCGTATTTTAGTTTTACGTGGATAATCTATCTGCCCCTAATGAAGAAAGTGCAGAGTTCCATCTTTCATTCCGTCAGTCATATCGATTGAAAAAACAGCATATATTAAGAAAATATCCCACAACAAAATGATACGGGAAATTAGGTTTTTATCCCTAAAAAGGAAGCCCAGATGCTTGCTGCTTCTTCTTGCTCATAGAATGGACTAATTCTCCCACTTTCTATATAGCAAACTAGCTACACGAGGAAGAGGGCTGAGCACACTTCGCTCTCCCACCCTAGTTGGATTATAGAAGGGTCTTTGATCATTCCCTCTTCTCAATCGCCAATCCTTTGTATGTATATGCTCTCACTTCACCCAGCATGCCGCCTAAGGCTCGCCATTCCAACTAAGGATCTGACGCTTTCTCAGAGCCGCTCTCAAGGGTCCCTACGAGGGTAGTCCCATCTAACTACTGGGCGAACCCGCAGTTCCGGCTGCCATCTAACACACAGGCCCAATGCCTGCCCCCCTCTCAACACTCTAATACACTGGTGACTAAGAGACTCTCTTCAAATGGAGTGAAGCTAGCACACGGTACACAGCATACAAAGGGACGAGATCAATCCAAGTAGTGGGGAAGCCGGCCAATCCATCATGTAGACACAGAAAAGATAGCATACTAGCTCATCAGTACAGCTAATTGATTCATTAGGTGACATTAGTTACACAAGCTAATAGGAAATCGGCACGTACCTCGCTTTCTTTCTTCTTCTGGTTAAGTCAATAAAGCTAACTGCTTTTTAAACTATAATGATTTAGTGGGCGGTAGTTGAAAGCACAGTACGGGCAGAAGCAATCCCCAAGCATCATTTTAGAGATCATTAGTCTTAGTGTGAAACCCAAGAAAAAGGGGAATAGGTCACTCTATATAGGGAAACGGGGGGCAGTTAGCCCGGTCGATAGACGCGGTGCTGAAGTCACACTTCTCTTAATGATTCTGTCGTAAGACTTGCTAACAAGGAGTATATTCGAAGGTCAGTAACAAAGGCCACGCCCAATAGTTAAGGCCGAATTTCAGAAAAGCGAAGGATGAACCCTTTAAGGCAAGTTTCAATACTCAAGATAGCATTTATTCCTGAGAATAAGGGTAGCTAAGCACAGGGGAAGACAGAATTTAAAAAGAGCGAGCAGGAAAGAAAAGAGGTAGGTTCATCAGTTTAGTCCCTTTAAGGCTTAGGGAAGGCTTGGCTTGAAGAAGATAAGGGCATGGAGATCTTCCTTACCAATAGGTTCCTATCTTTCTTGCCGACGATGCTTGTCTTGCGCCAGTTGATCTTTCGGGGATGACGCCTAGACAAGTCGAAGGGAAAACAGGACATCTGAGCGAGTGCTGTCTCATTCATTTAAGAACATAGCGAAGGGTGCAATGCGCCCCAAGGGGAGGCTATAGAATAAATATTTTGATTTTCTATAGAAGTACAAGTGAAACGCTCTAGCCTCTGCGGGTCACTTCTTTCCACTACTTTGATGTAAGTATCCAAGAGTCAGCCTCACGAGAAGTTTCAGGTTTTTTCCTAGAGCCAAGCTAGAGAGGAATTGTCTCCTAAAATAGTCAGTGAAGAAGAATATGAAAGAACTCAAAGTTAGCGTTTTCGGCTAGATTCTTTTTGAGTTTAGGAGTTAGTTTAAGTTGATTCGTCCCTTGTAGTTTCAGACTCCGCAATTTAACCAGGAGCTTCAGCGTAACAGTGAACTTTTAGCTGACCCTGGCGGTGTTCAATTCGTTGGGCAAAAAGGTCATCTCCTAGGTCAAGGGTCTCTGTCTCAGCTAGCTGCCGTAATAAGAACTCAAAGCCTCGTCATCCGCGGAAAAGAAAACTCTTGCGTAGCCTTCATACCCGGATTGACTTTCCTTTCATGCACAACAAAAAGCATAGGTTGGCAACCCAGGCTCTCTTCCGTCAACAGATGAGTATGAAATTTATGCATAGCTTCATATATAAGCATAATTTTCACTTGTTTTTTTCAATTTTGCTTTTCGAGTGCTTTTCCAGGGTTTGGGGATTCGATCGAGGTCAAGGATTGGTCTATGCAAATGGTAGTTGCTCATTTTTCTCCACCCATTTTATCATAATGATCTTCTGATGGATATGGGGGATCTTCCAGAGAATATAGATCTACTGAAAAAGAGATATTCGTTAGAGAATGGAGATCGAAAAAAAGTCTTTTGGTAGGCTTTTTTTCTCTTTATGTATCGGAAAGTCTGTGTATTGGTTATAGTTCATATAAATAAAAAGCTTATGAAATTCAAAATAGTTCTTCCAACAAGGGGACTGCTTGTACCGCTGTCTAGACAAAGCGAGGACCCTCCGGAGAAGCCAACTCAATGAAGAGCAAGATCTGAGCGAACCAGTATTTTTCTAGCCTTAAACCAAAGTGAGTCAGGTTTATTTCGGTGGGCCCGATAGGGAAAACACATCCTTTTCTTGACTTAGTTAAGGGTAGTCGTGAAAGAGGATCGATTAAGGTGCCTGTATGCGCAACGGAAGTTTCAAAATAATTTTTGTAGCAAGAAATTTGAACACCTTAAGCCTATAATGTATAGCAAATACAAAAACACGAAATGACATTCATAGGGTGTTTTAGGATTTTACCTATCAATCTCAAGAGATTGATGATGGCTCCAACCAAGTAGTAAACAACTTGGCTCTTGAAGGTAGACAATCTACAAGCTTCCATCTTTCCTTCAAAATAAGGTCCACCACTAACAAGGTAGATCCACTCTAATTTTGCACTAGAAAAATTAAAGCATTTATCTTTGAGAAGTGTAGGATTTTCTCAACAATTGAAGAACAAAAATTTGAGAGAAAAAGGCTTGAAGTTTCGGCCACTATGGATATCCATATCCGAAGGTAAGCGGTGAATCCCCGACTACAATGCATCGACTCCTATATGTTTCGACAGAACACCCAACCTTGCCACCTGATGACCCCCTTAACAGTCGGTAAACAAGTCAAAGTGCAATGCTAGCATATAGAGTCTCAATGTTGTCCCGTGTCATAAGGACTAATGGTGTACAACCATAAACTAGGACGTTTCCAGTCGATAAAATAGAACCACTTTGAAAGTCCTATATGGAAGGTTGTTCAGTGCACTCTACCAGGAGCACCTATCTGCCTGCTCGAACATCACAATGTCCCCTACCCATGAAACATGGTACTCACATCGCAGATACTAGTCTCGAACTCGAGCGACCTATATCATTCTTAGCGGCGGCTGAATCGACTACGAACCGTTTAGAATATACAGTATTCCAAATATGAGTTTCTTGATACTCATCACATGAGCATCTCATATTCTTCCTAATATTTGTATATTCAAGGACTATATCTATGCAACATGCATAGGTATACAGATAAAGAAGTGCCAAAACAATAATTTCAATTATTATTAAAATAAAGACTGTTTATATATAGAGTTTCATTGTGAACACTCGGTCAACACTTGGCTCGACGTGCACCTACTCTAACAATCTCCCACTTGCACTAGAGCCAACTACCCATATGTTTTAAACCCATCGATTCGCGATGCTTCTCAAATAAAGGTCTAGGTAAAGGCTTAGTTAGCGGATCAGCAACATTATCTGCGGAGCTGACTTTGTCAATCGACACTTCTTCTCTTTCCACGATCTCTCGGAGGATGTGGTACTTTCTCAATACGTGTTTGAACTTCTGATGAGACCTTGGCTCCTTTGCTTGGGCAATGTCTCCCGTGTTGTCACAAAACACCGGGACAGGAGCAACTCCATTAGGAATGACGCCCAACTCTTGGACGAAATTCCTTATCCAAACAGTCTCTTTTGCTGCAGCTGATGCAGCAATGTATTCTGCTTTAGTTCTTGAATCTGCAGTACTGTCTTGCTTGGAACTTTTCCAAGAGACAACAGCACCATTGAGCATGAATACGAACCCAGAGGTTGACTTCGAGTCATCGATATCGCTTTGGAAGCTAGAGTAGGTATAGCCTTCCAATTTCAGTTCTCCATCACCATAGACCAAGAACAACTTATTGGTCCTTCTCAAATACTTGAGGATGTCTTTCACAGCTTTCCAGTGTGGAAGACCAGGGTTCGATTGATATCTACTCACTACACTTAGTGCGAAAGCCACGTCAGGACGTGTAGATATTCATACATGATGATACCAACTGCAGATGCATAAGGAATGCTTGTCATCGCCGCTATCTCTACATAATTCTTGGGAGACATAGACTTGGATAGGGACACGCCATGACACATTGGTAGATGTCCTCTTTTGGACTCATCCATCGAGAACCGCTTCACGATGGTATCAATGTGGAGAACCCGTAAATCAGACTACGTATAAGTCATGCATAATTCTAGTATTTAAATTAAAATGATTTTATTGCATGAATATTAAATCCTTTTCTTTAAATTTATTTATTTCATGTGGTAGTTTAATTATTAGCTTTTCAGTTAAATAAGTGAGGCCGGACTGGAGTTGGAGTATTGAGATAAAATTTAATATTTAGAAAACATTCCTAGAATTTATTTAAGAAAAATAATAAGTCAATTTAATATAAAAGAATGTTTAAGGAATTATTTGAGTAATTTAAATATTTAGCCATGCATGCAAGATAATGTTATTCAATAATTAATTTCTTAATTCACTAAAATATTTAATGAGTAGATAAAAGTCTAAAGATTTAAAATTCAATAATTAACAAATATTTCCCCTCCACTTTTATTAGCAATTTCGGCCATCTCCATTAGGAGATTTGAAAATATTTATCTACTCTCCAATTTTAATATTTTTCCTTAAACCTTTCATGGCATGGATAATTCCTTCAACTTTAAATTATCAATAATTATTAATTAAGCAATTTTCCTACCCATTTTAACTAAATAAAATCGGCCACCTCTTATTAGGATTTGATATTGATTGCCAACTCACCACCTCGATTCATTTCCCTATTTTTTTTCTTGGTAGATAATTCCCTTCTTTTAAACCTCCACTAATTAACAATTAAGCAATATTCTCCCATGATTTGGTAGATAAAAAAAAAATCGGTCATCACCTTCAAAGTATCCCTCAAAATCCCACCATACCATACCATCTCCTATCTAGCAAACAACTCAAGGATAGAAAGATTCTTTTCCCTCTCAACACTCCCATTTGATTGATAGACTTTCCTTCATTCCTGCTAAACATTTTTCCCCCTCCTTATCACCAAAATTCAGTCCCCTTCAGTAGAGAAAAATCGTGAGAATTAGAGAAGAATAAGAGAGGAAAATCGAGTAGAAACAAGGAAGTTAAGAGCACTCCGTCTCCTCCGCGCCGCGTCGTTGTGTTGTTTGTTTTTCTTTCAAAACAAACCAAGGCATGTATATGTTTTTATTCACTCTTCAATCAAGCAATATAGGTATTTTTAAACATAGCATGTACATGATTTTATTGCAAGAAAACCGAAATTTGTTCAAGTCATTTTCAAAAATTGTGTGTAGAATTTTTCTGGTTCCATGTACTCCTCACGGTTTCGGTTGTTTTGATGGTTTCAGGTGGGTGGCTCGACCCTAGGCTCCCAAGGCTGCTCCTAGACACGTACTAGGGTGTGTCAAGACCATGTTGGTCCATTCGTTCTGTAGAGGCCTAGAAATCCGTACTTGAAAATTTGCGGAAAAATTTAAAAATTTTCTTTTTAATAAAGTAAAATGCCTCATTCACAAAATAATCTGATAATTCAAGTTTTAATGTTCAGAATAGAAATATCCAGTTCATAAAATAAACTGTTAAATAATGTATCATGTTTAAAAATAGCAGCGGAAGAATTTATTGTTTGCAAAATAACTGTTTAAAGAAATCTAACGACAGATAAAAATGTTTGATCATAAAAAAATTGATAAAAGTTGAAAAGTGAGGTCCTCGGGTTCCACTACTGCCGACTCGAGCTGGCTCACTGATCCCCGCCCTCGGTCCCGGGATCAACAGTACCTACATCAATCAAGTCTAGTGAGTCTAAAGACTCAGCATGCATATATCGTAAATAACAAGTAAATAAATAATAAAGTCGCATGCAAGGGAAAGCATCCTGTAATGAGGTGTAACAGAAAATATCATTTCAATGGTAATTATAGTGCGTGCATAACTGAACTGAAAATATCATAGTGAAAATGTTTGCTCCTTGGAGCCCTGTAATGAAATAACTTGTAATAATTCTCTGGTGAGATTATGGTCTACGCAAGTGGTCCCTGAACTGAGCTGAACTGAACTGACCGGTAACTGGCGACCGGACTTAAGCATGATAGTAAAGTGACCACAATCAATATCGCATAAATCTCAAAATGAATATTTGCACGTAATATAATTAACTAACATAATTAAATATGAACAATTTCGATCTTCTTGCAATAAAATCATGTACTTGCGATAATTAAAAATACCTATATGGCTTGATTGAAGAGTGAAAGAAGATATAAACATGCCTTGGTTTGTTTTGACAGAAAACAAACGAAATACGACGCGGCGCGACGGAGACGGAGTGCTCTTCACGTTCTTACTTTTTCTCTCTTAGTTCTTTTAAACCAAACATGCAACATAATTATTATAATAGCGTAAAAATCGTAAACGTGATGCATGAACATTTAAAAATATCATGATTTGTGCTCAGGGCGCTACTAGGACCAAAATCTCACTCCGGGTGCAAAATGACCATTTTGTCGAAATAAACACAAAAATGGACGCATGCACCGGGGACTGCAATCAGAGACCCGGAGATTCCCCGACCCCTTAATATGGCGCAAATCATTGTTTTTAAAGTAATCCTAGACGTAAACTCGAGCCAAATTCACAACTTAACCGATTCGTTTTAAAACTTGAACCGGAGTCCCGGTTTTAAACCGAACCAACTCGAAACTCTACTAAATTCTTCCCTAATTTCTACCATATCTTAAACATATTAAAATGTTCCTAAAACCATGACACTTGCCCCCTAACACACGGCTAATCAATTCCAAAATTTTACTAACTTCTCGGTCCTATCCCATTTGTCCACCTCATGCACTTCCCTTGCCCAAAACTCACGCCTATCACCTCAACCAACTCACCAATCACAAGCCCACACACCAGGGACTTAGATCAGAACCTAAGGTACACCACCGACTCAAACCTCCGCTCCCATGCACGCCCCTACACCACCAGCTTACCCGCTAGAAGTCCATCACCTAACCCGTGTTCCCTTGCATCCACTTCACGTGTGCTGCTTCAAGGATCGAACCAGCAGTGTTAGGGTCCTCCAAGGACGTGGATCAGACCCACCAGAAGTAGATCCCCCACTTGGCTCACCATAGCACCGATGGTTCTCCCCCTTACCCTCAATACCAACAAACCCGAACCCCCAGATCGATTCATCCCTTCGCCCCTACCAATCACAGCAACCAACGTCCTGTGTTGCCTTCAGGATCACCCTCGATACCTTTAACAATCTCTTAACAACCCTAGGTTGCAGCCCCTCGCACAAACCAGGGAAAACGTGAGTAAAATGAAAAGAATGCATAATATGGATGAAAACCGAAAATTTCCTTCATGTTCTTGGACAGATCGAGTTCCTTCAAGCATCATACATACAAATCAAATATATACTACGTGAATGATGCAGCAAAGGTGATACGAAGCGTGCCTTGCGAGTTCGAAGATCAAGAACGATGCGAGAAAACCTGGATGAAGTTTTTCCTAAGCAAAACAATGGAAAGCTGAGGCCTTCGGCTGATGTTTTCTGAAACCGAGGGCAGGGAGTGATGAATGAGGGTGTCGGCTGATAGGACGATTAGGTTTAGGTTAAATGAGGTTTAGGTAGATAATTAAATAGATAACAATTAGATAATGGGCCAAAGTTTACCATTTAAAAGTTTTAAAAGTCTTTTAAGCCCAACAAGCTTAAAAGTAGGCCCATTAAGTCCAAACGCACTCCTGAAGAATATTTTGTGTTTGAAAGATTTTGAAAATATTAGCCGAACCATTAAAAAGTTCCCCGATTCGATAAAATTATCGTACCGCTAAAAATTAAAATCCTACTGGTCAAAATATCCAAAAATTCCCATTTTTGAAAATTACACTTAAATCGCATTAAATTAATTTATAAAAATAAATCATGTAATAAAATAAGTTTCCTGAAAATTCTCGGGTCTCTGTTCCTCGTTCGATCGTGAAATGCATCTAGAAACCCTAATGCATGAACTTTAAAATAAATCATGAATTAAATCTTATCAGCATGAATTATGCCTAAAATGCATAAAAATAATTAAACATAAATTAATGAAATAAACATGCATTTTATGCTTTAAAACAATTCTATAAAATGCCAAAGAAGTTTAATAACTTGCATGCATGCCAACTTTTAAATTATATTTACTAACATGCTAAATTACCACTTCTTAAATAAGTCTTTATTAACTTATCTCAATACTCCATCTCCAGTCCGACCTCACTTTATTTAACTGAAAAGGTAACAATTAAACAACCGCGTAAAATAAATAAATTTAAAGAAAAGAATTTAAATACTCATGCAATAAAAATCATTTTAATTTAAATACTAGAATTACGCATGGCTTATACGTAGTCTAATTTACGGGGTCTACAGCTCTCCCCCCTTAAAAGAAATTTCGTCCTCGAAATTAAAACTCACTTAATAATTCGGGGTACCGACTCCTCATCTCTGGCTCAGACTCCCACGTAGCTTCCTCCTCTAAATGGTTGAGCCATTTGACTTTTACTCGCTTAATCAGCTTGTTCCGAAGCTTCTTTTCCTGTCTGTCTAAGATCTGCACTGGTCTCTCCTCATAAGATAGGTTCGGAGTAAGCTGCAATGGCTCAAAGTTCATGACATGCGAAGGATTCGCCATATACTTCCTCAGCATAGAGACGTGGAACACATTGTGTACTCCGGCCAGATTCGGCGGAAGAGCAACACGATAAGCTAACGTCCCAACTCTGTCGAGGATCTCAAACGGTCCAATAAATCTCGGACTAAGCTTCCCTTTCTTCCCAAATCTCATGACACCCTTCATAGGTGCCACCTTCACAAAGACATGGTCGCCGACTGCGAACTCTAGATCTCTCCTCCTCTGATCTGCATAACTCTTCTGTCGACTCTGAGCAGTCCTCATTCTATCACGGATCAGGGCTACTACATCGACAGTCTGCTGAATAATCTCTGGACCCAACTCTGCTCTCTCTCCTACTACATCCCAATGAACAGGAGATCTGTACTTGCGACCATACAATGCTTCATACGGAGCCATTCCTATAGACGACTGAAAGCTGTTGTTATAGGTGAACTCTACCAATGGCAAGTTCGACTCCCAACTCCCTGAGAAGTCAATGACGCAAGCTCGGAGAAGATCCTCCAAAATATGAATGACTCGCTCTGACTGCCCATCTGTCTGCGGATGAAAAGCTGTGCTAAACAGCAACTTCGTCCCCATAGTCGAATGCAAACTCTTCCAAAAAGAGGAAATGAATCTGGGGTGTCTCTCAGAAACGATCGAAACTGGAATGCCATGGAGTCGGACTATCTCTCGGATATACAACTCTGCATACTGAACCATGGTGAATGTCGTCTTAATAGGCAAGAAGTGCGCTGATTTGGTAAGACGATCTACAATCACCCAGATGACATTTGATCCTCTGACTGACTTCGGAAAACCGGTCACAAAGTCCATGGTAACATTCTCCCACTTCCACTCGGGAATAGGGAGTGGCTTGAGCAAACCCGCTGGTCTCTGATGCTCTGCCTTCACTAACTGACAAGTCAGACACTCGGATACAAAACGTCTAATATCCTTCTTCATTCCTGGCCACCAGTACAATAACTGCAGGTCTTTGTACATCTTCGTACTCCCTGGATGAATCGAGTACGGCGACATATGGGCCTCTGATAGAATATCTGATCGGATAGAATCACTGCCAGGAACCCATATCCTGTCTCGATATTTGACAATACCGTCACTAACTTTATACAAGACACTGCCCTTGGCCTCATCTCGCTGCTTCCACTTTGCCAACTGCTCATCTGCTGGCTGACTACTGCGAATACGGTCAATGAGAGAAGACTGGATAGTCAAGGTAGATAGACGGGGAACTCTACCTCGAGAATATGACTCTAGATCAAACCTCTGCATCTCAATCTGAAGAGGTCTCTGAATCGTCAAATGAGCCATCATTGCAACTTTCCTGCTCACATTCATAATCCTTCACAAGCTCCAACCAGCGCCTCTGACGCATGTTCAGCTCCTTCTGCGTAAAGAAATACTTGAGGCTCTTGTGGTCGGTAAAGATCTGGCACTTCTCTCCATACAAATAATGCCTCCAGATCTTCAAAGCAAAAACAACGGCGGCCAACTCTAGATCATGGGTAGGGTAGTTCTTCTCATGGGTTTTCAACTGTCGAGAAGCATACGCTATGACCTTCCCATGCTGCATCAATACTGCACCCAAAGCGAGCTTCGAAGCATCGGTATATAGCACAAACTCACCGGGCCCTGGCGGCATAGCCAAAACTGGTGCTGAGATAAGAGCTTGCTTCATAGTATCGAAGCTTTTCTGACACTCCTCGCTCCAAACAAATTTCACATTCTTCTTTGTCAGTGCTGTGAGTGGAACTGCAATCGAGGAGAATCCCTTGATGAACTTCCGGTAATATCCTGCTAGGCCAAGAAAACTGCGGATCTCTGACGCATTCTGCGGCACAACCCAATCTCTGACTGCTGCAACTTTCGCTGGGTCCACCTCAATGCCACTGCTAGAAACAATGTGGCCTAAGAACGCCACCTTCTCTAACCAGAATTAGCACTTACTGAACTTTGCGAATAACTTGTGCTTCTGCAAGGTCTGCAACACTGTGGTCAGATGTCTGCTGTGATCCTCTTGATTCTTGGAGTAGACGAGAATATTGTCTATGAATACTATCACAAACTAGTCAAGATACGGCTAAAATACGCGATTCATGAGATCCATGAAGATCGCTGGAGCATTCGTAAAACCGAACGGCAGCACAAGGAACTCAGAGTGGCCATAACGAGTCCGGAAGGCAGTCTTGGAAACATCAGCATCTCTCACCCTCAACTGGTGATAGCCAGAACGCAGATCAATCTTCGAGAATACCGAAGCTCCCTGCAACTGATCAAATAGATCATCAATCCTTGGAAGTGGGTACTTGTTCTTCACTGTAACCCTGTTCAAATCCCGGTAATCAATACAAAGTCTCATAGAGCCATCCTTCTTCTTCACAAACAAGACTGGCGCGCCCCATGGAGAAAAACTAGGGCGAATGAACTCCTTGTCAAGAAATTCCTGAATCTGCTTCTTTAGTTATGCCATCTCTGTCGGTGCGAGTCGGTACGGTGCTTTTGAGATCGGGACCGTACCTGGCATAAGCTCGATAGAAAACTCCACCTCTCTCTCAGGTGGCATACCAGAGAAGGCCTCAGGGAAAACGTCTAAGAAGTCTCTAACAATCGGAACATCTGAGGCTGCCTGACTGGGTGTCTCGGGGACAGATATAAAAGTTGCTAAAAATGCCCGACACCCTCTATGCATGAGCTTCCTAGCTTGGATATAAGGAATAATGCGCGGTAAAGGAAAGTACATGTCCGGCTCAAATAAGAACTGTGTCATCCCAGGCGGTCGGACTAGAACAGATCTCCGCTGGAAGTCTATCAACACCCTATTCCGTAATAACCAGTCCATCCCCAAAATGATGTCAAACTCTGGCATCGGCAATAAGATGAGATCCGCATAAACAAGATTTCCATGCAGCTCAAGGTCTATGTCTCGGATCACATTGGTAGCTGTTATCTCCTCTCCAGAAGGCAATGCTACGGAAAATGCGACATCTAGTCCAATAGTCTTGACCTTGAGGGAATTAGCAAAGGCATCTCCTCCGAACAGATAAGAGGCACAACGAACTCGATCTGCATCCCCAAGCTCCATAAACTCGAAAATAACCTCGAGGGACTTGATCCAGCCCTCGGCAATCATGGGGTCCGTCGTCCCTAAAAACTCCTTAGGACGCATCTTCATGAATCTCTCATAGACAGCCTCGGGCCCTGTCGGCCTGGTCACCACAGCATGGTTCCCCGCAAACTGTGCGAAGAACTAAGTCATCCCAGCTAGCATCTGGGCATTCATGTCCGGTGGAGGTGGAGGGGGTAAATCTCCCTCCTGCCTCTGCTCCTCCCTGTCCTCTTGGCGAGGCTCCTCATTTCTAATGCTCTCGGGAATGCGTCTAGGGGGCATCCTGTTCCATACATAACCCATACGTAACCAACATGCATAATTCAATAATTTAATTTAAATTTAAATACTGCACAATAAAAATCGGGACGTAAAATAATTCATGAAAACATGCTGTTAAATAATTCATGCTTTAAATAAAATGCGTAAATGTAAAACTTACAGACCGAAGACGTGACTTCATGAGCTTCTCGGGGTCAGTAGTAGTGCAACCCTATACAGTCTCATACACGCTGGAAACTCGCATGTGACAGCAACACCCCAAATGTGTCCCTTTGAGTCTCGTTTTGCATAGTTGCTGTCAAGGGAGGGAGTTTCTGATCTGGGCTGCCCTAGGGGCCTATAGCCATGGTTAGAACACCTCTCTACCATGTCTAAGACGTAACCAAGTCGCCCTTTTGAGGCTTGGTCTATGGTGGAAACGATTTTTAAATAAAAGAAACAAGAACACCTCCCCTTCATCCCCTTCGATTTTTACAGCATGTGTAGTTTCGATTTTTGTGGTGTGGTGTGAATATTGGTTGGCCTCTGGCCCATAGCCACGGTTCATACCATACCCCTTGATGGCTAGACCATGCCATGGTCAATCAAATGGCCACTAGAATGACACGGGACAGCAAGCAAAGTAATACTCCCCACGCACGCTAGGGTGCTTCTCGGGTGGGAGTTTCGGGTGTTCATGGTGTGGCTTGAATTGTGGCTGGCCTAGGGCCCTTAGCCATGGTTCAAACCATTCCTTAGGATGTTGGTAATAGGTTTTGGTTGGTGGTTCAAGCCCCAATGGCCATTAGCCATGCAAACGACGCAAGGAAACCAAAAGCGCTGCTGCTGTAATTTTTGACAGCAAGTGTGCTGTGGTTCAGAGGTGAATTTTGGGTTCTTGGTTGGCTTTTAGCCTATGAGCTTGGACTGGACAATACCCAATTGAGTTAGGAAGGTCATGTTTTTGGCCGTTTGTGATTCAGATTAGTTTATAGGTTGTACGAGAATTTACGGTGCGATGTGCCAAATTGACTCTCGAAAGAGCGTTTCATGTTTTGGCCTCCATTCACCAAAGTTTCGACTTGTACCATTTTAGGAGCATCATTCCATCATTTTAGACGTATTTTAATCATGACAAAATGATGGTTTGGGTTGGCACGGAGTCATGATTAAATACTAAGTCATTGGGCGAAATTGTCTCGTTTTTTGGAGTTCAATTATATAGTTTGGTCAAATAAATCATTTGCATATTTTTCTTGTTACATCTAAGTCGCAGCGAGCCTGGGAACGGTCCAACCCTTTGGTAAAATAAATACAGGATGTTTAATTACGTTATTTGATTATATTACGTGCAAAATATTCATTTTGAGATTTATGCGATATTGCTTGTGGTCACTTTACTATCATGGGATTATTACTTCACCCAGTCGCCAGTTACCGGTCAGTTCAGTTTTGTACCACCCAGTATACTGGGACATTAGTCTGATCAGACGATTATTATTTCACCCGGTCGTCAGTTACCGGTCAGTTCAGTTCAGGGACCACTTGCGTACACCATAATCTCACCAGAAAATTATTACAAGCTATTTCATTACAGGGCTCCAAGGAGCGAACATTTCCACTTATGACATTTTCAGTTCAGTTATACACGTATTATAATTACCATTGAAATGATATTTTACGTTACACCTCATTACAAGATGTTTTCACTTGCATGCGATTTTATTATTATTACTTGTTATTTACGATATATGCATGCTGAGTCTTTAGACTCACTAGACTTGATTGTTGTAGGTACCGATGAGGCCGGGACTGAGGACGGGGACCAGTGAGCCATCGTACCCGGCAGTAGTAGAACCCGAGGACCTCATTTTCAGCATTTACTATTTTTAGGCTCAAACATTTTCATCGTTATGGGATTATTTTAAATTATGAGTTGCAAACAAATTTTTACTTCCGCTGTTATTTTAAATGGTTAAACTTTTAACAGTATTTTTTTTAGGAATGAGGCATTTTATTTACTTAAAGAGAAAATTTTTAAATTTTTCAGCAAATTTTCAAGTACGAATTTAGAGGCCTTTACAGGTGGTATCATAGCCTATGTTCTTGTAAAGGGTTATACTACTACTGACCTTGAGAAACTCACGAAGTCACGTCTTCGGTCTGTAAGTTTTACATTTACGCATTTTAATTAAAGCATGAATTATTTAACAGCATGTTTTCATGAAATATTTTACGTCCAGATTTTTTTTTATTGTTCAGTATTTAAAACTTAAATAAATTAGGGAATTATGCATGTTGGTTACGTTTGGGTTATATGTGTGGAACAGTATGCCCCCTAGACGCATTCTCGAGCGCACTAGAATTGATGTGCCTCGTCGGGAGGATGAGGAGGAGCAGAGGCAAGAGAGGCATGGACCTCCACCTCTCCACCAGATATGAATGCCCAGATGCTAGCTGGGATGACTCAGTTCTTCGCACAGTTTGCAGGGAACAATGCTGTGGCCACCAGGCCGACAGGGCCTGAAGCTATTTATGAGAGATTCATGAAGATGCGTCCTAAGGAGTTTTCAAGGACGACGGACCCCATGATTGCCGAGGGCTGGATCAAGTCCCTCGAGGTTATCTTCGAGTTTATGGAGCTTGGAGATGCAGACAGAGTTCGTTGTGCCACCTACTTATTCGGAGGAGATGCTCTCTTATGGTGGGAAGGAGCATCAGTAGCCCTGAACTTGGCTACACTGCGTTGGGCACGTTTCATGGAGGTATTCTACTCCAAATCTTTTACTGAGGAAGTGCGCATCAGGTTGACCACGGAATTCATGAGTCTGAGGCAAGGAGATTTGACTGTTACGGAGTTCATCCGTAAGTTTGAGAGGGGTTGTCATTTTGTGCCCTGATCGCGAATGATGCTAAAGCCAAGTGGATGCATTTCTTGGTGGGTCTACGGCCGATCTTGCGCCGCGATGTTAGGGTATCTCGACCCTACTACTTATGAGGTCGCTGTCTCCAGAGCTCTAGCCGCAGAGCAGGATCAGCGAGACATCGAGATAGACCGTCAGGGCAAGCGCCCAGTCTAGGTACCGGACCGCCCTCCTCCTCAGCAGCATCAGTAACAGGATAAGAGGCCTTTCCACGGCCCACCCAGGAACAGAGGCAAGCAACAGCAGCAGCAGCGAGGACGCGCAGTCCCTAAGACTTTTGAGCATCCGGTCTGTCCTAAATGCTCACCCTGCCATCCTGGAGCATGTATGTATGGCTTAGGGAAGTGTTACAAGTGTGGCAGTCCAGACCACGTGCTGCCGCAGTGCCCTCAGAGGAATCTGCCTACCCAAGGCAGGGTGTTTGCTCTCCATGCAGCGGAGACGAACCCAGAAACCATGCTTATGACAGGAAGAATTTTCATAGCTGGCTCAGCTACAAAAGCCTATATAGATTAAGGGGCTACTCATTCGTTTATTTCGGAGACCTTCGCTAATTCCCTCATAGATCTTGAGCTTCATGGCAACCTCGTTTATGCGGATCTTATCATATTGCCGATGCCAGAGTTTGACATCATATTTGGCATGGATTGGCTATTGCGAAACAGAGTGTTGATAGACTTCCAGCAGCGATCTGTTCTATTCCGACCGCCTGGAATGACACAATTCTTAATTGAACCGGACAGGTACTTTCCCTTACCGCGCATTATTCCTTATGTCCAGGATAGGAAGCTCATGCATAGAGGGTGTCGAGAGTTTTTAGCAACTTTTATATCTGTCCCCGAGACATCCAGTCAGTCAGCCTCAGATGTCCCAGTTGTCAGAGATTTTCTAGACGTTTTTCCGGAAGACGTCTCTGGTATACCTCCTGAGCAAGAGGTGGAGTTTTCCATTAATCTTATGCCAGGTACGGTTCCGATTTCAAAAGCACCGTACCGACTAGTACCGACAGAGATGGCAGAGCTTAAGAAGCAGATTCAGGAACTTCTTGACAAGGAGTTCATTCGCCCAAGCTTTTCACCATGGAGCGCGCCAGTCTTGTTTGTGAAGAAGAAAGATGACTCTATGAGACTTTCCATCGATTACCGAGAGTTGAACAGGGTTACAGTGAAGAATAAATGCCCACTTCCGAGGATTGAAGATCTATTTGACATGTTACAGGGAGCTTCGGTATTCTCCAAGATTGATCTGCGTTCCGGTTATCACCAGTTGAGGGTGAAAGATGCTGATGTTTCCAAGACTGCCCTCAGGACTCGTTATGGCCACTACGAGTCCCTTGTGATGCCGTTCGGTTTGACGAATGCACCATCGATCTTCATGGATCTCATGAATCGCGTATTTCAGCCGTATCTTGATTAGTTTGTGATTGTATTCATAGACGACATTCTCGTCTACTCGAAGAATCAAGAGGTTCACAGCAGACATCTGACCGCAGTGTTGCAGACCATATAGAAGCACAGATTGTTCGCAAAGTTCAGTAAGTGCGAATTCTGGTTGGAGAAGGTGGCGTTCTTAGGCCACATTGTTTCTAGCAGTGGCATTAAGGTAGACCCAGCGAAAGTTGCAGCAGTCTGAGATTGGGTTGTGCCACAGAATGCATCTGAGATTCGCAGTTTTCTGGGCTTAGCAGGTTATTATCGGAAGTTCATTCAAGGATTCTCCTCTATCTCAGTTCCACTCACATCATTGACAAAGAAGAATGTGCAATTTGTGTGGAGCGATGAGTGTCAGAAGAGCTTCGATACTTTAATGCAAGCTCTTATCTCAGCACAAGTTTTGGCCATGCCGTCAGGGCCCGGTGAGTTTGTCTTGTATACCGATGCTTCGAAGCTCGGTTTAGGCGCAGTATTGATGCAGCATGGAAAGGTTATAGCATATGCTTCTCGTCAGTTGAAGACCCATGAGAAGAACTACCCTACCCATGATCTAGAGTAGGCAGCCGTGGTATTTGCCTTGAAGATTTGGAGGCATTATGTATACGGAGAGAAGTACCAGATCTTTACCGACCACAAGAGCCTCAAGTACTTCTTTACACAGAAAGAGCTGAATATGCGTCAGAGGCGTTGGTTGGAGCTTGTGAAGGACTATGATTGTGACATTAGCTACCACCCGGGTAAAGCTAGTGTAGTTGCGGATGCACTGAGCAGGAAAGTTGCAGTGATGGCTCATTTGACGATTCAGAAACCTCTTCAATCTGAGATGCAGAGGTTCGATCTAGAAGCATATCCTCACGGTAGAGTTCCCCGTCTATCTACTTTGACGATTCAGTCTTCCCTTATCGACCGTATTAGCAGTGGTCAGCCAGCAGATGAGCAGTTGTCAAGGTGGAAGCAGCGAGATGAGGCCAAGGGCAGTGTCTTGTATACAGTTAGTGACGGTATTGTCAGATATCGACATAGGATATGGGTTCCTAGCAGTGGTTTTATTCGAGCAGATATTCTATCAGAGGCCTATATGTCACCGTACTCTATTCACCCAAGGAGTACAAAGATGTACAAGGATCTGCAGTTATTGTACTGGTGGCCAGGAATGAAGAAGGATATTAGACGTTTTGTATCCGAGTGTCTGACTTGTCAGTTAGTGAAGGCAGAGCATCAGAGACCAGCGGGATTGCTCAAGCCTCTCCCTATTCCCGAGTGGAAGTGGGAGAATGTTACCATGGACTTCGTGACCGGTTTGCCGAAGTCAGTCAGAGGATCAAAGACTATCATGGTATTCCAGTATCTATCGTATCTGACAGAGACCCCAGATTTACTTCCTCATTTTGGAAAAGTTTGCATTCGACGATGGGTACGAAGTTGTTGTTTAGCACAGCTTTCCACCCTCAGACAGACGGGCAGTCAGAGGGAGTTATTCAGATTTTGGAGGATCTTCTCCTTGCTTGTGTTATCGATTTCTCCGGGAGTTGGGAGTCGAACTTGCCATTAGTGGAGTTCACCTATAACAACAGCTTTCAATCGTCTATAGGAATGGCTCCGTATGAAGCATTGTATGGTCGTAAGTGTAGATCTTCTGTTCATTGGGATGAGGTAGGAGAGAGAGAAGAGTTGGGTCCAGAGATTATTCAGCAGACTGTCAATGTAGTAGCCCAGATCTGTGAAAGGATGAGGACTGCTCAGAGTCGACAGAAGAGTTATGCGGAACAGCGGAGGAGAGATTTAGAGTTCGCCGTGGGCGACCATGTCTTTGTGAAAGTGGCACCTATGAAGGGTGTCATGCGATTTGGGAAGAAATGGAAGCTCAGTCCGAGATTCATTGGACCATTTGAGATCCTTGACAGAGTTGGGACCTTAGCTTATTGTGTTGCTCTTCCATCGAATCTGGCCGGAGTACACAATGTGTTCCACGTCTCTATGCTGAGGAAGTATATGGCAATCCTTCGCATGTCCTGAACTTTGAGCCGTTGCAGCTTACTCCGAACCTGTCTTATGAGGAGAGACCAGTGCAGATCCTAGACAGACATGGGAAGAAGCTTCGGAACAAGCTGGTTAAGCGAGTTAAAGTCAAGTGGCTTAACCATTCAGAGGAGGGAGTTACGTGGGATTCTGAGCCAGAGATGAGGAGTCGGTACCCCGAGTTATTCGGTGAGTTTTAATTTCGAGGACGAAATTTCTTTTAAGGGAGGAAGGATTGTAGAACCCGTAAATCAGACTACGTATAAATCATGCATAATTCTAGTATTTAAATTAAAATGATTTTATTGCATGAATATTTAAATCCTTTTCTTTAAATTTATTTATTTCATGTGGTAGTTTAATTATTAGCTTTTCAGTTAAATAATTGAGGCCGGACTGGAGTTGGAGTATTGAGATAAAATTTAATATTTAGAAAACATTCCTAGAATTTATTTAAGATAAATAATAAGTCAATTTAGTATAAAAGAATGTTTAAGGAATTATTTGAGTAATTTAAATATTTAGCCATGCATGCAAGATAATGTTATTCCATAATTAATTTCTTAATTCACTAAAATATTTAATGAGTAGATAAAACTCTAAAGATTTAAAATTCAATATTTAATAAATATTTCCCCTCCACTTTTATTAGCAATTTCGGCCATCTCCATTAGGAGATTTGAAAATATTTATCTACTCTCCAATTTTAATATCTTTCCTTAATCCTTTTATGGCATGGATAATTCCTTCAACTTAAAATCATCAATAATTATTAATTAAGCAATTTTCCTACCCATTTTAACTAAATAAAATCGGCCACCTCTTATTAGGATTTTATATTGATTGCCAACTCACCACCTTGATTCATTTCCCTATTTTTTTTTGTAGATAATTCCCTTCTTTTAAATCTCCACTAATTAACAATTATGCAATATTCTCCCATGATTTGGTAGATAAAAAAAAATCGGTCATCACCTTCAAAGTATCCCTCAAAATCCCACCATATCATACCATCTCCTATCTAGCAAACAACTCAAGGATAGAAAGATTCTTTTCCCTCTCAACTCTCCCATTTGATTGATAGACTTTCCTTCATTCCTGCTAACCATTTTTCCCCCTCCATATCACCGAAATTCAGTCCCCTTCAGTAGAGAAAAACCGTGAGAATTAGTGAAGAATAAGAGAGGAAAATCGAGTAGAAACAAGGAAGTGAAGAGCACTCCGTCTCCTCCGCGCCACGTCGTTGTGTTGTTTGTTTTTCTTTCAAAACAAGCCATATAGGTATTTTTAAACATAGCATGTACATGATTTTATTGCAAGAAAACCGAAATTTGTTCAAGTCATTTTCGAAAATTGAGTGCAGAATTTTTCTGGTTCCATGTACTCCTCACGGTTTCGGTTGTTTTGATGGTTTCAGGTGGGTGGCTCGACCCTAGGCTCCCAAGGCTGCTCCTAGACATGTACTAGGGTGTGTCAAGACCATGTTGGTCCATTCGTTCGGTCCCATACACGCTAGAAAATCGCATGTGACAGCAACACCCCAAATGTGTCCCTTTGAGTCTCGTTTTGCATAGTTGTTGTCGAGGAAGGGAGTTTCTGATCTGGGCTGCCCTAGGGGCCCATAGCCATGGTTAGAACACCTCCCTACCATGTCTAAGACGTAACCAAGTCGCCCTTTTGAGGCTTGGTCTATGGTGGAAACAGTTTTTAAATAAAAGAAACAAGAACACCTCCCCTTCGGCCCCTTCGATTTTTACAGCATGTGTAGTTTCTATTTTTGTGGTGTGGTGTGAATCTTGGTTGGCCTCTGGCCCATAGCCATGGTTCATACCATACCCCTTGATGTCTAGATCATGCCATGGTCAATCAAATGGCCACTGGAATGACACAGGACAGGAAGCGAAGTAATACTCCCCACGCACGCAAGGGTGCTTCTCGGGTGGGAGTTTCGGGTGTTCATGGTGTGGGTTGAATTGTAGCTGGCCTAGGGCCCTTAGCCATGGTTCAAACCATTCCTTAGGATGTTGGTAAGAGGTTTTGGTTGGTGGTTCAAGCCCCAATGGCCATTAGCCTTGCAAACGACGCAAGGAAACCAAAAGCGCTGCTGCTGTAATTTTTGACAGCAAGTGTGCTGTGGTTCAGAGGTGAATTTCGGGTTCTTGGTTGGCTTTTAGCCTATGGTCTTGGACTGGACAATACCTCATCAAGTTAGAAATGTCATGTTTTTGGCCGTTTGTGATTCAGATCAGTTTATAGGTCGTACGAGAATTTACGGTGCGATGTGCCAAATTGCCAAATAAATCATTTGCATATTTTTCTTGTTACATCTAAGTCGCAGCGAGCCTGGGAACGGTCCAACCCTTTGGTAAAATAAATACAGGATATTTAATTATGTTATTTGATTATATTACGTGCAAAAAATTCATTTTGAGATTTATGCGATATTGCTTGTGGTCACTTTACTATCATGGGATTATTACTTCACCCGGTCGCCAGTTACCGGTCAGTTCAGTTTTGTACCACCCAGTATTCTTTTTGATCGGTACTGCAGTCGCGATTATTATTTCACCCGGTCGTCAGTTATCGGTCAGTTCAGTTCAGGGACCACTTGCGTAGACCATAATCTCACCAGAAAATTATTACAAGCTATTTCATTACAGGGCTCCAAGGGGCAAACATTTCCACTTATGACATTTTCAGTTCAGTTATACACGTATTATAATTACCATTGAAATGATATTTTACGTTACACCTCATTACAAGATATTTTCACTTGCATGCGATTTTATTATTATTACTTGTTATTTACGATATATGCATGCTGAGTCTTTATACTCACTAGATTTGATTGTTGTAGGTACCGATGAGGTCGGGACTGAGGACGGGGACCAGTGAGCCCTCGTGGGTCGGCGGTAGTAGAACCCGAGGACCTCATTTTCAGCATTTACTATTTTTAGGCTCAAACATTTTCATCGTTATGAGATTATTTTAAATTATGAGTTTGCAAACAAATATTTACTTCCGCTGTTATTTTGAATGATTAAACTTTTATCAGTATTTTTTTTATGAATGAGGCATTTTATTTACTTAAAGAGAAAATTTTTAAATTTTTCCGCAAATTTTCAAGTACGAATTTAGAGGCCTTTACACAATGTATGTGGACTGGGTGAGACCAAGCAATCTTCTTGATCTATCTCTATAGATCTGTATTCCCAATACAAAAGATGCTTCACCCAAGTCCTGCATCGAGAACTTACTTGCTAACCATATTTTAGTTGATTGCAACATTCCTACACAATTCCCAATGAGTAGAATGTCATCAACATAAAGCAACAGGAATGTCACAACACTCCCGCTGACCTTCTTATACACACAGGGTTCCTTAGGATTCTTAGTAAAACCAAACTCTTTGATTGTACTGTCGAATCTGGGGTTCCAACTCCTAGATGCCTGCTTTAGACCATAGATAGATCTCTGAAGTTTGCATATCATATGCTCACTTCCGATAGATGTAAACCCTTCAGGTTGAGACATGTAAATCTCTTCCTTAATATCCCCATTAAGAAAGGCTGTCTTGGCATCCATCTGCCATATCTCATAGTCATACCATGCAGCTATGGCCAGCAATATCCTTATCGACTTGACCATTGCAACTGGAGAAAAGGTTTCTTCAAAGTCAACTCCTTGTCTTTGAGTATATATTTTTGCCACCAATCGCGCTTTGAAGGTCAATACCTTCCCATCCACCCCAAGTTTCCTCTTGTAAATCCATTTACACCCTATGAGAAAAGTTCCCTCAGGTGGATCCACAAGATTCCACACTTTGTTTGAATGCATGGAATTCATCTTAGATTCCATTGCTTCAAGCCACTTGGATGAATCGGCATTAGATAATGATTCCTTGAAGGTCCTTTGATCACATCCATGGATAGGCTCATCATGGCCCTCTTCAAGAAGCAGACCATACCTCATAGGTGGTCTCGAGACTCTCTCGGATCTTCTAGGAGCTTGTATCTCCTCTCTTGGCTCTTCTGTAGTGGGTTCTACAATTTTGGGTGTCTCTCGAACCTTTTCGAGTTCTATCATCTCCCCTTTTCTATCCAATAGAAATTTCTTTTCCAAAAATGATGCATTCCTAGAAACAAATACCTTTGTTTCTTGGGGATGATAGAAATAGTATCCAACAAAATTCCTTGGATATCCCACAAAGTAACTTAAAATGGATCGACTATCCAATTTATCTCCCACTACCTGCTTCACATAAGCAGAGCATCCCCATATTCTAAGATAAGAATATTTGGGAGGCTTACACTTCCACATCTCATATGGAGTCTTATCAACTGCCTTTGAATGGACATTGTTCAACAACAGTGCCGCTGTCTCAAGCTCATATCCCCAAAAAGATGGCGGCAACTCCGTGAACCCCATCATAGACCGAACCATGTCCATCAAAGTCCGGTTGCGATGCTCCGAAACACCATTCAACTGTGGTGTAGTGGGCGGAGTCCACTGCGAGAGAATCCTATTCTCCCTAAGATACTCTTGGAACTCGGCACTCAAGTACTCACCACCTCGATTCGATCGAAGTGTCTTGATGCTTCTTCCCAACTGCTTCTCTACTTCACTTCTGAGTTCTTTGAACTTTTCAAAGGCTTCAGACTTGTATTTCATCAAATACACATACTCATACCTCGAAAATTCAGCGGTAAAGGTGATGAAGTTGGCATGTCCATGCTTAGTGGTGATGCTAAGCTGACCGCACACATCGTTATGGATCAAATCCAATAACCCTTTGGCTCGCTCCACATGGCCCTTAAAGGGAATTTCGGTCATCTTTCCTTTCAGACAAGATTCACAAGTCATGAGAGCATTAATATCAGACATATCAAACATGTCCACTCTCACTAGCTTGTTCATCCTTCTTAGGGATGTCCTAATCGAGCATGCCATAATTGTGCCGAATTTAGAATATCTTGTTTTCGCTTATTTGTTGTTTTTATAGCTTGGACATTGTTTAGTGGAATATCTTTCAATTTTAAGTAGTAGAGATCGTTTTCAAGTTCTCCGGTATCAATTAAACATTCATTCTTGTAAATGTTGCAAACACCTTTGCTAAATAAACAAAAATATCCATCTTTATCTAGCATAGAAATGCAAACAATGTTTTTCACCAATTCAGGTACAAATAAAACATCTCTTAAAATTAACTTAAAGTCATTGTTCAAAAGTAAGCAATCATCTCCTACGGCCTTGGCAGCAACTCTTGCTCCATTGCCCATCCTCAAGAAGGTCTCACCTTCCCTGAGCCTCCTACTTCTTCTTATCACCTGCAAATCATTACATAAATATGAGCCATATCCGGTATCCAATACCCAAGAAGTAGAGTTAATTGAAATGTTTACTTTAATATAGAACATACCGTTTCCAGAACTCTTCTGGGAAAGATATTCCCTGCAGTTATGCCTCCAATGTCCAGGCTTCTTGTAGTGATGACAGATGTCAACAGTCTTGTCAGCCTTCACTGGTGTGGTTGCCACAGCGGGACTCGGAGTCTGCCTCTTCAAAGGCACGTTCTTCTTGGGATGTTGGAAAGAACGCTTCTTTCCCTTCTCACGTGGGTCAATCTTCGTACCAGATGAAGAACCCACATAAAGAACCGGCTTCTCTTTATATTCACCAACTTTTCAAGGGTCGGCTCCATCTTGTTCATATTTATATTCACCACAAATGGATCAAATGAGCTAAGCAGTGACAAGAGCAACACGTCGGTGGTCAACTCCGAAGGCAACATCAAATCCATGCCAACGAGCTTCTCCCCGAGCCCAATCAACTTCAGGTCATGCTCATGGACCGAGGCCCCATATTGCATGCGCAAAGTGATCAGCTCCTTGATGGTAGTATGCTTAAGAGGTCGAGTCTGCTCACCAAAGAGCTCCTTGAGATGCAAATGAATGTCAGCAGCACTCTTTGCATCCTCAAAACGCCTCTGCAGCTCATCTTTCAGAGAAGCCTGCATATAACACCTGGCTTTCAAGTCATGGTCACACCATTCCTTGTTAGTCTGTAATTCCTCAGGAGTGCAGTCAGAAGGAGCCTCAACAGGGGGATACTCAGTCAGTGTATGCTATCTTTTCCGAATTCAAGACGATTTTTAAGTTTTTTAGCCAGTTGAGGTAGTTAGTCCGGTTAATACGTGTTTGTCGAGTATTGCAAATAGCGGATTCTGAATCAAAGACATTGTCAAAATTTGTACTGAAAAGTAAAACAGATAAATGTTAACGACTATTTTAAAATATTTAGTAAGATATAAATTGTGGACTTTAACTTTATAAATTTTCGCTCCCTTTTGACATTTTTACTACCCTCTAGTGAAAACGAGAAACTCCTTTCTTCAGTAGGTACACAAGGTCCAATTAGCGAATTATGATCCCGAATAATATCATCCAATTAAAATTCTAAAAGGTAGTTTCCAATTGCATCTCCATGTAACCCTCTACGTAAACTTTTGTCTCAAGTTTGATTAGGACCCAATAATATGACGTCGTTCATCTTTACGTGTCAAGCCATACCCATTGATGTTGAACCTTAATTGACGGTCGCCATGAGTTCCCTCAATAATATGATCCGAAATCATGGGAGTTCCACGTAGTTCACATCACAATGTCAATGGATGTCACAGCTTTCCGGTGTCCAAGGCCCCCCCAATAACATGAGCCGAGCGTGGAACACGGGTAGCGTTCATCATACACCTATTGTCGATGGAAGATATGGAAATTATAAACAACTTTATAATTCTCCTTTTCGGGCTTGATATAAATTTTGAATCTTATTCAAAATGAGGATTTTTTAATTTTGAAAGGTCTCATCATTAATTTTATTTAAAAGCTCGCCATGTTTGATCGTATGTTTGCCGGATTCATGTAACTTTGTTATTATCATAATAATAATGCACATACTCATTATTTATAACATATCATACATATATTATAAACGGTAAACAAAACATGGATGATCAATCGCCGCAAAACTAATGGCCCGTGTGAGCTAAACACGGGCCTAGGTCCAATCCTAGGGAAATGCATGGGATGCCAATGCAACTTTTACATAATCTTCCAATATTTACATGTCTTCGATCTTCATAATCATCAAAGCCATCATCTTCCAATCTTGATCTTCCACTATACTAATATTTACAAATAAATATCCATGGCAAATTGAGATACATCTCATGCGGGTGGGAACAGGCCATAAACCAAGCCTACTTTATAAATTGATAATTATTACAATCATTCAACACAAAATATCCTAGCATACACCTAGCAAATTGGGCTTGGGCTTTTGATCATCCTTCATGCATAATATCACATATCATACACCATTAATTAACTATCACAATAATCAATTGATCCAATATTATATATCTTGATCCAATCACTAACCGCCACGATAATAAACTAAATTAACAAAAGATACAAACACCTTTGTCTACTTTCTAATTAATTTATTTATAACTCAATTTCTTGTAAATCACTATTTACTATAAATAATTAAAGTCCAACTTCAATTATTTATTTTATGACAAAATATTTACAAATTTTGTAAATTTAAACTTAAGGGCCCAAAAAATCATTTTTCACCAAAAACATTTTGGCCCATTTAAAATTTCACAAATATGTTAGCCATCTAATGGCCCAACAACTTCAAGGCCCATGACACTTTGAAAATTCAAAACACTTTTGGAAACTCTAGTCGTCTTAGTCGTCGCCGGAGCTCTGTCGCCATATTCCGGCCAACACAAAAAAAAAATTTCTTATTAAAAACAAAGGGCTGTTCGGGCAGCCTCTCGGGCTACCTTTGCTGCACGATATGGGCAGCCCCACGGGCAGCCCGAGCTGCACGAAATGGGCAGCAACATGCTGCCCAAAAACGCCCATTGACGGCCTCGATTATTGTTACAAAAATTCATCTCATGCGGTTAGAAATCGACCTCAATATAATATTATGTATATGCTACACAAAATAGTATCCATAGCTCTGATACCACTTAAAAAGGGATCGATAAAGGTGCCCGTATGCGCAACGGAAGTTTCAAAATAATTTTTGTAGCAAGAAATTCGAACACCTTAAGCCTATAATGTGTAGCAAATACATAAACACGAAATGACATTCATAGGGTGTTTTAGGATTTTACCTATCAATTTTAAGAGATTGATGTGGCTCCAAACAAGTTGTAAACAACTTGGCTCTTGAAGGTAGACAATCTACTAGCTTCCTTCAAAATAAGGTCCACCACTAACAAGATAGATTCACTCTAATTTTGCACTAGAAAAATTAGAGCATTTATCTTTGAGAAGTGTAGGATTTTCTCAACAATTGAAGAACAAAAATTGGAGAGAAAAAGGCTTGAAGTTTTGGCCACTATAGTGTGTGGTGTAGGAGAGAATGAGTTGTCTTGGTTGTGTAAAAAGCTAAAACCCCTTTTAGCATGCCAAGCCTTGAATATTGAAAAATTGGTCTCCCAACTCTTCTTCTCCCCATGCATATTATTTTTATTTGGGCATGTAACAATTACAAAGCCCATCGACTTTTATTTAAATGTCTCAAACACATTTGAGACCATTTAAACTTTACTTGATTTTACTCAAGCCCACTAGTTTAATAATTATTTCTAATTGGGCTTTACAAGGCCCAATGTTGTTTAATTAATTCAACACTTGAATTAATTTAATTATTTGGACTCTACTAGGTCCACTAGTGTTTAATTAATTCAACACTTGAATTAATTTAATTAAGTGTGTTTATTAAAATCACAATTTTCAAATACATTATTTGTTTGGCCAACTTTTAATTTAGGTATCAAATGATAGTGCTTGCAACCAATCATGTTAAACGCCTCGCCGCATCGCTTACATGATTCCCTAGGTATCAAATGATAGTGCCTGCAAGAACCATTCAATTATGGTTAGCGTACAATACGGTCCCTTCAACTCATATATCCCGACAGATTCGACAACCATTGGTATATCGAGAGTTGTCAATGAATTGATACTATGTGTCATGTCGTAGTTGCATCGATGGTGTAATCTAAGAAACCCCTTTCTTAATTACCACAATATTCTGATAAGAGATTTCAAACGACATACATATGAGATCACATAGGATATCCATACCCGAAGATAAGCGGTGAATCCCCGACTACAATGCATCGACTCCTATATGTTTCGACAGAACACCCAACCTCGCCACCTGATGACCCCCTTAAGGGTCGGTAAACAAGTAAAAGTGCAATGCTAGCATATAGAGTCTCAATGTTGTCCCGGGTCATATGGACTAATGGTGTACAACCATAAACTAGGACGTTTCCACTCGATAAGTGAGAACCACTTGGAAAGTCTTATATGGAGGGCGGTACAATGCACTCTACCAGGAGCACCTATTTGCATGCTCGGACATCACAATGTCCCCTACCAATGAAACATGGTACTCACATCGCATATACTAGTCTCGAACTCGAGCGGCCTATATCCTTCTTAGCGGCGACTGAATCGACTAGGAACCGTTTAGAATATACAATATTCCAAATATGAGTTTCATGATACTCATTACATGAGTATCTCATATTCTTTCTACTATTTGTATATTCAAGGACTATATCTATGCAACATGCATGGGTATACAGATAAAGAAGTGCCAAAACAATAATTTCAAATATTATTAAAATAAAAACTGTTTATACATAGAGTTTCATTGTGAACACTCGGCCAACACTTGGTTCAACGTACACCTACTCTAACAAGTCGTTGTTGGATAGGTAGATGTTAGGAAAGAGCAGTGCTAATAGCCGTGGGGGTCTGGGTAGGAGCATCTTAGAGCGATCAGGTTATCGGCTCTACGCCCACTCTTAGTAAATTCTTTGACTAAATACTAGAGTGCTGCTACATTTGTAAAAGCCTTGACTCTGCTACTTTTAACGCTCACGTTAAACGTCCTGCAAGAGGATTAGCTCAAAGGAAAGCACTTGAAGTAATGGATGAGCGCCCTAGCGCATAAGGACTAGACTTCTCTATAGACGTTGTTAACGAGCTACCCTAACTAATATAATCTCTTCCATAGGTAGTTTGTAATGGGCATTCCTATTTGACCGAGTTGCTAGTAGGAAGTTAGGCTATTGAACTAACAGAAGATAAGCGCATTGGATAATATGCAGCGGACGATCTTCTTATTTATTTTTATCTAATATCGTCTGGTAGTTCCCTTTAGTATATTTCTAAGAAGCTAGGAAAGAACGAATTAGCTCTTTCAAGCCCCTTTCTAGAAGAGAAAGCCAGAAGGTAATAGCTGATTGGCAGTATGAGTGTCAGAAAGCTTCCAATGCTGTATTGCTGCCTGCTCAAATCAACATCCCTCTGCGAGTTTTCCCATTCCTGTGGTTGTTCTCTTCTGTTCTAGGAGATAGGGGTTCTAATGCCATTTCTCTTCCGTCCAATGGCCAGTTCAACCACAGGAATGAGGAAGGGAACATGGTTGATGATATTTAGTTTTCTTCCTCAATCAAGCTCCTTCTTTTTCTTTAAATAGATAAAGTGGTGGCTAGATTCGCGATTCCTTTCCAGACTAGAAAGGATTTCAAAGAGCTTTCTGAGATGGAACTCAGTATTCAAGTGAGTCTTTAGAAACTTGTCCCCACCAGAAAGCCAGCCTCCCACTAATCCGAAGAATAAGGAAGGATGGTATCCCCCTGCTACTTACCGTCAGTCATAGGACTGGGAAGCTACTTCCAAGGAGAAAAGAAAGCGACTTCTAAGGAGGCTGACAATTTGATTAGAGAAGGGCCGCTCGCGAGTTCATTTCCAATAGCGAAGATCAGAAAGAGATTAAATAGCCGACATGGTTTATTTGATGCTCGTATAAAATTCAATCAAGGTAGACACCATTCTAAATCGTTCTTGTTCATTCTCCTATATTTATTTAATAAATTAAGTTTTGCACTCGGCAGAACCCATCCCAAATAGGTTGAAGTGGATGCTGATATAGATGCATTTGAATGAATTATGGTCTTTTGAATAAATAAATGAAACTACGGAACGAAGCCCAAGATTTACGCTAAGGTGCGAAAGCCTAGAGAACAAAGAAGTGCTGCCCCTTTCTTTTCTTGCTTAGTAAGGCGCATCCATTTTCTTGTTCCTGCGTTAAGGACGAAGCCCAACATTTACGCTAAGGTGCGAAAGCCTAGCGAACAAAGAAGCTCTGCCCCTTTCTTTTCTTGCTTAGTAAGGCGCATCCATTTTCTCGTTCCTGTGTTAAGGACTATACGCTCAGAAAAGCTTTTTTCTCGCACCTTTACTTCCCTATGGTTATGGTATACCCCCTTTCCTAAAGGAAAAGCCATAGGAACCTATGAGATTGATTGAACAAGCCAACACTTAAAGGCGAAGAAGAATCATCGAACTAATGACCGCAACGCAAGTACTGGAACTCTTGAACTAAAAAAAAGGACCTACCAACCGATTTCGAGAGCTGCTACAGTTCTACAATTTCCAGATGACCGAGAACACTTGTAGGAGACTTTTTTCCCAATTTCAAGAAATTAAGATCGATTCCCAATTTCAAGAAATTAAGATCGATTCTCCGAAGCTACGAAAATCCTTATATTAGAATATAATGGAAGGAAGTGCTTTTCAAGCCCGAACCTCTGCCTCAAATCCTACAGATCAAAGCTAGGCCACACAAAAGAAGGAAAGATAGGCAGCCCGATAAGCGGTTTTTTTCAACCGAGAAGAGCTACCTTACTAAAAGACGCTAGTGAAAAGGGGAGAGGAAGTTGACTATCTTAAGCCGATAGTCCGGTAGGCCCTTGTAAGGCGAGTGGAAGGAAGTGCTTTTCAAGCCCGAGTTGAACTTTCTGCAATGTCGGTTAGCTGGAATATGTACTCCACTGTACAAATCTAAAGCCTTAGCCTTTGACCCCTTTTATTTTATTTAAAAAAGCATAGGACTTTAAAATAAAGATTTTCATAACCTTCCTTCCAAACGGCACATGCACAACCATCATGGGATGAAGCTTATCCACTATCTCCAGCGGTTGTATTAAAGAAGACCGATGGCACCTGGTGTAATGATAAAAATCAGCTAAAGGATATGGCAGTAGACTACTGAAAAATTTTGTACACTGACACCAACGTTGCCGAGCTTGACTGCTCTTTATTTGGTGAATTGTAGGCTGCAACTAGTGGGTTATCTTCAAAGTATTAAAGGCCCACTCATTAGCCTTACCAGTTGACGAGTAGTACAGGACTCTTATATAGAGAGAACCTAGCCAATTATCTTATAGAAGGTGCTTCTTTACCTCTACTCGACCGTAGGCAGCCTCTGCTGCCGTTACAATGGGAATTCATCAGCCCTAATGGAAATGAGAGGCCGATCGATGGAAACTTGTAGTCAGTCTTCTGTGAATATGTAGCTAGTAAGGGTAAAGTAGCTTTGTTTGAGGAAGGAGAAGAGGCTAGTTCATGGCTTAGTCTTCACTGACACACTATCGGACCTTTCGGGTTAAGTTAGCGTTCAATGAGCCCCACTAAGAAAGTTCCTTACAACAAGGCTTCTAGAAAGTGGTGGTTGGAGAACTGAAAGGGATCTACACTATTAATCAAGAGGGCTCTCAAGCCTTACTTCATCAAGGCGCGCAAGCAAGGGTTGGCTAGACTGCTCGATTGGAGGATTGGCAACGCTTGTTGCGAACTACTGTTCTTCATTTGCCTTAGTTGTGTGTGGGTCAACGGAGACACTTGCACTTACTGATCGGTAGTACTCACCTTGCTCCTCAATCCGTACTTCACTCACTGACTCATTCATCAGTAGTAGAAGCCGGGTAATGTTACGGCGAGGCCTCACTGGGCTGGGTGGTTAGGTCCTCTCAAAGCTCTAACGCCCACACCGGAGGAACGGAAACACCCCTTTAACAAGCAAGCTACGCACCTTTGAGTTCCCGGGGGGGGGGGGGGAGATGCGAAGCTAGTTCCCGAGTAAGTTGCTAAAGCAAGAGGGCAATCAAGCAAGCGATTGTAGGTGCGCTAAGTTTATATATTATATAAGATAAGCGGATTGGTGTGGAACTAGATCCTCTACTAGAGGAAGAGTTTTTGTGTAGCCAGGTGAACCTGCCCAATGCCAATGATAGTAAGAGCTAGCTTTGCTACCCTGGGGCTCATTGAAAAGTATCCTTGCTATCTTCGACAGTCTTGAGAGCGAGGGCCGCAATAGCCCCTACTTTCACTCTTTTCTAGAGAAAAAAAGAGGAGAGACCCTTAACACAGTTCTGGCGCTCTCTCCCTTTTTTATAGGGGGAGCCTTAGTTCTTATAATATAATCGAATTCTAAACCGGCGTGGCTCAGCTGGATGCTTCAGATCAATAGAACAAGAAGAGGAGTCATCCTAAAATGAAGATCACTAAAAGTAACGACCATCAAGATACACATAGTAATCTTTTGATCACCCATCTTTGGAAAACCATTTTTTGGGGCTTCCGCCTTACACAAGGCATATTGGATTGCCTAAATCACGAGTCTTATATACTGTGTTACGATCACCTCATATTGATAAAAAAGAGAACAATTTGAAATGAAAATAAAGAATAAATTTTTGGTCATAAAAACAGAAACGCATGAATTGCGCAAGAAGTTCTTTCGGTTAAAACGTCGTGCGACTCGGAGGACATAAGACTTTTTGGTCAAGCCAAAAAGATTGCCGACTGGATGCTCCTACCCCACCATGCCTGGCCCTTTACCTTAAGAAGGGAGGAATGCAAGAAGTTTATGATACAACAGGTAACCTTAAGGAGTGGCGGAAAACCTCTTGATGGATCAACGTGAGTGAACTGCGCTTAGACGCTTCGTAAAACCGCACCGATCTACGAGAGGATCTGATAGATGAGTATGCTTCCCCTTTCGATTCACGGAATGTGATCTGGGACACGATGGGAGTTTGCGTGCCTCAGTAGGAAAGAGATCACCGGAGTATAGCACAAGATCGCCTTTTCTTGCTGCCATGGGGTCGAACTGTGAACAAGGTAAACCCAATGGGAACCAAAAAACGGGGGTACAACATTGGGCAGAAGACGATCCAAAAAGCGAAGGCTCACCTAGAAGAAGCTTTGGATACCTTATAATTAAAAAGGGAAAGGGGGTGAGATAGGCAAGAGGTAGCTTGCTTCCAAGCTGGCCCGGCCGCGAGGAATCAAGAGATCTTTGCCTGTGCTGACTTGGATATTGGGAAACAGAATAAGGTGGCTAGAAGCGACGAGCAGTCGAAGCTTGGATACAGCGAAGCGCGAAGGAAAGGCATCCGCCACTTGAGCTGTATGCGGGGGAACTCGCACGTGCGGTTCTTAGGGGGGAGCTAGTAGGAGCCATCCCATCCCAATAGCGTATATTTGGAGGTCAATATGAAATTTTCTTTTCTTGCAAAACCCGTTCGGATAAGGGAAAACTCCAGAGATTGCTTCGAAGTAAGATCCTTGCGTTGACCCTTTCCTGAACCAGAACTGGGGGAGGGTTAGAGGAAAAGAGGACCCAAATGTCCCAAAGCCCCTTGACTCCAATTGAAATTCTAGAGGGATATCCTTTTAGAGACGCTCTCTTGGCGTTAGCGGAATAAGAGCAGTGGGACTTGAGCTAGTGAGATAGATTAACTATGAATCTTTCTCTAGACTAGCAATTCCGCATTGCCCTTTCTTATCGTTCCAGGTATTACAAGAAGTATGTAGCTCTTTCTCCTTTCAAGTATTCAATAACCTTCGTTCGGGTATAGAGTCACATAGCTCTGTAAGAAGTAAGAACTCAGCTACTCCTAAACTCATTAACTCAAGAGCTATGGAAGGGATGTCGCACCTCTTCTTTTCTTATATGAGAATAAGGGGATTTTTTCACTCTAGTTTTTCGGCAAAAAAGAGGAGCAAGGGCTAAGCGGAACTCTTCTCTTACGATATTTCTAGTTGGATGAAAAGAGTGGACCTACTTCACTCTTAGCTCATAAAATATTACCTCAACAACTCTAACTCTTGAACAAAGGAATTCAAAAAAGGGAAAAACTATGGAGCTCAAGAAGAAAAGAAGAGTCCCAAGCTTGACGGAAGGGTCGGGATAACATAGAAGCGGAAAAAGAAAATCTATAAAAAGAATAAAAAACATAAGAGAAGACGATTCTCCGCAAATACCCAGTTATAGAGCTAAGTGGGTATTTGCTCAACGGAAAGAACAATAGATATAATCATAGGTCCTACTGTCACACCCTTACTCTATACTTAGCATAATTACCATAATCAAAATAGGGTTTGACTAATATAACTGTAGTATGAAGCAAATCAAACAAGGGGCATCACTTTGAAGGTTTTTAAAAATTTTGGCATGATGTCCCTACATTCTTGTAAAAACCAAAAACTCAACTCAAGCATCAACATCAACACATATATATAATCGTATTCTTACATACAAACATATTTTGTATCATCATACCCCTAGACATAAGCATTGTAAAACTTGTTTCAAACCCTGACATATTTTCGTACAATACTGCTGCGGAAGCTATGCAATAAGAAGTCCCGGTTCTTGACGAGGTAAGGCACGTCACAAGCATCCATTGGCGAACCGGCATCCTACGTCTCTCCACTACCTGATCCTGTAATACATGAGCTACGTGAGTTTATAAAACTCAATAAGTTGGCACTTGTATGTATCAATATGCATCGAAGGAACATACGTATCAAGTCGTGACAACAATGAATCTTTAAACCATGTCATATCATAGCATATATTCATGTTCATTTTTGTACTTGAGCCTCATTAGTTGACCTATACTACCGTGCTTGCTTTATTATATAGCTACTACTGTGTTGGACGTCAGGGAGCAACCTTTGGCAACCCCNTTTTCATGTTCATGTTCATGTTCATGACATAGCACCCATCTTCAATATTCATGAGTTTCTTTCATCTTTAATACATAACAATGGAATATGGTGCTATGTTTTCATCAATAAACATACTAACAATGTACATATATCAATAATCAATGAGAAGTATTTGAAATCATAATATTACTCATGTATTACTTCAAGAACATGACAACTTACTGTCCAAGCGTACGAATACTGGTTTGAGACGATGTTTCTTGTTCCTATGCTGTCAAACATATCAATAATTCAATTACTATGTCTATTCTAGGTGAAGTTTGATCCTCTACATTAATAATAACCAAAAGAGAGGAAAACTTACACCCTTATGAAGTTCTTGTGATGGAGAACTAAGTTCTTACCTCAAAGTGATGAAAGGAATGAAGAAGAAAGCATTTGGAGGAAGTTTTCTAGGTTTTCTTTCGAGTTTATGCTGTTAGAGAAGGTAAGAATGGTGGAAAGTGCTAGAAAACTCGACATTTATCTTTTTCAGACTGCCAGGCGCATATGCGCGACTTTCCGGGCGCATATGCGCGGCCCGTGCTGTCCATCCGGCACATATGCGTGAATTCTTGCGCATATGCGAGCCACATTCTGCCACAAAACTCATTTTTAACTTCTGAATTAGCAAAGGTGGTCAACATAAAAGTTGTAGCCCTATGTGTTTTCTTGCATCTCCAACTAGTTTCATGTCATTTAAAGGTTTGAGTAAAAAGTTATGCTCAATCTACCAAAATGTGTCATTGTAGGAATGATGATACACACGACAAACTTCGGGGCGCTTTTGGCTTGTCTTCCCCAATGATTTGGACAAATCCCAAAATATGAAAGTTGTAGCATTATATCTTAGCTTTCTAATGGTTATGGCCTCACAAAATTTGGATCAATATTCAAATCATTATGCTAAAACCCGTAAGAACTGCTGTATTTTCATCTCATTTCCTGCATTGCTATACCAACTTCATTACACTACTTCTACCTACACATCTTACTATCATTATTTATACACATATTGGTTCTCAATAAACCATGGGAAATATAAAAATCATGTTCAATCTCAATATTGATACTTCAATCATCACGTGAAATCTAATGAATTAAAGAGCTACATGATAAACGACATAAACGTATCATTATCATTTGTACGAGTAACCGGGCATTACACCTACGCTTTCCAGCTCAGAAATAACTACGTATGTATCTTAGTGCAACAAGGAAAATAGAAGAGGGGACGACAAAGAAAAGAAAAAAAAACGAAAAACAAAAAAAAAACATGAAAAAATACATGAACAGAAAGATGAAACAACAAGATAGCGAAATAAAAACAATGGAGGAACTAATGGAAGCAAGAAATAATTATGAAATAAATGGAAGTACTTTAAGAAAATTTATTATGCTTACTCTCATACACGCAGAATTAAGAGAAAAGATTGAGAAGGTAATAAAATAATACAATTTTTGAATGTAAATCAATTGTTTGTTTTGGCAACGGAAAAACATGAGGAAAATGAAGGCAATCACTACCACGTTGGCATATGGACAAACGACGCATCCAAAAACACAGTACGAAATAAAATAAGAAAGGCATTCCCAGAGTGGCAAGATAGATGCATTGATATAAGTTTACATAAGGGACGGAGATCCATCTGTAAGTACTTACTTAAAGAGGTTAAAGAACCAGAAGTTTGGGGGGATTTCAATCTAGAACAACTAAAAGCAATAGCATGGGCGAATGATTTGAACAACATAAAGAGGCAAACGTGGAAATCAATAATATAGCTATTCTAAAAAGGACAAAGTCATTTCTCTATGTATAAGTAAAAGATGTGGACTGGAGAGTTAGTATTGAGGTCATTATGCTTCCCATTAGTTGGACAGCTTATCGAAGGGAGGAGGAACTGGATTATCCTGCTTTCCGTAGACCTATGTAGTGAGTCGTGTAGGTGGCGTGTTGCAGACCATACATTGGGCGAGGTTTTCCCTCACTCGCTAGCAACCAAAGCAAATGGCATTTCGTAATCTGTCCTACTTCAAGATGGCTCTCTTAGCTAGGCAAGGCTGGCGAATCATGACTCATCCTGATGTTTTTTGGGTCCGTATTCCTAAGGTGAGAGACTTCCCCAATAGTGACATCATGCAAGCAAGAAGAGGGAGTTATCCTTCGTGGGGATGGAGTAGTATCCTATCTGCTAGATCTGTTCTTGAAAAGGGAGTGTGAGTACAGGGGAAAAAAAGAGATATATGGAATGAGAAATGGGTCTCTACTCTACCAGGGTCAAAACTAATGTACACAACCAGGATAATCAGCTTATACGCAATTACACACTATCACAAAGACCACACCCGTGCAAGCAGCATTCCTTCGCTACAAAGCATATCATCAAAGCAAATTATAAGTATAAAGGTTCGCAGATGGGAATACAAAAGACCAGATTTATTTATTCATTCAAGGTCCTCGCCTAGCCTTGATTGGTCTTATTCTAAAGGTTAATGCCTCATCCATATGAGGATAGGTTTGCAGACGTTTTGGAAAGGTGCAATTCAGAAATGACAAGATCCGCTCTTCCTGATTCCAGTCTTGGAGGAAGGGAGCTTGACGTGGATATGGGCTTAGACAGCAAGTCAGCTAGCTTCGTTTCCTTTTTTGCAGGGCCACTAGCTTGAACCAGAGGTTCTTGTTAAGTGTTAAGCTCCAAATCTTTCTCAACGCCCATACCTTACCTTAGACTCTTCGCCTCTATATTCTGCTAACCTGACCTAAGGCCCAAGTTATGGAAGAGACCCGTTCTTATAAAGGTCTGTGGTTATTCTTTTACTCATCTCGATTCTTCCCAAAACATGGTAGGTAAGTCGCGAAAGACACGACAAAAAGGCCATTTCTTTCGGGTTATGACCCTATGCTGATAACAAGTCCTAAAATAGCCTCTTCATCAACCTTCGTTCCGGTGATTCTTTGTGTCCCTTGCTTGCAAGACTAGGCGCTAGACTTTAGACTGGGTGAAGTGAACTAATAGTAGCTCATATATCTCTATAGAAGAACTCTTTTCCCTTGCCAACGCGGGTCACTAAAGTCACAATCAGAATGAAACGATCCGAAGGAGGCTGGGCTTGTCTTTTGAGCCCAGAGGGGTAGGATTCGAACCTGAACTCTATTTACATTATGATTCATAATTTCTATCTTATTGGCTCTTCTTATTGTTTATTTCAGCGTATCGATTAACGCCTCTTTTCACATCTAGGATTTACATATACAACATATATTACTCTCAAGAGTGAATTTCTTATTAGTTATGTTAAGTATTTCGATTAAAAAAATAGGGTTGCGCTATAGATATGAAAGAGTATACAGTAATGATGTGTTTGGTAAATCAAAAAACCATGGTCTAATAATCAAACATTCTGATTAGTTGATAATATTAGCATTAGTTGGGAATTTTGTGAAAGATTCCTGTGAAAAGTATCATTAACGCCTAATTCATTCTTGTCGAGTAGACCTTGTTGTTGTCACAATTCTTAATTCATGAGTTGTAGGGAGGGATTTATGTCACCACAAACAGACACTAAAGCAAGTGTTGGATTCAAAGCGGGTGTTAAAGAGTACAAATTGACTTGTTATACTCGTGAATACGAAACCAATGATACTGATATCTTGGCAGCATTCCGAGTAACTCATCAACCTGGAGTTCCGGCTCAAGAAGCAGGGGCAGCGGTAGCTGCCGAATCTTCTACTGGTACATGGACAACTGTGTGGACATCACCGCAGCTTGAACGTTACAAAGGGCGATGCTACCACATCGAGCACGTGCCTGGAGAAAGAGATCAATATATCTGTTATGTAGCTTACCCTTTAGACCTTTTAGAAGAAGGTTCTGTTACTAACATGTTTACTTTCATTGTAAGCAATGTATTTGGATTCAAAGCCCTTCGTGCTCTACGTCTGGAAGATCTGCGAATCCCTACTGCTTATATTAAAACTTTCCAAGTCCCGCTTCATGGGATCCAAGTTGAAAGAGATAAATTGAACAAATATGGTTGTCCCCTGTTGGGATGTACTATTAAACCAAAACTGGGCTTATCTGCTAAAAACTACGGTATAGCGGTTTATGAATGTCTTCGCGGCGGACTTGATTTTACTAAAGATGACAAGAACGTGAACTCCCAGCCATTTATGCCTTGGAGAGATCGTTTCTTATTTTGTACCGATGCCGTTTATAAAGCACATGCTGAAACAGATGAAATCAAAGGGCATTACTTGAATGCTACTGCGGGCACATGCGAAGAAATGTTAAAAAGGGCTATATTTGCTAGAGAATTGGGAGTTCTTATCATAATGCATGACTACTTAACAGGAGGATTCACTGCAAATACTAGCTTGGCTCATTATTGCCGAGATAATGGCCTACATCTTCACATTCACCGTGCAATGCATGCAGTTATTGATAGACAGAAGAATCATGGCATACACTTCCGTGTATTAGCTAAAGCGTTACGTATGTCTGGTGGAGATCACATTAACGCTGGTACCGTAGTAGGTAAACTTGAAGGAGAAAGAGACATCACTTTGGGCTTTGTTGATTTAATGCGTGATGATTTTATTCCAAAAGATCGAAGTCGCGGTATTTATTTCACTCAAGATTGGGTCTCTCTACCGGGTGTTATTCCCGTAGCTTCAGGTGGTATTCACGTTTGGCATATGCCTGCTCTGATCGAGATCTTTGGGGATGATTCTGTACTACTGTTCGGTGGAGAAACTTTAGGACACCCTTGGGGTAATGCGCCAGGTGCCGTAGCTAACCGCGTAGCTCTAGAAGCATGTGTACAAGCTCGTAATGAAGGACGTGATCTTCCTGCTGTGCCTTAATGCAATTATCCGTGAGGCTTGCAAATGGAGTCCTGAACTAGCTGTCGCTTGTGAGGTATAGAAAGAGATCAAATTTGAATTTCAATCGATGGATACTTTGGATGAGCCAAAAAGCTAACAAACAGGTAATTACTCTCGGTTCTCTTAATTGAATTGCAATTAAACTGGGCCCAATATTTTACTAAAAGGATTGAGCCGAATACAAAATATATATTTGATAAATACATATATCTCTAGATATACAAGATTTGAAATATAAAATCTAAGACTCAAATGTTTCTATTGTTGTCTTGTATCCACAATTAAACCTATGGGTCCTTATCCTTAGGATTGGTATATTCTTTATATATCCTGTAGTTTCCCTGAATCAAGCGAAGTTTCACAAATCTTTCCACCCACCCCATATATTGTATTCTTAGTTTCGTGTTAGAATAGAACCTTAATTTTTTACTTGTTATTAGTTTTTTATTAGACGAGATTTTACGAATGTTTCGAGGAGAGAACAAATAGTTTTTTTTTTGTTCGATACGAAAACATAGGAAAAACCCCTCTTTACCATTATTATTTAGAATATTGAGAATCCATCATATTCGTATTATAGTGAAGTTTTACCCCTGGATTCCCATAAAACAAAAAAGAATTCTTTTTCACACTTCAGTGATTGAATTTATATGTTTAGTCTGATAGGAAATGAATAAAACTAAAGAATTGTGGCTCGAATGACTATTCATCTATTGAATTTTTATGCAAACAAATAGGGGGCAAGAAAACTCTATGGAAAGATGGTGGTTTAATTCAATGGTGTTTAAAAAGGAGTTAGAGCGTAGGTATGGGATAAAGAACTCAATGGACAATCTTGGTCCTGTTGAAAATACTAGTGAAAGTGAAGATCCGAATAGAAAATGTAGGGCTAAAAACATTCATAGTTGCAGGGGTTGTGACAATTCTAGTTACACTAATGTGGATCGTTTATTCGGCTTCAAAGACATTTGGAATTTTATCTCTGATGATACTTTTTTAGTTAGGGATAGTAATGGAGATATTTATTCTATCTATTTTTATATTGAAAATCATATTTTAGAGATTGACAACGACCATTCTTTTATGAGTGAATTAGAGAATTTTTTTTATCATTATCGCAATTCTAGTTGTATGAATAATAGATCTACGAGTGAAGATTCCTTATCCAATCGTTACATGTATGTAACTCAATTTAGTTGGAATAATCACATTAATAGTTGCATTGACAGTTATCTTAAGTCTCAAATCTGTATTGATACGTCCATTGTAAGTGATAGTAGTGACAGTTTCATTTCTAGGTGCATTTTTGATAAACGTAGAACTAGTAGCGAAAGCGGGAGGTCCAGTCTACGAACCCGCGCGAAGAGTAGTGATTTAACTTTAAGAGAAGGGTCTAATGATCTCGATGCAACTCAAAAATACAGGCATTTGTGGGTTCAATGCGAAAATTGTTATGGATTAAATTTTTAAAAATTTTTGAAATCAAAAATGAATATTTGTGAACAAAGTGGATATCATTTGAAAATGAGTAGTTCAGAAAGAATCGAGCTTTCGATCAATCCCGGTTGATGCAAACACGGGTGATAGAGCGCCAAGGAAAGCATGGGATCCTCTGGAGTTGCCGGAGGGACCACCGATCACGAGAGGACGGATGAAGAAGTTTAAGGAGGCACTACAGGCAGTCATGAGCAATCAAGGAGGGCTTACGTGCAAGGAGCAAAGTGCCGAAGGGTTCGTGATGCATGGGAGTGAGTTCGGGAACCAAAAAAACGTTATTCAAGCAGTCCAGAGCCTACACGGACCCGAGCACGGACCTGTACACGGGGTCCGTGTCCATTACAGTCGAGAATGAAGAAATCCCGAGTGTACACGGACCCGAGCACGGACCTATACACGGGGTCCGTGTACCTCACCGTGCCTACACGGACCTAGCCCCGGACGTCTACACGGGGTCCATGTACTTTGCGGTTTTGCGAGATTTTATTCCTTTTTTAGAGTTTTATTTTTTTGGGAGGCTAGATATTGTTATCTTTTTTATATTAAAAAGATGATATGGACGAAAATCAACACACTATTGACATTATTATTGATTGAATATCAAAGTTTTTTGAGTTTTCTCTCAACTTTTCAAGGCTTTTAGCTTTGTTTTCAAAAATCAAACTTATCAAAGTTTTAACTTTGTGGCGTTTGTCGATCGTGTCTTGCGCGAATTGTCAAAGACGAGTTCTTTGAAGGTTCGATTAAGTTTCGATTGTTTCTTTTGTGATTGTTTATTACTAAACCGCGTCGTTTAGGGGTGAATATCACATAATTGCTTGAATCAAAAGATCGGGACATCGTAACAACGATCCTTGTTCGTTATAGAATTGAGGACGTGATTCATATTTAATCGCGTTTGCTTTTTCATCGTACGAGGATTCATATCATTTGGTATCAGAGCTTTTGGTTAATTGAATTCAAGTAAGTTTATCCTTCGTTCTATTATCAGATCTAATTATCCTTTAGTTCCGCTTTCAAATCTGTTTGGTTCTATCATTCTTCGTCGTTCGTGAATATATGATACATGAAATTTTTTGTCTTATTTATTTTTCTTTGAATTTTCGGAATTCTTAGAGCCAAAAAAAAATAAAAAAAATAAAAATAAAAAAATAAAAAAAAAGGAGTACCAAAAATCCGAAAATTCACCAGTATTTCTTATTGGTATTTTGTTCTATTTTCTTTATAGATTCATATTCAATTGTCTCTCATAGTCAAACAAAAAAAAATTATACCTTTAAATTTCTTGTCTACGCAGTCCAAGTGAGTCGATCACATTTGTTCACAAGTTGAACTTGATTGTTTGATATACGCAAATACAAAGCTTGAGCACCTTGAGGGAACCCTCGAATTTGAGTGAAAATACTTGAGTGCGAGTGAATTTTCTTTGGAGTGAACGGTGAGTATTTGTTATGAGCAAAAAAAAAATAGAGAGGAGTGATGAGCGACTTTCTTTGGAGTGACCGTGAGCATTTGGGTGAGGAACATATTGTTTTCTACTAACGTTTTTCTTGCAGGTACAAACTGAAATTAAATGGAGAGGGAGGTAGGAGATAGTTCGAACCCGGTGTTATCTAAAGTACAAATGGAGGCGTTATTTGGGCATTTTAGTAGGATGATGAGAACCGAGTTAGAGCCATTACATGAGCGGTTGGATAGGCTCGAAGTTAGTACTAATGGAGATAAATCTAAGCCTAAAAATATGGGTAGGGGAGAAGAAGAGGAAGAGTATGATTTGGGAGGAGATGAGGAGAGACAAAACGAGAATTGGGGTAGGAATGGAAGAGGTAGAGGATTTGGTAGAGGGAAAAGAGAGGCCGTAATGGGTAGATATGATGGGAATAGGGAGGATGGAAACATGGGTAGTATTAAGATGAAAATTCCATCGTTCCATGGGAAATCTGACCCGGAGGCATACTTAGAGTGGGAAAAGAGGGTAGAGTTTGTGTTTGAATGTCACCACTACTCCGAGCAAAAAAAGGTTAGGTTGGCGGTGGTGGAATTTCTAGACTATGCTCTCATTTGGTGGGATCAACTAGTGACCACTAGGAGGAGGTATAATGAGAATCCCATTGAAACTTGGGATGAGATGAAGAGGGTCATGAAGAAAAGGTTTGTGCCCAACCACTACTATAGGGAGATGTTTAAGAGACTACAAACTTTGAGGCAAGGGGTGAAGAGTGTTGAGGACTACTATAAGGAGATGGAAGTA
>NC_133317.1:12493814-12535238 GCF_012295235.1 Primulina huaijiensis | reverse complement strand
ACGTGAGGAGAACAAGGCGGTGACCAAGCCCAAATTTGAGACCAAACAAGAGGCGCCTAAACAAGGAGTGCAAGGTAAATCTGAAACTCCTTCTAATCGATCTAGAGATGTTAAATGTTTTAGGTGTCAAGGGTTAGGTCATATTGCTAGTGAATGTCCTAATAAAAGGGTAATGATTCTAAATGACTATGGTGAGTATGAGTCTCATAGTGAGGGTGATGAAGATGAGATGCCTGCGTTAGAGGATCCTGATGAGGGATATGAGGCGGTTGTAGGTGAAGCACTAGTGACTAGGCGTATCATGAGTGCCCAAGTCAAGGAGGATGAGACTAACCAAAGGGAGAACTTGTTCCATACTAGGTGTTTTGTAAAACAAAAAGTTTGCGATCTAATCATAGATGGGGGGAGTTGTACTAATGTGGCTAGTGTTGAAATGGTGGAGAAATTGGGGTTACCTACATTAAAGCACTCTCAACCATATAGGCTTCAATGGTTGAATGATTGTGCGGAAGTGAAGGTTAACAAACAAGTGCTAGTGCCTTTTTCTATTGGGAAATATGTGGATGAGGTCTTGTGTGATGTGGTACCGATGCATGCTTGTCATATCTTGTTGGGTAGACCGTGGCAATATGATAGGCGAGTGACACATGATGGGTACAAGAATAGGTATTCATTTGTATTGAAGAAGGAATCCATTGTATTACTTCATTTGTCCCCAAAGCAAGTGTTGGAGTACCATTTGAAAAAAAAAAGAGAGATGAGGCGGAAAAAAAGAGTGAACTAAAAAGTGAGATGGCCTTTGAGAATAAAAATGAAATGGCTGAAAAAAAGAGTGATCAAAAGAGTGAGACGGCCATACAAAAGAAAAATGAAAGGAAAGAAAATGAGAGGAAAGAGGCAAAAAAAAAATCATATATGGCCCAAAAAGGTGAGTTGAAACAATTGATACACACATATGAACCACTTGTGTAGATTGTTTATAAGGAGATCCTCCTTAACACAAGTGATATAGCCGGGTCCTTTCCGAGCATTGTTGTTTCACTTTTGCAGGAATTTGAAGATGTATTTCTGGAGGAGTTACCTCAAGGCTTTCCACCATTGAGGGGAATCGAGCACCAAATCGATTTCGTGCCTGGGAGTGCATTGACAAATCGTCCCGCCTATAGGAGCAATTCGGAGGAGACTAAGGAGCTTCAACGGCGGGTAAGTGAGTTGTTAGATAAGGGTTTTGTGCGTGAGTCCATGTCTCCTTGTGTTGTTCCTGTTTTATTAGTTCCTAAGAAAGATGGCTCATGGCGTATGCGTGTGGACTGTAGAGCAATCAATAACATAACCATTAAGTATAGGCATCCCTTACTTAGACTAGATGATATGTTAGATGAATTGCATGGTGCTAGTATCTTTAGCAAAATTGATTTGAAGAGTGGCTATCATCAAATTAGGATGAGGGAAGGTGATGAGTGGAAAACTGCTTTTAAAACCAAGTATGGGTTGTATGAGTGGATGGTCATGCCTTTTGGCTTAACTAGTTCTCCTAGCACCTTTATGAGGTTAATGAATCATGTCTTGCGTGCACATATAGGAAAATTTGTTGTTGTCTACTTTGATGATATCCTAGTGTATAGTAAGAATATAGACGAGCATGTTAATCACTTGAGACTTGTACTAATCACACTAAGGGCTGAAGATTTGTATGCTAACTTAAAGAAATGGGATTTTTGTACAAGCAAACTTGTCTTCCTTGGTTTTGTGGTAAGCTCACAGGGTATACAAGTGGATGAAGACAAGGTAAGTGCCATTCGAGATTGGCCAACGCCTACTACTGTTGGTCAAGTTCGGAGTTTTCATGGTCTTGCAAGTTTCTGTAGGAGTTTTGTAAGAGATTTTAGCACACTGGCAGCACCAATGACGGCGGTGATCAAGAAGAACGTTCCATTCCATTGGGGCGAGGAGCAAGAGAAGTCTTTTAATATTATTAAACAAAAGTTGATTAATGCTCCTTTACTTGTGTTACCTGATTTTGCTAATACCTTTGAAATTGAATGTGATGCTTCAGGTGTAGGTATTGGTGGACTGTTGATGCAAGGAGGGCGGCCGGTGGCGTACTTCAGTGAGAAGCTTAATGGAGCAGCGCTGAACTATCCAACATATGACAAGGAGCTCTATGCGCTTGTGAGGACTCTTGAAACGTGGCAACACTACTTGAGGCCTAAGGAGTTTGTGATTCATACGGATCATGAGTCTCTAAAGCACCTTAAGGGTCAACAAAAGCTGAACAAGCGGCATGCTAAGTGGGTGGCATTCATTGAAACGTTCCCATACATCATCAAGTACAAACAAGGTAAGGAAAACATAGTGGCCGACGCACTATCCCGGAGGTACGTACTAATCTCTACCTTGGAATCAAAAATTTTGGGATTTGAGCATGTGAAAGAGTTGTATGTGCTGGATGAGGATTTTAAGAGTGTGTTTGAAACTTGTATGCATGGACCACATGAAAAATTCTATTTGCATCATGGTTTCTTATTTAGAGAAGATAGGTTGTGCATTCCTAAATCTTCAGTTCGTGAATTACTTGTTAGGGAGGAACATGGGGGTGGCTTGATGGGGCATTTTGGTGTGGCTAAAACTTTAAGTGCATTGCATGAACATTTCTATTGGCCACATATGACACGTGATGTTGAGCGTGTTTGTGAAAAGTGCATAACTTGCAGACAAGCTAAGTCAAGGACACAACCACATGGATTGTATACACCACTTCCTGTTCCTAGTGAACCTTGGATTGACATTTCTATGGACTTTGTTTTGGGGTTGCCTAGGACAAAGAAGGGGAGGGATTCTATATTTGTTGTTGTGGATAGATTTTCTAAAATGGCACATTTTATTGCTTGTCACAAAACTGATGATGCCTCTCACATTGCGGATTTGTTCTTTAGAGAAGTCGTTAGGTTGCATGGCATGCCTAGAACTATTGTTTTTGACCGTGATGTTAAGTTTTTGAGTTACTTTTGGAAAACGTTGTGGGCTAAACTTGGCATAAAATTGTTGTTTTCTACTACATGTCATTCTCAAACGGATGGACAGACTGAAGTTGTTAATAGAACTTTAGGGACACTTTTGCATGCTATTCTTAAGAAAAATTTAAAGAATTGGGAAGATTGTTTACCATTTGTTGAGTTTGCTTATAATCGTTGCGTGCATTCTACTACAAATTATTCGCCATTTGAAATTGTATATGGTTTTAATCCTTTGACTCCGTTGGATTTGATGTCTTTACCTGTGAGTGAAAGGTTGAACATGGACGGCAAAAAGAAGGCTGAATTTGTTAGGGAGTTGCATGAAAAGGTCAAGGCCCACATTGAGAAGAGAAATGAGCAAAATGCCAAGCAAGCCAACAAAGGGAAGAAGAAGGTGATCTTTGAGAAAGGTGATTGGGTGTGGCTCCACTTGCGGAAGGAAAGGTTTACTGAGAAGCGTCGTTCAAAGCTACTACCTAGAGGCGATGGACCATTTCAAATTCTAGAAAGGATCAATGACAACGCCTACAACTCGATCTACCAGGTGAGTACAATGTGAGTTCCACTTTCAATGTTAGTGATTTGTCATTGTTTGATGTAGGTGATGAACAAGATTTGAGGACAAATCCTTTTCAAGAAGGGGAGGATGATGCAAACACAGGTGATAGAGCGCCAAGGAAAGCATGGGATCCTTTGGAGTTGCCGGACGGACCGATCACGAGAGGACGGATGAAGAAGTTTAAGGAGGCACTACAGGGAGTCATGAGCAATCAAGGAGGGCTTACGTGCAAGGAGCAAAGTGCCGAAGGGTTCGTGATGCATGGGAGTGAGTTCGGGAACCAAAAAAACGTTATTCAAGCAGTACAGAGCCTACACGGACCCGAGCACGGACCTGTACACGGGGTCCGTGTCCATTACAGCCGAGAATGAAGAAATCCCGAGTGTACACGGACCTGTATACGGGGTCCGTGTACCTCACCGTGCCTACACGGACCTAGCCCCGGACGTCTACACGAGGTCCGCGTACTTTGCGGTTTTGCGAGATTTTATTCCTTTTTTAGAGTTTTATTTTTTTGAGAGAGTAGATATTGTTATCTTTTTTATATTAAAAAGATGATATGGACGAAAATCAACACACTATTGACATTATTATTGATTGAATATCAAAGTTTTTTGAGTTTTCTCTCAACTTTTCAAGGCTTTTAGCTTTGTTTTCAGAAATCTAACTTATCAAAGTTTTAACTTTGTGGCGTTTGTCGATCGTGTCTTGCGCGGATTGTCAAAGACGAGTTCTTTGAAGGTTCGATTAAGTTTCGATTGTTTCTTTTGTGATTGTTTATTACTAAACCGCGTCGTTTAGGGGTGAATATCACGTAATTGCTTGAATCAAAAGATCGGGACATCGTAACAACGATCCTTGTTCGTTATAGAATTGAGGACGTGATTCATATTTAATCGCGTTTGCTTTTCCATCGTACGAGGATTCATATCACCGGTACTTGGGATCCTATGGATGAAGACATGGTCTCTCTGGATTCCATTGGATTTCATTCGAAGGAGGAGCCTTATAAAGATCGTATTGATTCTTATCAAAGAAAGACATGATTAACTGAGGCTGTTCAAACATGTGTAGGTCAACTAAATGGTATTCTCGTAGCAATTTGGGCTATGGATTTTAAGTTTATGCGGAGTAGTATGGGATCCGTGGTGGGGGAGAAAATCACTCGTTTGATTGAGTACGCTACCAATCGACTTATACCTCTTATTATAGTGTGCGCTTCGAGGGTGGGGCACATACAAGAAGGAAGTTTGAGCTTAATGCAAATGGCTAAAATATCATCTTCCTTATATGATTATCAATCCAATAAAAATTATTTTATGTATCAATCCTTACATCTCCTACTATTGGTGGGGTAACAGCAAGTTTTCGTATGTTGGGAGATATCATTATTGCCGAACCCAATTCCTACATTGCATTTGCGGGTAAAAGAGTAATTGAACAAACATTGAGTAAAACAGTACCTGAAGGTTCACAAGCGGCTGAATATTTATTCCAGAAAGGTTTATTCGACCTAATCGTACCGCGTAATTCTTTAAAAAGTGTTCTAAGTGAGTTATTTAAGCTCCAGGCCTTTTTTCCGTTGAATTCAAATTCAATCAAGTAGAGCGTATAAAGTTCAATTATTTTATTTGTAGAAACCAAGTAGTTAGCTTGTCGGAATTAAAGTAAATAAGAACGTATTTTTCTTTGGTTGGTGACCTAAGATCTAATTGTAGAAAGAAGCAAAAGTTGCGGATAACTCTTTTTTTATCTAGATTTCCTATTACTAATTAAGAAGTCTTTATCAAGAAGATAAAAGTGTGAGTTCTTCCTTTCGTGACATTTGGCAAATAAAATGAATTTCGCCTTATGTAGATAATCAAATATAGAAAAGATAGATATATAGTTTTTTATCTTTCTGCATCGCCCCAAATATCATTTTCACTAAAAATCCTGGTTGTGTCGCATTATAGCAAATCTTTCGATAATTTGTAAAAACCTTTTCAAATTAGAAGACAAGAACAAAACACAAAGAAATTAAGAAAAATAGATAATTAATATAATAAAGTTGATTATCATAGGTATCTTTCGTGTAGAAAGATGAATAAGTCCATTTATTTAGTTCTACATTCCTTGGACTTAGTCTATATACTCACTAAGATATATAGATATTTATTACTTCTAATCTATAAGAATTTTCGAATTCAATTTCTTAAGAGATAGAGCAATCCTTACTCATCCGTCCTTACCTACGTGACACTGAAGCTAGCTCTCTTGATTGATCCACTTGCTTTTCCCGGAATAATATAGCCTCTTGCCAGCTCGAGTCCATTAACACCAGTACACTACTGCAAACGCACTAGCAGTAACCAGTACAAGGAGTCCCCTGATATCCTCACACCCTTGTGCAAGAAGTGTCACCGAATGCGTTGGACAATAGGTTACCTTTTTAGTACTTGGATGCCCGTAGTAATTCTAGGGCTAATACGTTCACCCGTAAGGGATGCATTTATTATAGAAAAAAGTGCTTTGCCGTGGCATTCAAATGCTGAGTCCAGACATTCTTCTAGCAGAAGCACACCTTATAGAAAGGAAAAAGTCCTAAAGGACCATACCGTCTTCCTATATTAGTAATGGATATTACATACCAGACCTTCTTTCACCAGCGGGAAAAATCTTCCAAATCATAAAATGAATATTTCGTAAAGAAAGGGCTTTTTGATCCCTGATCTGAGTCTCATCTTTCGAAGGGTCTCGTTCTGTTCATATGCCACTCATTTGTAGCAGGGTTTTTCTATGTTTTAGAGTTGTAAGACAAGCGTTTCATTATTATTACGCGTGATTCTAGCATATGCTCACCTGCTCCTACCAAGCACTAAAGGCAAAAGGATGTTTATCTGTACTTCCCCTATCTTACTTTCACTTCACTCCGCTACGCACCTTCAAACAGCCTAGTTGTCCAAAGAGCTAATTCGAGAACTGCTTCAATTCCAAGAAGAGCGCTTACCGAAAGCAGCTTTTTCTTTCACCACACTTTCTGTCACAACGGATTTTTCCTCATACGCACTCGAAAGTGCCCTCCCTTCCCAAGGTTTAAAGTCTGGTCCGACAGGGCAAGGAATGAAATAGTCTGGTTGGATAGAACCCTAATATACTTTAAATAGATAAGGTTTCGTTGTCAAGTGAAAAAGAAGGATCCTTTTCATCTTAGCTACCGAAACCAAAAAACCATACCATGAAACCATTCGCTCATAGTCCGATTCACTTGCACCTACCTTCTGTTATTCCTTACCTTTTCTTGTCTTCCTGACCAGAGCAGACCCAAGCCCTATGCCTCAAGTAAAAAAATTAGCTAATAGCAACCGCGCGTTGTAGTAGCTTTTGATTGAAAGGTAGCTTTCAAAGAGGAAGTTTCTTTTGATTTGAAGGTTTGGAACATCAAGAGAGAGTCGACGAAAGAGCTTTACAAGTGACATTGCCTTTCTGAACCTATTATAGAGGATGGTCCACTCAATGGGTTTTGGTGAAGGGATACAGACGTCTTCCTCTCTATTTACTAGTCCTTCCGACACAGACAGCTACCTCCATTCACTAGACCTCCCTACTCGATTCAAAAGAAGAAGATCGACTCTACAGCTCACTCTCGAAGACAGGGGGCGATTCCCTACTCAACTATGGCATTTATACCTTCGTCTGATCAGACTCAATCGATGAGATTGCTGATGCTGATCCCACGAATTGAGAAAAAAATTTCTGTCTAAGAGCCAATATAAAACTATATGGCTGGAATCTAGCTATTCTATTGATTTTCACTTCCAACTAGGCACCGCTATCTTGCATTTGAGTGCACTCAACAGCCTCGAATAGTCTTTAAGGAGTTAAATTATTTGATAGAATAAGGGGCATTCCTCAAACCTCTGTCCGGCCTAAGGACCGTCTCTAGGCTGGAGCTCCTGTCTCCGTACTTAGAGAGCCGACCAATCCACCTCGTTACCCGATCAAAATGGAAAATAGTACAAAGTGTGGTTAAGGCTTTAAGAGTGAGATCAGATTTTCTTACCCGAGCCAATGCGTCTGATAGTTCCTAACCAGGAGAGAATCGTTATTGGTATTGTGTTATATTTTTAAATACTAATGAATGGCGACTAGCATACCATATTGGGAAATAGATTCTGAAAGCATTATTGTTAGAAGAATAGAAGAAAGATAAATCGAAAGTGCAGTTACTCTTTTTATCTTGTTTTGATGCAAAGGATCAAAAGTATAGACAATGTCAGAAAACATATCTTTTGCTGCCCGATTGAGTGGTTCTCCACACTCGCATGGTGAAAGAACATGGTGTGTGCTACAGACATTGTATTAAAAAGTGTCTTTATGTTAAGAATTTTAAATTCTTGCTTTTCAAAGCATTAGGATGATATAACAATTGTTCCGGAAACGTGTACCACCAGATAAAAAATCCAATCATAGCACAGAAAACTAAGACAAACCTCATATCGAAATTGTATGAATAGATTAGAGCATCTTTAATGCCAAAGGATTTCACTCGTGAGGATTCCCGGGTTACATCCTTTAATCTAATTTTCCTATTAGGAGAGCGAAGTAGAGGCTTAAGCCCAACATATTCCTTAAATGGAAGAAAGGGAAGGTGCCTCCTTCTTTCACTAAGGGGCTCCCACAGATAAAATAAATACTGAGCTGCCCAGCTAGGGTTATAGCTCGAGCTATCTACATAATATAAAAGTGTCCGAGCACCTGGCCGAGCCTTGCTCATAGCATTTTGATGTCTGTCAGGAGTGATTGCTCACAAGATGGAGAAGTCCAAATGATAAGAACAAATCGCATATCACATGAATGAATATTAGTAAATGATAGCATCCAATAGTTTCCTTGATATGGGACATGGGTCTGTTGATGTCCTTAAGACCTGGTTGTCGATCCGGGGATCGGAGTAGGACAGCTTTCCCTGGTGTCCAGTTTCTTACTAATTGTTCTATGTGGATTCTATACGATGCGCATTCCATGGCCCGAAATAAAAAAACTTCATTAGAATTTCCTCTTGGACGAGATACCAATATGCACTTTTCCCCTGGTGCAGTGACCCACCGTCGCTACTCTCTTAAAGTCAATTCTTCTCTTATTTTAAACTATATTTATTTCGTATTTATAATATCCCACATTTATTTTCACGTTACGATATCTCTCGTTCTTTCTTAGTTTGCGAAAGGCTCAAAAATGGTAGTGATATGAATCCTCGTACGATGAAAAGAAAACGTGATTAAATATGTTTCGCGTCCTCAATTCTATAACGAACAAGGATCTTTGTTACGATGTCCCGATCTTTTGATTCAAGCAATTACGTGATATTCACCCCTAAACGACGCGGTTTAGTAATAAACAATCACAAAAGAAACAATCGAAACTTAATCGAACCTTCAAAGAACTCGTCTTTGACAATCCGCGCAAGACACGATCGAAAAACGCCACAAAGTTAAAACATTGATAAGTTTGATTTTATAAAACAAAGCTAAAGCCTTGAAAATTTGAGAGAAAACTCAAAAACTTTGATAAACTCAATAATAATCTCTATAATGTTAAAAATTTTCGTCCATAATATTGTGTACAAATCTAAAAGATACTCAAAATCAAGTTACCAAGATAATTAGGATTCTTAACAAGGAAACTAGATTTTTTTCTCGCAGCAGGTGCGCTCGGGCGGCAGAATTTGACCGCTCGAACGCCAGGTCTTCTGGCTATTCGCGCTCGGGCGGTAGAAAATGACCGCTCGAGTGCTGAGTGTTCTGGAAATCACCTCTTGGGCAGTAAGTTTGGCGCTCGAACGGTAGTATTTTACCGCTCGGGCGCGGGTCATTCTGGATGTTTTCTTCATTCATCACTTGAATGGTGTTCTTATGACTCCCAAACGTACTCCCATGCATCACGAACACTTCAGCACTCTGCACCTTGCTTGTAAGTCCTTCTTTATTGCTCATAAGCCCTTGTAGTGCCTCTTTGAATTTCTTTAGCCGTCCTCTCGTGATTGGTCCCTCCGGCAACTCTAAAGGATCTCACGCTTTCCTTGGAGCTTGACCACGCGTGTTCGCATCATCCTCCCCTTCTTGAAAAGGATTTGTCCTCAAATCTTGTTCATCACCTACATTAAACAAAGAAAGATCACTAACATTAAAATTAGAACTAACGTTATACTCACCTGGTAGATCAATTTTATAGGCATTGTCATTGATCCTTTCGAGGACTTGAAATGGCCCATCACACCTCGGTAGTAGCTTGGAACGTCGCTTCTCAGGAAACCTTTCCTTCCTCATGTGTAGCCATACCCAATCACCCTTTTCAAACACCACTTTTTTCTTCCCCTTCTTGGCTTGCTTGGTGTATTGCTCATTCTTCTTCTCAATGTTGGCCTTGGCTTTTTCATGCAAACTCCTGACAAATTTAGCTTTCTTCTTGCCATCCATGTTTAACCTTTCACTCACAGGTAAAGACATCAAATCCAACGGAGTTAAAGGATTAAAACCATAAACAAGTTCAAATGGTGAATAATTGGTAGTAGAATGCACACAACGATTATAAGAAAACTCAACAAATGGTAAACATTCTTCCCAATTCTTTAAGTTTTTTTTTAAGAATAACACGCAAAAGTGTCCCTAACGTTCTATTAACAACCTCAGTTTGTCCATCCGTTTGAGGATGACACGTAGTAGAAAACAACAATTTTGTGCCAAGTTTAGCCCACAATGTTTTCCAAACGTAACTTAAGAATTTAACATCACGATCAGAAACAATAGTCCAAAGCATGCCATGCAACCTAACGACTTCTCTAAAGAACAAATCCGCAATGTTAGATGCATCATCAGTTTTATGACAAGCAATAAAATGTGTGATTTTAGAAAATCTATCCACAACAACAAATATAGAATCCCTCCCCTTCTTTGTCCTAGGCAACCCCAAAACAAAGTCCATAAAAATATCAACCCAAGGTTCACTAGGGACGGGAAGTGAATGTATACAATCCATGTGGTTGTGTCCTAGACTTAGCTTGTCTACAAGTTATGCACTTTTCACAAACACGCTCAACATCACGTGTCATATGTGGCCAATAGAAATGTTCATGCAATGCACTTAAAGTTTTAGCCACACCAAAATGCCCCATCAAGCCACCCCCATGTGCCTCCCTAACAAGTAATGCACGAACTGAAGATTTAGGAATGCACAACCTATCTTCTCTAAATAAGAAACAATGATGCAAATAGAATTTTTCATGTGGTCCATGCATACAAGTTTCATACGCACTCTTAAAATCCTCATCCAGCACATACAACTCTTTCACATGCTCAAACCCCAAAATTTTAGACTCTAAGGTAGAGAGTAGTACGTACCTCCGTGATAGTGCGTCGGCCACTACATTGTCCTTACCTTGTTTGTACTTGATTATATAGGGGAATGTCTCTATGAATGCCACCCACTTGGCATGCCGCTTGTTCTGCTTTTGTTGCCCCTTAAGGTGCTTTAGGGATTCAGGATCCGTATGAATCACAAACTCCTTAGGTCTCAAGTAGTGCTGCCACGTCTCTAGAGTCCTCACAAGTGCGTAGAACTCCTTATCATACGTGGGATAGTTCAGGGCGACTCCATTGAGTTTCTCGCTAAAGTATGCCACTGGTCGACCTCCTTGCATCAAGACTCCACCAATATCTACACCTGAAGCATCAAATTCGATTTCAATGGTATTAGCAAAATCAGGTAAAACAAGTAAATGAGCATTATATAACTTTTGCTTAATAAGATTAAAAGACTTCTCTTGCTCCTCGCCCCAATGGAATGGAACGTTCTTCTTGATCACCGCCGTCATTGGTGCTGCAAGTGTGCTAAAATCTTTTACAAACCCCCTATAGAAGCTTGCAAGACCATGAAAACTTCGAACTTGACCAACAGTAGTAGGCGCTGGCCAATCTCGAATGGCACTTGTCTTCATCCACTTGTATACCCTGTGAGCTTACCACAAAACCAAGGAAGACAAGTTTGCTTGTACAAAAATCACATTTCTTTAAGTTAGCATACAAATCTTCAGCCCTTAGTGTGATTAGTACAAGTCTCTAGTGATTAACATGCTCGTCTATATTCTTACTATACACTAGAATATCATCAAAATAAACAACAAACTTTCCTATGTGTGCACGCAAAACATGATTCATTAACCTCATAAAGGTGCTAGGAGCGTTAGTTAAGCCAAAAGGCATGACCATCCACTCATATAACCCGTATTTGATTTAAAAAGCAGTTTTCCACTCATCACCTTCTCTCATTCTTATTTGGTGATAACCACTCTTCAAGTCAATTTTACTAAAGACACATGCACCATGCAATTTATCTAACATATCATCTAGTCTAGGTATGGGATGCCTATACTTAATGGTTATGTTATTGATTGCCCTACAAGCCACACACATACGCCATGAGCCATCTTTCTTAGGAACTAATAAACACAGGCATAGCACAAGGGGACATGGACTCACGCACAAAACCCTTATCTAACAACTCACTTACCTGCCGTTGAAGCTCCTTAGTCTCCTCCAGATTGCTCCTATATGCTGGACGGTTTGGCAATGCACTCCCGGGTACAAAATCAATTTGGTGCTCTATACCCCTCAATGGTGGTAGCCCTTGAGGTAGTTCCTCCGGAAATATATCATCAAATTCCTGCAAAAGTGAAACAACAATGCTCGGAAGGGTCCCGGCTATATCACTTGTGTTAAAGAGGATCTCTTTATAAAGAATCAACACAAGTAGTTCATGTGTGTGCATCAATTGCTTCAATTCACTTTTTTGGGCCATATATGATTTCTTTTTGGCCTCTTTCCTCTCATTTTTCTTTTGTATGGCCGTCTCACTCTTTTGATCACTCTTTTTTTCAGCCATTTCATTTTTATTCTCAAAGGCCATCTCACTTTTTAGTTCACTCTTTTTTTCGACCTCATCTCTCTTCTTTTTTTTCAAATGGTCCTCCAACACTTGCTTTGGGGACAAAGGAAGTAATACAATGGTTTCCTTCTTCAAGGTCTACCCAACAAGATATGACATGCATGCATGGGTACCACATCACACAAGATCTCATCCACATACTTCCCAATAGCAAAAGGCACTAGCACTTGTTTTGTAACCTTCACCTCTGCACAATCATTCAACCATTGAAGCCTATATGGTAGAGGGTGCTTTAATGTTGGTAAACCCAATTTCTCCACCATCTCAACACTAGCCACATTAGTACACCTCCCCCCATCTATGATTAGATTGCAAACTTTTTGATTTACAAAACACCTAGTATGGAACAAGTTCTCTCTTTGGTTAGTCTCCTCCTCCTTGACTTGTACACTCATGATTCGCCTAGTCACTAGTGCTTCACCTACAACCGCCTCATAACCCTCGTCAGGATCCTCTAATGCAGGCATCTCATCATCATCATCATCACCCTCACTATGAGATTCATACTCACCATAGTCATTTAAAATCATTAACCTTTTATTAGGACATTCACTAGAGATATGACCTAACCCTTGATACCTAAAACATTTAACATCTCTAGATCGATTAGAAGGAGTTTCAGATTTACCTTGCACTCTTTGTTTAGGCGCCTCTTGTTTGGTCTCAACCTTGGGCTTGGTCACCACCTTATTCTCCTCACGCTTCACCACATTTGATCCCCACGAAGATGATGAACCCCCGGTTTGATTGGTGCGGCCAACTCCTCGCCTCTTGAGTTGTTGCTCCACTTTTATAGCCATTTGCACCATCTCGTCTAGATCCAAGTAGTGCCGAAGCTCCACTTGAGCTTGGATTTCCCTGTTCAAACCACAAAGAAAACGTGCCATGGTCGCCTCACTATCCTCCTCTATATTGGCTCTAATCATGACTACTTCTATCTCCTTATAGTAGTCCTCAACACTCTTTGCCCTTTGCCTCAAAGTTTGTAGCCACTTAAACATCTCCCTATAGTAGTGGTTGGGCACAAACCTCTTCCTCATGACCCTCTTCAGCTCATCCCAAGTTTCGATGGTTCTCTCATTATACCTCCTCCTAGTGGTCACTAATTGATCCCACCAAATGTGAGCATAGTCTAGAAAATCCACCACCGCCAACCTAACCTTCTTTTGTTCGGAGTAGTGGTGACATTCAAACACAAACTCTACCTTCTTTTCCCGTTCTAAGTATGACTCCGGGTCAGATTTCCTATGGAACGAAGGAATCTTCATCTTAATACTACCCATATTACCATCCTCCCTATTCCCGTCATTGTATCTACCCCGTGTGGCTTCTCTTCTACCTTTACCAAATCCTCTACCTCTTCCATTCCTACCCCAATTTTAATTTTGGCTCTCCTCATCTCCTCCCAAATCATAATCTTCCTCTTCTCCTCTACCCATACTTTTAGGCTTAGATTTATCTCCACTAGTACTAACTTCAAGCCTACTCATCCTCTCGTGCAATGGCTCCAACTCGACCCTCATCATCCTACTAAAATGCCCGAACAACGCCTCCATTGGAACCTTAGACAACCCCGGGTTCGAACTATCTCCTACCTCCTTCTCCATTTAATTTCACATTTGTACCTGCAAGAAAACGTTAGTAGAAAACAAAATATTTCTCACCCAAGTCCTCACGGTCACTCCAAAGAAAAGTCGTTCATCACTCCTCTCTAGTTTTTTTTTGCTCTCAACAAATACTCACCATCACTCCAAAGAAATAACACTCGCACTCAAATGTTTTCACTCGAATTTGATAGTTCTCTCGAAAGTGTTCTCAAGCTTTGTATTTGTATATCAAACAATCAAGTTCAACTTGTGAACAAATGTGATCGACTCACTTGGACTGCGGACACAAGCACTTTGAAGGTAAATATTATATTTTTTTTTTGACTGTGTGAGGCACTTATATATGACTCACAAAAAAGAATAGAAAAAAAATACAAAAAGGAAATAATGGTGAATTTTTGAATTTTTGGTACTTTTTTTTTTTTGCTGAGTACTTACTCGAAAATCCTAACAAAAAAAATCACCAAAAATTTAAAAAACTGACGAAGAACGATATACTAAAAATATAGATCTGAAAAAAGGAACGAAAGGATAACAGATCTGATAATAGACGAGATAATAACGTGATAAACTTACTTGAATTCAATGGACCTAAGCTCTGATACCAAATGATATGAAACCTCGTACGATGAAAAGCAAACGTGATTAAATATGAATCGCGTTACGATGTCCCGATCTTTTGATTCAAGCAATTACGTGATATTCACCCCTAAACGACGCGGTTTAGTAATAAACAATCACAAAAAAAACAATCGAAACTTAATCAAACCTTCAGAGAACTCGTCTTTGAAAATCCGCGCAAGACACGATCGACAAACGCCACAAAGTTAAAACTTTGATAAGTTTGATTTTTGAAAACAAAGCTAAAGCCTTGAAAATTGAAGAGAAAACTCAAAAACTTTGATAAACTCAATAATAATCTCTATAATGTTAAAAATTTTCGTCCATAATATTGTGTACAAATCTAATAGATACTCAAAATCAAGTTACCAAGATAATTAGGATTCTTAACAAGGAAACTAGATTTTCTTCTCGCAGCAAGCGCGCTGGAGCGGCAGAATTTGACCGCTCGAGCGCCAGGTCTTCTGGCTATTCGCGCTCGGGCGTTAGAAAATGACCGCTCGAGCGCCGAGTGTTCTGGAAATCACCTCTTGGGCAGTACGTTTGGCGCTCGGGCGGTAGTATTTTACCGCTCGGGCGCGGGTCATTCTTGATGTTTTCTTCATTCATCACTTGAATGGTGTTCTTATGACTCCCAAACTTACTCCCATGCATCACGAACACTTAAGCACTCTGCACCTTGCTTGTAAGTCCTTCTTTATTGCTCATAAGCCCATGTAGTGCCTCTTTGAATTTCTTTAGCCGTCCTCTCGTGATTGGTCCCTCCGGCAACTCTAAAGGATCCCACGCTTTCCTTGGAGCTTGACCACCCGTGTTCGCATCAGGTAGGAAGCTGGTACTTTAGTTGCAGTTGGAAAATAGGCTGGTAAACTCCTGGGGCGAATGAACTTAATGTGCCAAAAGAAAGGGTGGATGCCCTTCCTTCCGCTTTCCAATCTAGTTCTAACTTTGGCTGGCCCTAAACTAGATGTCCTAAACTCGATTGCCTGGTTGAGGAGAAAAGCTCCACTAGCTCTGCAGAAGTAGAAGTGGAATCCTTGGAAACGTATTTACATCTCTATATCTATATATATAGAGTAGAGGGTCCCGCCCATTGTCATTTCAATCTAGAGAGGGACTTTTTCACTGGCCAGTTCCATTGCTTGCTTGGTTTCCCCAAACAACTTAACGGTAAAAAGAACAGAGCCAAGCCAATTCGGCTATCAAAGCTTTGTTGGCTTCCATCCGACACAATAAAGCAAGTTCCCTTTACATATTATTTACTCTATCTTTGGGAGTAAGAGATCCAACACAGCTGCATTTCTCCTTCCAGAAATGAAGTTCTTTAAAGCAAGCCCCGGAAAGATCTTCCTAAAGAAAGCATGTAACTTGTCAATTCTGGAGCGGAACTTTAAATCAAGGAAGGAACACTATGCCAGTCAATGGCAGTCAATCTAGTCTGTGTATCCAGTAACTAACTTGGATTGGATTGGCTGATCTTTGACCAACAATGCCTATTCCCATCACGCTTTCAAGCAAGTCTTCTTCCCACGTACTTTCCATCCCTGGAATGGAGTTCTGACATGCTTAGCTTAGCTAACAGCTTTAGAATGGAATGATTATATAGAAGATCCCTTGTCGTTGATCGGCAGTCAACCTTATAAAGAAAAGCCCGGGTGGAGATCTTCTTTTGGATCAGAAAGTGCCAATCACTCTCAGTCATATATAGGATAAGAGAATATACAAGTTTGTCATCTTATAGGATAAGATGCCTTTCTAACTACGAAAATAGAGGACAAAGAAGGCTCTAACCGCACAAAGGGAATACCCCAAGGGAGCTAGCTCCCTATCCCCTGTGCTCATGAACGTCTTCCTGCATCAACTCGACAAAAAAAAATTCATTCCTTCATGTAAAAGAAGAAAAGTTTGGGTATGCCTGGTATGTTGATGACATGCTTTTTTACTATCAAAAGTTTAGATCCTTTTTTCAAAAAGCGGTAACAGATTTAAAGCTGACCGCTACTTCTTCTCAAGTAATTCATGGAATCTCTAGAAAGATTAATGTTTAAAGACTAGTTCTTTCAATCGGTTCTACAGGGAGAGGAGGATGAATGCAATTTACTACAAAAGTTTATAACAAAGATAGCTCGGAACTTAGGTAGGACAACTCACAACGGGGGGGACGATCCTCTCTTTCGAGGCCCTCTGCCGAGTGTCGAGTTAGCTTATGCTTCCTGTCTTAACTACTTCGCCTAAACCTGATTGTGTTCTTGCTCCGTCTCTTGATTCTTTTGAGGTGGGAACCCCCGTAGCTTTGTCTAGAACCGGGCGTCCAGCCGTGTAGAAAGACTCACCCTAGCCACTATAGCGACCCCACCCCCAACTCTAGCTGAGAAGCACCCTCTATTCACTTCCCCTTTTCCGTGTGCCCAAAAGACCGGATTATTCGTATAAAGTTCTGTAGTTTAGTTAAGGCTGTAGTTCTAGTTTCTAAGTTTGGCTCTTAGTTGTACTTTTATTTGGTTGTGATTTCCGGGTTCTTACGTGCTAATGATTCCAAGAGAATCGACTCAGTGTGAACTCTTCTTCAATGTCTCTATTCTGACCAAAGAAGCGCATATCAGAAAAAGAGGAGGGATTAGCCACCTTCCGTGTACAAAGGTCTGGGAGGATTAGAGATTGAATATCCAAAGAATGAGAAAGCTGGGCCTCTCCCTTGTCTCCTGTTCAGATAAAGGGTAATCACCAGTGACTGCTGGTGCCGCGGCAGGATCGCAAGGCTGAACGAAGTTGACCAAAGTAGGTAAAGCTTCTTCCCATAATTCGTAAAAGAGGGCTCGGACTCCGACCGAACGAAATCCAGAAGTCCATAACGAGAACGTCTAGTCGTAAAGTTAGTGGAGAACAGCCATCGGACCAAGCCCAATTCCAATAATGAATCAATCTAATCTGGTCTCTAATCTCGTGTCTACCCTTCCTTCGGTGCTTTAGGTGCAGGATCGTGGAATAAGAGTATTGATGGAGACATTGACTCTGTCCTGTCCATCTTGCCAAGAGAAGATGGCCAATAGGCACCAGATAGCTGGAAATATCCCTCCTTTAAAAATGGACACAACCCGTATGCACAAAAACAAAAATTCTCGTATTGAATGTCAGAAAACATGAGCGGGCAGTGCTGGGATAGAAGATAGCGCCGACGCCAACTCAAAACCAAAAGCACGAAAGAAGAGAGAGATAGCTACCACTGAAGACGAAAAGGAATAGAGCTACTAACAAAGAAGGGAGGGTTCACCTCTCCTAGGAAATTCACTCTTGGATAACGGGCTATCTTCACTCACGGCTAACGGTCTATCTTCACTCACTAGTAATAATAAGAACTCTAAAAAGAAGAAGAATTCCGAATTTCCATCCGGGCAAAGAAAAGGATATTTGGTAAGTAATGTGAAACTTATGTCCAAACTAGGAAACAGAATAGGAAAGCGAAGCGCCTAGTTCTAGATTAGGCTAGCATGGGAAAAGGAAAGGCTTGGGCCATGAACAGCTTCTTGGCTTTGGCAAAAGGTACTCCGAAGACAAAGCGAACTTTCCTTGAAAGAAGTCCAATAACAGAGAATTCAATAGCAATAGCATCTATCTAAACTTCATATCTTCACTAGATTTTCATGTTTAGTGCTCCTAGTATGATAATGACAGATAAGAAAGATGATCCTACTATAGTATGGCAAGTGCAAAGAGTCGAAGCCTAAAGTAAAGCAGTAAAAGGGAGAAGGGCTTACCGGCTATTGTAGATCGGCCTTTGCCTTTTCTGTACCTCCAATCCAAATAAAGCTTACTGTATCTCAGCCTAAGTCGAGAAAGCTTGACGGTGACTTTGTCTTTAAAAAGGAGAAGGTTGGCATTATCTTTGCCCATGCCTTAAGGGCTGGACTACAACTTCCCTCAATCACCGTCCCTGAACAGGCGGACATGACGGACAATCTAAATTACCGCCCTTACCACAGACATCTGGGTCACACTCTCGGGATGTGCTATACTTGGAAGTTGTGGATTTAGAACCAAATCAATCAGGGGAACATTGTCCTTGTTCAAAATTTCTACAAAAAGATTTTACGTGCATAACCTAGCACCTGTAACATGGTTGGCTTCGGGAGCGACGCAGATGAAGAGCTTAACTTCCCAGAAGAATAAGAAGGAGCCTAAGATGGTAGACCAGATGCAACTCATAAAAATTAAGACACTACCCAAGCGTAAACCCCTAGTAGTCAAGGACAATGGAAAAGAAAAGCGGATTGAGATTTAAGAGGATGCCATCTCTCAGAAAAAGAAAAATCCTCCAATGCCGGATTATATAGAATATCTTTTCAAATTTCAAGAAACTTCCAGCCCTGCTCAGCACATTTTAGTCCTATGCATGTCAAAAAAGGCTAATGGACATTTTGATATATGCCTTGGAACATCCTGTTCTATACAAGCGAGCCTATGTTCGCGGAAATTAACATGAAGGAGTTGCTTTATGCTCTGCACCTGGCTTCGATCACTTTCATCGATAAAGATCTTATACTGGGGACTACAGAGCACAATAGGCTCCTGTATGTCACAGGCACAAGTGATGTCGTATCTAACTTGATTGACCCCGGGTTTTCAGTTAACCTCATAACGCTCATGATACTATGGAGCCAGGCCCTAGATGTCCAGCACTTGGCCCCCGAAATGGAGCGGTGATTAGAAAGAAGAAGGTTACTAAAACAAAGAAGATAGAAGTGACTCAGCTTCCCATCAAACAAACCCTCCCTTTGAAGTGATTCGGAATCATCAGATGACGAAGGAGATGCAACTATGGCTTATTCTGGAGAGTAAGGATAGTGGAACAGGGAACCCATGTTGTCAGAAAAGACCTCGTTTTTGGGGAATCTTCCTCAGAAGATTAAGAAGATGTCACTACATTGTCTCCCCAAAGCCCTAAATAAGAGGGTTCATCAAAGAATGATTCATCAAGTCGAAACCAGAAGAGGTCTTAACACGAATCTTTGAGGAAGTGCCACAAACAAAGTATCAAAAGAAGTTTTCGAGCTTAAAGATATAAAATGAGTGCCATTTGCTGTATAGGGTCTAGGGATGTAGTCCGGTGGGGGCGAAGTAGAAAAGGAATGGAATTGACTTGCTGGTGTGTTTTTTCAGCACCTTTCTTTTTGGTCCAGTGATGCGTCCAAGGTGGGGGAGAGGCTGGTCGTAGATCAGAAGACAACAAGGGCGTAAGATATTCATAATACTGAAATCGAGAAAGTGATGCCTATCGACCTCAGACCCTACTATCGACTGGGAGAGTTTCTAATAGAATGATTCCAGAAAAGCAGAAGAGCTACTATCTGGAGAGCTCCCTAGTCAAGCAAAAGAGAGACTAAAAGCTATTCACCGGATTGACTGACTTGCTTTCCACCCTGATTGGCTTTCTTGCCTGGAATGACTTCTCGAAGGAAAAGACTAAGCGCTGGAAACTCCTAGCTCAACTAGCGCTTAGTCCCTTGCTTGTTTTGTTTGCTTCGTCTACCAATTCCTTAGTGTCGGCTCCGATCCAACTAGTAACAAGAAAGATAGATAGAATTGGGTGGGCAGAGTTAGCTTGCTTCCCAGAGAATAAACACCTGGCGACTCGAGAACATGATGCGCTAGATTTCGATCAGCTAATCGAGATAGGCTGTACTTTTCATTCGATTTGGTTACCACGTGCTTTTCACTTTATGATCATGGTCCCTCAGCTCTAAGAATGTTCTCCCTTTTTTTTGAACCTTTGTTGGCATAAATCGAAGGAGAGAGAAATCGACCTCGATCAATTCCATTCATGCTGCAAACTCTTTGCCACAATGGCTATCCGGATTTCTATCTGGGGCTATAACCTATTCCTCGGCTAGCGGCATGAACCATTGAATCAGGTAAGGTTTTCGGGTGCTTAGGTCGGCAGATAGAAATGATTTTCGGTTGCGAAGGAAAGGATGTATGGGCAGTCACTCATCTATGAAAAATCGATTCAAGGCTTGCGGTTAGATCTCAAGGAAGCTTAAGGAGGAAAAAGAAAATACTTTGACTTACCAATTATGAATAATAAAGAAAGGCGGGATCCATTTCGATTTTGGATCCTTCTCAAAGTGTAGTTCTCGTTCTCTCTGCTCTGATTGAAAGAGTAATTCCAATGTTTGTTGATCTATGTTTCTTTCGTTCAGTGTTCCGTAGTTTATTTTATATAGCCCCTTTGGGCTATGTTATAACATTTGAATTTCTCAGAAATTCATTTCGATTTACAATATGTTGGAAACAATAGCGCATTGGGTCAGATTTTTTACAGATAACAACAAGGTGTTTTATTTTTTTCTGGTTCTCCTTTGTATCCAAGGGCTCTTCCTCATCTATCTTCTTCTAGCCTTGTTTATCCATCGAAAGGATTGCTATATCTATGGGGGTTGATGTTCTATTCAAATATTCTTGGAGTGGAGTTGAACTCAAGATCAGTCACCCAACTGACCGTTCTAAGATACCTCTTACTCAGGGAAACCAGCCCCCGTCCCCGCCTTTAGGAGATCGAGTAGGTAAAGTGAACCTGTACCCCGGACGTACTCATGGGCAGCGTGAGGAACCAGGTTTAAAAAGTTACGATCAGAAGTCAATTTGAAGTCCATGTAGGTGTGGGCCAGTCGTCATTGCACACTAGCTGGTCAGTGGGGTTAAGAGAGTGTTCCGTTGGTGTTCTCAGTCTCAGTGCGACCTTTCTTGGTCAACAAGGGGCTCAAAATGTCCCATCAATGAGGGCTTTCCGAACCTTCTCCCCCTTTTTCAATAAATAAGCCCCACTTCCCTAAGGGGCCCCTCTCTGATAAGGAAGGAAAGGAAAGAATCTCAATTTTATGACAAATCCGGTCCGATGGCTGTTCTCCACTAACCACAAAGATATAGGGACTCTATATTTCATCTTCGGTGCCATTGCTGGAGTGATGGGCACATGATTTTCAGTACTGATTCGTATGGAATTAGCATGACCCGACGATCAAATTCTTGGTGGGAATCATCAACTTTATAATGTTTTAATGACAGCTCACGCCTTTTTAATAATCTTTTTTATGGTTATGCCGGCGATGATAGGTAGATATGGTAATTGGTCTGTTCCGATTCTGATAGGTGCGCCTGACATGGCATTTCCACGATTAAATAATATTTCATTCTTGTTGTTGCCACCAAGTCTCTTGCTTCTATTATGCTCAGCCTTAGTAGAAGTGGGTAGCGGAACTGGGTGGACGGTCTATCCACCCTTAAGTGGTATTACCAGCCATTCTGGAGGAGCAGTTGATTTAGCAATTTCTAGTCTTCATCTATCTGGTGTTTCATCCATTTTAGGTTCTATCAATTTTATAACAACTATCTCCAACGTTCGTGGACCTGGAATGACTATGCATAGATCACCCCTATTTGTATGGTCCGTTCTAGTGACAGCATTCCCACTTTTATTATCACTTCCGGTACTAGCATGGGCAATTACCATGTTATTAACTGATCGAAACTTTAATACAACCTTTTTTGATCCTGCTGGAGGGGGAGACCCAATATTATACCAGCATCTCTTTTGGTTCTTCAGTTTTAAATGGCCTTTTCCATAGGAAATCTGAATACGCATTGCGCTATATTCTGGGACTGTCTGCAACATGGTACTCCTACTATGTTCATGAGTGGTTTTCTAGTAAAACCCCGATCTAGTAAAAATGGAGTATCTAAGACCCAATCAGCAGGTAACCAACTACATAAAAGCAGTCTAGTAGGAACCTCAGAGACTACACGCGCAACAACTTATCCTAAATCTTTCTGTGAGTGGATAGCTGGAATTATCGATGGTGATGGAACTATTCAAGTTAGTAAACAAGGATATACTTCTCTTGAAATTACTATGGGACTTGAAGATCTACCACTACTACGATATATCCAACATATGCTTAGTGGAAGTATTAAAATGCGATCAGGTGCTAAAGCTTATCGATATAGACTACATAATAAACTTGGTATGATTAAACTAATGAATTGTATTAATGGTCATGTTCGACATTCAGCACGACTACTTCAACTACATCGTGTTTGTCAAGTACATGATATCCCTGTAATTCTACCTATTAGACTAGATGCTCAATCAAATTGGTTTGCAGGATTCTTTGATGCTGATGGTACCATTTGTATCGCTATGAAGCATCAACTACCTCAACTAAGTATTCGAGTAACTAATAAACTTCTATAAGATGTAGAGTCTTATAAGGTTGTATTTGGAGGAAATATCTATTTTGATAGTAGTCAAAATGGTTACTCAATGATCTGTACAAAGTTGAAAAGATGTTATCATGATGCTAGATTATTTTAAATCAAGTACTTTTCGAAGTCATAAATCACGACGATTCTTCCTTATTGAAAAATATTACAGTCTTTACGATCTCAAAGCATTTAAACCTTACGTTATTCACCATAAAGCATGGCTAGCTTTCCTAGACAAATAGAATAAGTTGATGATATAGTCCACCTTTCTTCTATTAGTTGTCCCCACTGGAATAAAAATCATTAGTTGGATCGCTACCATGTGGGGGGGTTCGATGCAATACAAAACACCCATGTTATTTGCTGTAGGGTTCATCTTTTTGTTCACTATAGGAGGATTCACTGGAATAGTTCTGGCAAATTCAGGACTAGACATTGCTCTACATGATACTTATCATGTGGTTGCACATTTCCATTACGTACTTTCTATGGGAGCCGTTTTTGCTTTATTTGCATGATTTTAGTATTGGTAGGTAAAATCTTTGGTCAGACATACCCTGAAACTTTAGGTCAAATCCATTTTTGTATCACTTTTTTCGGGGTTAATCTGACCTTCTTTCCTATGCATTTTTTAGGACTTTCGGGTATGCCACGTTGGATTCCAGATTATCCAGATGCTTACGCTGGATGGAATGCCCTTAGCAGTTTTGGCTCTTATATATCCGTAGTTGGGATTTGTCGTTTCTTCGTAGTCGTAACAATCACTTCAAGCAGTGGAAAGAACAAAAGATGTGATCCAAGTCCTTGGGCTGTTGAACAGAATCCAACCACACCGGAATGGATGGTACACAGTCCTCCAGCTTTTCATACTTTTGGAGAACTTCCAGCTATCAAAGAGACGAAAAGCGATGTAAAGTAAAAGAACAAAAGGTCGCCGATTGCTACTAAGAACCTAACAGATGATGGAGGAAACAAAGCCTTCAACGTTGTTGGGAGCAAGAGCTGCACCAGTGAACCTCTCATTCAAATGAAGACAAGTAAGTCTTTCCTTCAGGGTTCTCTCATCGGACGATCTGTCCATGTTCATTGGATGGATTGAATCAGTAGCGGATTTACAAGATGCCGATGTTTATGATGAACGCCTACGGTACATCGCGGGAGGACAGAGTCATACGTACTGATTACACCGGGATTCAATGGATCTTGATCTTATCGAGTTAGTTCTTCCCCCGGTGGGGGTGATAGGGTAATGGCATAGTTGCTATTCATGTCCTAATAAAGGTCAACATCTCCCAATTCCGCGTTCTTCATGTATCATTATCACAATTGCTTCCGCAGCTGCTGGAAGCCAAGTTGGTTACACCCATTCTTCCCAAACCAGTATCATATCCACCTTCCAGGAATCTCCTAATACCAGGCGTGAATATCACATGGGAGGAGCAGGGCACTGGATTGATAGATGTTACAATCTGAGACACCGGGTGCAAGATTTTATTGACAAAGAACTTCTGAAGTTTAAACCACCGGAAGAGAAGCCGAGTGCGATGTAGAATCCGCTTCCCTCGTATGGGAATGATAATGCTGGTCCATCTAGTAATGCAGTCAATGGCCAGAAAGTCATGTTCGATTCATCGCCGCTCATCGCCTCGTGGAGCCCGAGTTCGAGTGCTTTTTGAATAAGAAGAAGCTTCGCCCGAGGTAGCCATGGTAGCTCACTACAAGCAAAAACTCACCAAATAGTGGAAAGATGTCGCAAAATCGGTTGTTACCTCTTTAAAAGGTAAATCGATGTTGGCATTTCAGTTGGTTGCCGCATATACGCTGAAGGAAATGCTATCGTGTGCCTAGACGAACTCTCTCTAGACACCAACCAATCCTTTATTTATATAGGATTCATGTGCAGCTAGGGGACTTAAAGTACTAATGCGCTCTCCAAAACTAAAAATCGAAAGAGGGGAATGAAGGGATAATAGTCGAAGGCGGACTAGGAGCTCAGGAAAGCATTACCCCTGCTACAGTTGACGGTTCTAGTTCTGTTACAGTAAGAGCTGTTGCTGGAATAAGTAGTGACTTGACAGTTGGAGGAAGAACCGCTGTTAGAAATGTTCACGTAGAAGATCCTATTCCCTCTGCTGGTATAGACGAAGCTCTTGGGATCTTATCCGCTTCGGAGGTTGGAGGAGGTTAATCAATAGGGGAATCAGTTGGTATTGAATCTTCCTCTATAAATTTCTTGTTTATTTTATGGACATCTTATATGCATTTTTAAATCAAAGAAGGATCTGACTCAATTAAATAGAAACTTCACTTTTACCCTGTATGGTCTTTTTTGGAGCTTAGTCCAATAGAAAGCGTATTTTTTCGCGCCTTTCAGGAGTGAGTTTTAAAAGAGAAGGAGATTGCCTTGAAAAAGGATGATTTGGCTTTGAAGGAATTCCTTTCTTGCTGCTAAAGGAAGAATTGTTTTCAAATAAGCTGTTTGAAGGAACTGAGTCCATAGTAGAACTACACCCATGCACAAAAGAGTTCATCCTTGAAGAGCAGGTATATTAGGCATAGAATCGGATGCGGAGCTATGAGACTTATGTTATGTTCTCGCATCCGCAATCGAAAGGGCATGCTAACCAATTCAACCACTCCAACTAGATAAATGGATGGAAAAAAAATCCTGCCCACAGCTGCAAGGGATATAGACGCACCGGCAGAAGGAATGGCACTCATGCTCTAATAAAGGGTACTAGCAATATTATCCACGTTTAAACATTTATTTGCCTCATCCTATCCTATCCTTCCACATCCTCAACTTAGCCACGCCCAAGAGTCAAAGCAGGGGTGCGCTCCCCATTCGAAAGGACGGAGAGGCTAGAAGCAGTCACACAGCTCATTAGGGAGGAAACCCACTTGTTAGAGAAGCCACGCTCCACTAGAACACTGTGGAGGAAGTTACACCGGACAATCTCATTCTTGCTGAATTGAAAGCAAATGCCATTGAAAGAAAAGAGAGTGAGGGAACTGACAAGAATAAGCTTAAGCCTGACCTTAGGGTAGGAAAAGTCTTCACCACAAATGAACTTAGATAGAGGACGAATCGAATAAGCGAGCGCGGCTATTTCATCCCCATCCATTGTCCTTGAAGGAGGGACAGGACAAAGAATGGATCTTTCTTCTCTTGCAGGAAGGCAGTAGTCTTGGTGCTAAGGGCATGGCTTAAAGAAGCAAGTGACTCTTGGAAAGGTATCAAAGTGACTTCGGATTTACTGATTTAGGAGTTCCAATAAAAAGAGAAATGAGTTAGCTCAGGCACAGGGCGTGAATAAAAAATAGATAATATAATAAAGGCGATTCCTGATCTGAAGAGATGAGTTGCTATAGTGGAATCTGTTGAAGTTTTGAAGGCTCGGGTTTGTGTATCTGTCACACCCTTACTCTATACTTGACTTGATTAATGATACTTATACTTGTAATCAAAATAGGGTTTGACTGATATAACTGTAGTATGAAGCAAATCAAACACAAGGCATCACTTTGACGGTTTATAAAAATTTTGGCATGATGTCCCTACATTCTTGTAAAAACCAAAAACTCAACTCAATCATCAACATTAACACATATATATAATCGTATTCTTACATACAAACATAATATGTATCATCATACACCTAGACATAAACATTGTAAAACTTGTTTCAAACCCTGACATATTTTCGTACAATACAAATGCGGAAGCTATACAATAAGAGATCCTGGTTCTTGTCGAGGTAAGGCACGTCACAAGCATCTATTGGCGAACCGGCATCCTACGTCTGTCCACTCCCTGATCCTGTAATACATGAGCTACGTGAGTTTATAAAACTCAATAAGTTGGCACTTGTACGTATCAATATGCGTAGAAGGAGTATACATATCAAGTCGTGATCAACAATGAATCTTTAAACCATGTCATATCATAACATATATTCATGTTCATTTTTGTACTTGAGCCTCATTTGTTGACCTGTACTACCGTGCTTGCTTTATTATATAGCTACTAATGTGTTGGACGTGAGGGAGCAACCTTTGGCAACCCCACGCCCCATGAACATATAATGGCCAATAGCTTTGGTGGACTTCAAACCACCCATGATGTCAACAAGCTCTATATCATGTAAAAATCAGTCTTTTTCCTTTCATGTTCATAACATAGCACCCATCATCAATATCCATGAGTTTCTTACATATTTAATACATAACAATGGAATATGGTGCTATGTTTTCATCAATAAAGATACTAACAATGTACATATAGCAATAATCAATGGGAAGTATTTGAAATCATAATATTACTCATGTATTACTTCAAGAACATGCCAACTTACAGTCCAAGGTTAGGAACACTGGTTTGAGACGATGTTTCTCGTTCTTATGCTGTCAAACATATCAATAATCCATCACTATGTATATACTAGGTGAAAATCACTCTTCCACATGTAGAACAACTAAAAGAGAAGAAAACTTACACCTATATGATGTCCTTGTGATGGAGAATAAACTTCTAACCTCAAAATGATAAAGGAGAAGAAGAAAAGGACTTTTTGGGAGGAAGGTTTCTTATTTCTCTCGAGCTTATGCTGTAAGGAAGTGAAGGAAACTGATACAATGGCTTAGAAAGTCGAAACTTATCTTCATATATATAAGGCGGCGCTCGGGCGATCATAAATTACCGCTCGAGCGCGGAACTTTCTGTCCGCAACCAAAAATTCAGAACAAGTGGCGCTCGGGCGGTCATTTCTTACCGCTCGGGCGCCACTCTGCGCACATCCACCTCAAAGATTGCTTCAGAAACGTATCTTCCGTTCATAATCTGGAAAAGTGGTAAACATAAAAGTTGTAGCCCTATGTCTTGGCTTGAATCTCCAAATAGTTTCAGGTCATTTGGAGGTATGCATAATAAGTTATGCTCATTCTCCCAACATGTGTTAGTGCAGGAACAACGATACACACGACACACTTCGGGCCCCTTTTGGCTCGTCTTCCCTAATGATTTGAACAAAACTCAAAACATGAAAGTTGTAGCATTATATCTTAGCTTTCTAATGGTTATGGCCTCAAACAATTTGGATCAATATTCCAATCATTATGCTAAAACCCGTAACAACTACCACAATCTCATCTCATTTCTGCAGTCCTATACCAACTTTCATTACACTACTTTATCTACACATCTTACTATCACTATTTAGACATATTTTCATTCACAATACACCATGAAAAATATAAAAGTCATGTTCAATCTCAATATTGATACCTCAATCAATATGTAAAACATAATGAGCTTAATAACTATCTATAATGACATAAACGTATTACTAATAATTTGTACGAGTAACCGGAAATTACAGTATCCCTCTTTATTATTTATATAAGTTGTTTTGATCGCCGCTAAAGGTAAGCAGGGGAGATCTTTGAAGAACATCCAATCTTGATCTTTTCACTTTCGAGATCGAAGAATCATAACTATCAGTGCATTGGCAAAGCAGACCCTGACTAGAAAGAAAGAACAGAGAGTTCTTCTTTTGCAAGAATAGTCCTTCCCATTTTGGAGAGAACTTGCTCTGGTTACTCCGAGCTGGCTGAATCTGCTTCCAATATTGCCCTTTCTTCTTATCAAGAAGAAAAATGCTTCCTTCATTTTCAAGTCCTACAACTCGATTCACGTCGCAAATAGCGGATAAGACGCATCTAATCTTTCTTCTTCAGTGCCGGGCAAAAAGGAAAAGAGCTAGCAATAAAAGCAGAGCTGGGGATGAATCTTTATCGACTACCTTTTGAATAACTTGAATAAAATCTTTATCCGATCGATAATGGACATCTGAGAGAGGTTATTTCTAGTGCTCCTCCTACTAATGCTAGTGCAACTTTTAAAGTAAAGACTCGATACATGCAACTCTTTATTAATTACCTCTTCCATTCTCTGATCGGTCTAATCTCGTAATGGCTAGGTCCCTGAGACTAATGCAATACGTTCCTTCCGTCGCTTACTTCTCTGTTAATTTAATATCTGTCTGTCCTGCGAAATCAACAAGAAAGAGAACAGCGTATATTCAAGACCAAGCACTCCTACTCGTAGGAGAGCACATATTGGTTTCAGTTAGGAGTTCAATTGATGACAGACATTCAGGTAACAATCCAAGTTAGTATGCTAATACCTGTGATTTTCGTAATATAAAAGTTCTAATACGTAACTATAACATTCCCATCGGCTTAGCCGGTGTTCTCTTCTAGACGTAGGTCCGCTCCTCTTCTTTAATGGAAGAATAGGCACTGAAGGAGATGTTTCGATCATCAGTGTTCACCATACGTTCTCGTTGTGGTATGAATATAAGAGAAGAGCCCGTGCTTGCACTTGGGCAAGAAACCCTTGCATCGTTAAGAGTTATGGCTTACTTCTAGGCCTTCGGTGAAGGGAATGTCCGTCTGCATTAAACAGTAATGTCATATAGTTCGATCGTGATTGACGCGACGACGTACCAATATCATTCTTAGTAGAATGATTCTTTTTCCTATGAGCTTGGTACTAATGACCCAGAGTAGCATCGGTACGTGAATCTCTGGTCATTAGTGGGAGTTGGTACCCGCACTTAAATAGTTTGTTTAATCTATCTATCTACTTTGCTAGCTTACCACGCCTGAGAAGAAAGAGTAGGAGCCTTACAGTCCTTTCAATAAACCAAACTAGGCGGACTTATCAGCCCACCTATGATCCGAAAGGAAATGCCAATGATTTAATAGAATCCCAGGGTTCGAAATGGCCTATCTGTTCACAACTTACATTACCTTTACTAGGAGAATTTCCTTATGGATGGATCATACATGAATTGAATTGATTTTCGGCTCTATTCATGAGTCGATAGTTTGCTCAGAAAGACTGGATTCACTATAGATGAACAGGCAAGATAGCCTCATCTGATCAAAGGACACCAAGGAAGGAGTTTACGGAGCGTTAACTAACTAGAGTAGAAAGAGCAAGCAAAGGGAATCCTGGCCCTAAAGAACTTATTTTGCGGATGGTCCTTTCTTATAAGCCTGTAAACTACTGGTCTTATCAAAGCTGAACTAGCCTCTAAGATCCCGTGCTAGCTATGTCGTTCTCCCAGAAGTTGATCGAATGGATAAGAGCCCATACAGATTCCATTCTTTTAAATTACCCTCCACTGATTCACTTGAAGCGCAGTCTAGGGATAAAAACCTGGCAATTTTCCCAGTAGTAGAGGTAGCAATAGTCTTAACGAAGACCCGCCAACTTGGTTGGACATTCCTTTTCTATGTGGCCAAAACGACCACATTTTTAGCATATACTAGGCAATTGTTCATATCGCAGTAAAGCCATAAGAATTTTACCTTTATCCTTCAATTGGATATTTTTTCTTTTGATTGGCTTACGGACATCCTCATCTTCACTGCTTAAGAAAAACTTGAACGGATTTGCCCCTAAACGGATAACTGTAAGGTTTTTATCCCAAGAACTGGCCATAGAGTTTCTCAGGCTGCGTATATTTACTTCCTCCTTCCCCATTCCATTGTGACCCCGTTCTAAGCCTTATTCATGGGTAGGGTATTTAGAGGTAAATCTGACTCTTTTTAGAAACTTCCTGCAAAGATTAGCATTAGCCTTGGCTGGCTAAACTGTGAAAACTAACGGTTCTTCGGGACGGGCCGCCACTGCGCGCACTTTCATTTCGTACATCTTCAGCCTCAAATGCTAGATAGAGAAAGAAAGTCCTGTCCTCGTTCTGTTGCATTTTCTGGTATGCATTCGCAAACACTTCCGGAAAACTGTTCTGAGATCTTCTCTGTGCTCAGCATTCAAATAAAATCTTTACTAAAAAAATAAATAGGGGCGCGCTAGCTCGCTAAAAGCTCTTTCTTTTGAAGCTTGCTCGGTCTACTATATATTTTTATCCATTGAACTAGAGGAGGTAAATTGTATTTTATATTGCTATATTAGACTATAAGAGAGCCTGACGTACATCACCTTTATGTAACCTACTGTAAGATCTACCTTCTTCTTTCTATGAACTGTCTATAGAGTGATTTCCGCTACCTAACCTTACCTTAGATTGGGCTACCTTAGCAAAAGCAAGAATAGGCTAACATCTAAACCATTACTATCCCAAACTCTATAGAATGAGGCTAAAAGGTCCCCTCAATTGTCGCTGCGAAGGTCAGTAGTCATTCCATTTTCCCCATTTCCTTTCAATTCAGATCGAAATGGAAGTTCTAAGCTACTGTCAATCTATAGACCTAACTAGGCTACTCTACGACCTTATAGACCCGAAGCTACCTCAAAGGACAATGGGGCCTCGTTCCCCTCCAAAAAAAAGAATGGAGCAGTTCCGAAGAAAGGAAGTGGGTTGGTTCAGACTCTTTCTAGAGCAACTCAGCTCTTTAGTCGCGCCCGCTTTGCAGCCTATGCTGGATAAGGAAGGAGCTCCCTTATGTTGTCAGTCTAAGGCAGCCCGAATCCGACCGAGGTTTAGTAGCGCTTAGCAGCTCATCTAAGGTAATCCACACCTTAGCCTAAATTGTCCAAGGAATTTGCTCTTCCGAAGGTTCCTTAGAACTCAATAGATTCTTGCTGCCGGCAGCTCAGTGGCTAATTTAACTGCTAAGCGAAAGAGTTGATTACTCAGTTCTTGAAGGAGCATCTACTATTGTGGCTATCGGAATTGAATACCCTTTTTAGGGCTACAGACGATCTACCGCTCCGTGGGCTACTCCAACCTATTTCTTGCTGGTGTGGATTCTCCACAAGTACTAGAAAGGCTAAAACTTACAAAAATAAGTCAACTACCATCCATGAGCGGATACCATCGAGTTATCGGCCAACAAGGTTCGATGTAATTGAAAGGGAGCTCGTCCATTCTTTCATCCGCTGATGCTACTTTTCGCCCTTATTGAGGGGAACCACTCAGATTGAGTTCCATGGATGGGATTACTGTAAAAAAGTTATCCCAGAATCCCAGAGTAGCTAGAAGTAGTTGATTAAGTTCGTGTCAGAGGAAAGACGGGGGACACTGGGGTTGAACTCCTTTATTTGATTGTCACTTAACGAATGCGTTAATCAGTGCCCTTTATTCTTCTTAGAAAAGAAGCATCCCTTGGCGCACCTTTATCTGCTTGAGAGGCAAAAGAAAAGTAAGTCAAAGCTAACTTGTCCATTCGACATAACATTGCTGCCACCCTTTAGGATGAGGAAAGAAGCCAGCCCAATCCTCACAAAAAAAGACCGTTCAGAGCCGCTTTCACGCTCAACGTTAGGAGAGAAAGATAGTTTACATTTTGATGAGAGGGGTGCAACGCAGGAAAACATGTTAGACAAGGGTACAGAGTCGGGGAGTAAGAAGAACTCTGAAGGGTTGACCTGTGACTAACTTCGCTTTGATTAAAAGGCATTGGGATAAGGTCTCATGATAAGCCACTCGCTTAGAGTTCGTTACGAGGATCAAAAGCCCTCTTTTACTGGATTTGAAAAAGAAAGAAGACCTACGCACCACAAGTGCTACAAGTTCGGACTCTTCAGCTGTGTGCGTGAGCTTCTTTGTCTTGTTGTGCGCGAAAAAAGCGCTACAGCTGGGAAGAAGACCGCTTCCTAAATTAAGACCACTGGTGAGCAGATGTCATGCTCTCAGGACTCTTTCATCTGGCAATAGACACCATAAGATAGGGGTGGGCAGGCTATTTAATGTTCCTCCTATTCAGACACCAATAGAATAGTGCAACTGTTGGATCTCTCTCCAACCAAAGTAGGTTTTTGCTCCGCACATACTGATCCAGCTGTCACGTAGTAAAAAGAAAAACGAACAGTGGTACCCGGGTGAGCCAAATCACCCAGCGCTCGAAGCAAGGGAGTCACAGATCAAAGGCGGAGGTCAACCATCAGACACACCACGACCAGACTGAACACCTCGAGATCCACTACTCGAACTCTTCTATATCCACTATTGATTCACTGACTGATTTATCAAGGAGCGAAGCCTCCTACAGTGAGAGTTGAGAGACCAATTGTAATCAAAGGGAAAAGGCAAGGCACTTTCAGTCTGCTAACAATCAATCTTTGAAAAGCGGTGTCAACCGGTCTTTCTTTACCCATTGAAGTGAAGGAGAAATCACTTTGCTTTGAATCACAAAGATCTAGCCTAGAAGTTAGGACCAATCCGATGTGATCTTAGAGCAATTGACTCTACCCAACTCTCTCTAAGTAAGAGCTCACCCTTACTTATCTTAGTCTTCTCGAAGGATATAAAGGTCCGTGCTTCTCCTATGAGCGAGTCCAAGGTGGGCTGCTTGCTTTCAAGGGCAGGGACGAAGCCTGTTGAGAATGAAACTAGGAAAGACTTACTAAATCCAGGGCACTTCTACTAGCTGTAAGAAAAGAGATCTGTACCAGGTAAAGAGAACCTCAACTCCAACCATAAGAAAAGAGGTTTTTCAATCTTCTTGACTTGTGTCAAGATTTCAAGGCGGTTAGATCAAGATAAGAATGATATTATATGGGTGTCTTCTCGATAAGAAGAAGGACTTTCTAGTAGTGAAATAGGAGTCAGTGCTCAACTAGTCCGGAGACTATAGCTTAGTCGAGCTTCTAATCCTGCCATGAAACATAAAATAGAACTTAAATAGATAGTACATTCAAGGTAAGCTCTATCTTAGGCGAAGGAAGGGCTTCAAAAAGAAATTGAAAAGAATATAAATGAAAGGCCTAGATGTAGCCTATGCGGTACAAGCTGGAACTGTCTGAGATGAATAAAATGTCGACACCAATCAAAACATAGACAGCGGAAGAAGTCACTCTCAATCCGATCTAGCAAGAAATGCTCTACCGATAGAGTCAAGCGAGAGAGCTCATGTTGAAGACCATACGCCTTAGAAAAGCTTTTCTAAGAAACCAGTCTCATGTTTTGGATAATCAGTTGGTCTTAGGTAGCCTAATTCTCCTTTCAAACTACGAGATTCGGGTTGGAGTCTTCTACGTGGCAGCTCTTTTTTATAGATGAGGAAGTCGATTCAGAACACGCAAGCAAAGGAAAGATTGATTATGGGCCAGTGAAATAGAAAGATTCGCTCTTGGGCTGACCTATGATAACCACACATGCAAGTATGGATAAGTCAAGAGCTTCTCTCTCTGCAGCACCCTTCGATCTAGTGTTCACGCTTCGGTTCTACTCTACTAGACATCGAGGCCCTGAACATGATTCTTTTTGTGTGGTATAGCTCCGAACTTCAGTGTCAGCAACTTCATTTCTTTTGGGGGCAGTGGTGTAGGGTGCCTGTGAACGCAGAGCTGAGCCATCTCCTGCCACTCGCGCGGCTGCTTATTAGCCCGTAGCCTGCTTGCAGGCGCTTGAAGAAAGATCAACAAATTAACCATCGGAAGTTGTAGTTCGCTAGAACCTGTAGTGGTGGAATTCACTGAAGTAGTGGGCGTGGCAGAGGCAGATCTTTGTATGGGTAGAATAGTTTAAGCAGGGGCATGAATAGATCGTGCTTGCACCAGCGGACAGACAGGCATGCATCGGATGATAGTTGTCTCGTTCGTGGATGCTAACGTAGACAAAGGCCGGTTTTACTTAGTATTCACCACGCACTAGTAAGAAGACTTGGTGCTTGTAGCTAGTGATGCAGGGGATGCTGGTTAGACTAGGGATACCAGGGATGCTAGCGCTGCAAGACAACTAAATGGAAATTCAACTAAAAGACTAGACATGCATCATCGACTAACATATCGTCTATTCTAAAGGAAGGTCACCTCATTCATATGTAGAAAGTTCATAACGAGAATCAGTCCGCCGCGAGAAAGGAGATGGAACAACTCCAGATTAACAAGTTGTGCCTTACTAAAACAAGGAAGGATGATTCTTAGAAGCCCTTAAAATTGGAATTCTGAAACATTGAAAGCTTCTTTAACCAGAACGCTCTCACCAGAACCTCAACCTCATTCGTTCTCGGGCCTGTCTCGCCTTCGGGGCTCTTTCTTTGCCTTGGCCCCAGTTGTTTAAGCGTTGGTCTTGTGGTCCCTCCCTCTCTAGTTGCATAAGCGCAATAGCTAGGCGCATCGCAAAAAAGTCTTATCTAGACCAAATGACGTAGTAATTCTTCGGGCCACAGTATTTAGGTTCCGGCTGAGTTCCAATTTCAGCTATATCTTTCCTTCCAACACTGGGTTTTTAACTTCACATATAGCTCGCACTCTCAGTTTCGAGATTGGGAATCGACAGAACTTCCCTTTCAACATTAGAAAGGTTATTTAGGTAGCTTAGCTGGTTAGATTTAGCAGGCGAGCGGAGTCAAGTCAAGCTAATGCTTCCCTATCCCGATCTAGAAAGGATTTCTTTTTTCTTCACATTCCTATAACGAACTGCTTACCGCGCAAATCCCAAGCGATTAGAACTATAGCTTTATTCACAACACAACCTGGACCACGTCGAGAATGTCTTTCTCAAGCTCTCCTCTCAGAAAGAAAAACATCTTATTTTGATTGCACGAGAGATTGCCCTACCAGCTAACTCCTCTCCTTTATGAGTTGGCTACCGAGGATCCATTGTGGCTTGTGACTATGTTGGTACGGGTGAATTACCATCAAGCTTAAGTTATCTGGTTCTAGCTAATGCCCTAAGCTAAGGGATTGGCCATGCTTTGGGTTAGTAATGCTCTAAGTGCGGTTAGTACAAGAAGGTACTGCGGCATACTACCATTAGGAAAAATCTCTCCAAGAAAAGTATCTGATTTTTGGTCTGGTTCTGTACCTTACCCTTACTACCCAAAACTTTGAATAGATTGTTTCAAGTCAAAATTTTTTATATAGGGGAAACTCCAACTATTGAATACGCAAGCCCTGTTATCGAATACTAAAGCGTTCCCCTTTGATTCTTATTATCTGCGTTCGCCCTTGGATGACACTTTCCTTTCAAAAGCTTAGATCTACGAGAAGAAGTTCCAGAGGGTAAACCCCAGCGTTAAAGTATCGAAATGCATGTGCGGGCATTGTTTGCTTAAAAATACATGAATTTCTTCATCTAGGATCTTCATTCCTAAAAGTCTTACTAGCTCACTCTCATCTCAAGCTCTAAGACTGCAATTGACTGCTTGAACCATGTCACCTGGGGACAATGGGACATCGGCCTACCAAAGAATTAGTCTGATCTGAATAGTAAGCCTTCGGGCAATAGATGATGATTTTACTAACTACCCCAAGAAGTATCCCAGAGAACCCAAGGCATCCGATCGAATAACTGAACTCAAGATAGGAACCTAAGGAAAGAAATTCGATTCGAATCGGCTGTCTTCCTTCAACTTCTTTCATAGCTAGGAGGGGGGTAGGCTTTTATTTTCATTTGAATAAGATCCAATCTCTAAGACTAAGATAAGTAAGATACCTTTTGACGTTCGTAGATAGCAAAGAAAGAGGATCTAGCCTCGAAGCGGCGAACTAAACCTAAACCATAAATTTCAAGTAAGCGTGCGAATGACATAGGTCTTTCTTGTTTTCAATTTGAAGAGCATGTTCCCGCAGTGGAAGGCCCTTCCCTTAAAATGTGAGAAGGAAGCGGAGCAGGCATCGATCTTTTCTTTAGAAACTGCTTGAATTAGGATATTCTTTACTTTGCATCTTTCAACTTCAAGTCAGAATGTGTTCCTGCCGTAAAAGAAGAAGAATTTCTTTTTTTAGAATCCGCTTATTCTATAGCCAGAGATTCAATAGCAATTTCTGTTATTTATCTTTTTTAAATAGCTTACGAAGGCTTGCTCGGTTCTAAAAGAAGAGTTCGAAAAAGAGTCAACCTAGAAGAAGAGGCCTAGTACTTTTCTTTACTTACTTATTGACCTTGAGGGCTTTACCTAGAGGTAAGTCCAGGGAAAGTAGTCACATAAGTACAGTCGGGAATCCAGACACTATTGAATTGACAGGACATACGATAATTCTTATTTAGAAGACTAATAAGTTGTACTAGGTACCCCTAAATCCATCAGTAATAGTCAGCCCTTTATTGTCTTTTTTTCTATATTTTCTATATGTTGAGTCAGCTTCAATAGAGAATACGTTGTTTGAAGGTTTGACATTACATTATAATCTGCGGTTATTCCGAGAACAGCTCAAATAGCTGCGCTTAGGCCTAATCCCAATGCCCTTACTCAAGGACCAATAACAAGAAAAGAGAAGAGTAGAGTAAACAAAAGCGCATTTCCTTCCTTTTGGACTGCTATCCTGGGCTAGATATTCCTTGCTTCCATCCCTTAAAGGAGTCTTTGAGGGCAATGTCGGGCTAAGGCTTTCTTTTAATGTGAAGGTGTCGGCATTGCGCAGCAGGTTTTGACTTAGATCTTCGAGCCGCTATGCATGCCTTTTGCTTTTAGCAGCATTAATATATATGGTCAATCACTACGTGCCTTCTCTTTACTATTGATCCTTCCGTTTGACAGTAACTATGTCACTTGCTTTCACTAGCATCAGATATTCCGGTTATCTCGCGATGAGAAGGTAGATATGAAACCTAGTCTTTACCCCAGAGATGTCCCTGCCCTTTCAATTTATTCTATGCCATCTTATTTACAAGGATTTCTGTAAGGCCCAAGATTTTGATTACCGTAATCTGAAATGATTTGGTGATAATTGATGTAATTATAGACGGAAAGGATTAGACCGGGAAAGAAGGAAGAAAACACGAAATACGTGCGAGGACAGAACACCTCGCGCATATGCACGGCCACTGTCTCGCATATGCACGGCTCCATGTCGCGCATATGCGCGACAGTGGCAGAAGACCTCGCGCATATGCGCAAGGAGTGTGCGCGCATATGCGCGAGTTGTGCGGAGATGTGAGTATCATGACCCGAGAGCCTCGCGCATAAGCGCAGATGAAGGGCGCGCATATGCGCGAGCTGCCGAGAAGGTTATTTGCAGAGACAGTAGGTCCCGCGCATATGCGCGGGGCTTGGGCGCGCATATGCGCGAGTCATGCAAAAGGAAAAATCGATACTTGGTTCATTGATCCAACGTGTATGTATATATATATATATATACAAACCTTCAGTTCCTCAGATTTCAAGCGACAAGGAGTGAGAAAATATCCTTACGCCTTTTATTTCTTAGAAATTTGCTTGTTCAAGATCCGTCAGTCTGATTTGCGATCCGGATACAGTACTGTGCTCCTCTCGACAACGGCTTCACAAGGACGTAAGTTTTATTGATTTCTGATATGATCTGAAATTATGGTATTGTCAGAATCGGATATGATTCATATATGAGGTTCTTGACATGTTAGACATCGTATAATCGAGAACAGATTGAAGAACAGAATGGTTATGAATTTATTATGGTTTTTCAGATATTGAATTGAGATTATTCAGATTTCTGAGATTATGGATTAGTTTGGCTATTGATTATGGCTTGTTGTTGATATCTATTGTTGTCTGAGTTGACGGGGATATCAAGACTATACCGTTACACTGTCGATATTGAATTAGATTAAGTGTTAATCAGAACAGATCTGAGTTGAGTTGAATATTGATATTGTGCCTATTCGATATTGTCATTGCCAGATTGAGTATGGACAGATTTGAATTAGAGGCTTCGACTTCGTCAGACCGAGACGACAAAGGTATAAATTGATGTTGATGCGGGATTGCGCAACTCGAGTTAGATTCGACTTGAGTTTCCCAAAATCACATACTTCTTCTTATTGCATTGATATTTGTAATTGAATGAGATTGATATGTTTGTTTTATTGATTCATGTATTGAGTCATAGGCGGATGCGCCTAGTCGTAGACGATTGATCTCGTGACAGGGGTGCCTGATAGTGATGGAATCGTCACTAGGCCATTGCACATTGTCACAGAGCAATGATTGGCGGAAGTGCCAGGGTTTCTTAGATTACACCATCGATGCAACTACGACATGACACATTGTATCGATTCATTGACAACTCTCGATAAATCAATGGTTGTCGAATCGGTCGTGATATATGAGTTGAAGGGACCGTACTGTACGCTAACCATAATTGAATGGTTCTTGCAGGCACTATCATTTGATACCTAGGGAATCATGTAAGCGATGCTGCTAGGCGTTTAACATGATTGGTTGGGTACTATCAGACTTGAGTTCTGACTTTCTTGTTATCAAAGAGTTGATAAGTAAGAATGGAGCAATTGTGGTATGCTCATATAAGGACATGTTTAGTCCGAATCACATGGAGATGTAAACCTACGACTAGTTGTATCAATGAACCATTGAGGGTCACACAAGTGCTAGCTTTCTAGATCCCGTTGAGAAGTTAAAATAGTTCAATGTGTTGAACGGCTTATAAATGAGTTTATAAGCATAAAGAAAAATAGAAGTAAGACTTCTATGAGAGAAATGTAATTTTTAATTTATGAATGTGTTCCTAAATTAAAAGGTAGGCCAAGTGAATAATGTATTTGAAAATTGTGATTTTCATAAACATTATTATGGACTAAATTAAATTAATTCAAGTGTTGAATTAATTAAACACTAGTGGGCCTAGTAAGGTCCAAATAATTAAATTAATTCAAGTGTTGAATTAATTAAATAGCAGTGGGCCTTGTAGAGCCCAATTGGAAATAATTATTTAACTAGTGGGCGTGAGTAAAATCAAGTAAAGTCTAATTGGGCTCAAATATGTTTGAGACAATTAAATTAAAAGTCCATGGGCCCTTTGTAAATGCTATAAGCCCACTAGGTTTTGCATGCTTGGGAGATGAAGGGGTGTTGATTACTTTTGATTAAAATATTGCATGGCATGCAAGACAACTTTTAAACTTTTTCCCACATCCAAGACTAGACTTCACTCTCCCATTTTTCAAGTGGCTTGGCCGAAAATTTCTTGCTCTCTCTCTCTCAAAATTTTTTTCTTCAATTGTTGGAGAAACAATTATCTTCTCAAAGAAAAATCCTTACATTTTCTAGTGCAAGCGTAAGGAGGTTCTAGCTTGCAAGTGGTGGGCTTGATTTTGAACAAGGAGTGTTCAAAGGGAGGCGTGAAGATTGTCTACCATACAAGAGCTAAAGTGTTTACACTTTAGTTGGAGCCATCATCAACCTCAAGAGGTTGATAGGTAAAATTTCTTAACACCCTATGTATGACCAAAGTGTTTAGTATATGTTACACACTAGTACAATGGTGTTCAATTTTTCTCAAAAATTTCGATTTTCATGTTTAGAAAACAATTTTGTGCTTCCGTTGCGATTTCGAACACCTAAAATCGATACCTTTCAAGTGGTATCCGAGCTAAGGGTACTAGTTTTTGTGTAGCATATACATGATATTATGTTGAGATCGATTTCTAACCGAATAAGATGAAAATTTGCAACAAAAATCAAGGCCATGTGAGGGGAAATTCGGCCAGCTTGTTGCTGCCCATTTCAGGCAGCTCGGGCTGCCCGAAATGGGCAGCCCGAACAGCCCCTATTTTAATAAAAAAAATAAAAAATTTTTGTTGCCGGAATCCGGCGACGGCGATGACGACTAGGGTTTTCAAAAGGTGTTTTGAAATATCAAAGTGTCATGGACCTTGAGTTGTTGGGCCATTGGATGACTAACATATTTGTGAATTTTAAGTTGGCCAAAATGTTTTTGGTGGAAAATAAGTTTTTGGGCCCTTAAGTTTAAAATTACAAAAATTGCAAACATTTTCTCATAAAATAAATAATTTAAGTTGGACTTTAATTATTTATAGTAAATTGTGATTTACAAGAAATTCGGTTTTAAATAAATTAATTGGAAAGTAGACAAAAGTGTTTGTATACTTTGTTAATTTAGTTTATAATCGTGGCGGTTAGTGATTGGATCAAGATATATAATATTGGATCAATTAATTATTGTGATAATTAATTGATTGTGTATGATATGTGATATTAAGCATGAACGATGATCAAAAGTCCAAGCCCAATTTGCTAGGTGTATGCTAGAATATTTTGTGTTGAATGATTGTAATAATTATCAAATTTAAAGTGGGCTTGGTTTATGGCCCGTTCCCACCCCATGAGATGTATCCCTATTTGCCATGGATATTTATTTGTAAATATTAGTATAGTGGATGATCAAGATTGGAAGATGGTGGCCATGATGATTATGAAGATCGAAGACATGTAAATATTGGAAGCTAATGTAATAGTTGCATTTGCATCACAAGCATTTTCCCTAAGATTGGACCTAGGCCCGTGTTTAGCTCACACGGGCCATTAGTGTTGGGGCGATTGATCATCCTTGTTTGTTTACTGTTTATAATATATGCATGATATGTTATAAATAATGAGTATGTGCGTTATTATTATGATAATAACAAAGTTGCATGAATCCGGCAAACATACGATCAAACATGGC
>NC_133317.1:12456208-12493245 GCF_012295235.1 Primulina huaijiensis | reverse complement strand
ACTGAGTCGCCCCCTGTTGAGGCTCCGACTAGCTGCACTCCTGAGGAATTGCAGACCTACAAGGATTGGTGTGACCATGACTTGAAGGCCAAGTGTTATATGCAGGCTTCTATGAACGATGAGCTGCAGAGGCGTTTTGAGGATGCAAAGAGTGCTGCTGACATTCATTTGCACCTCAAGGAGCTCTTTGGTGAGCAAACTCGGCCTCTTATGCATGCTACCGTCAAGGAGCTAATCAATTTGCGCACGCGAGACGGGGCCTCGGTCCATAAGCATGGCCTAAAGATGATTGGGCTCGTGGATAAGCTCGTTGGCATGGATCTGATTTTGCCTTCGGAGTTGACCACCGACGTGTTGCTGTTGTCATTGCCCAGCTCATTTGATCTTTTTGTGGTGAACTTCAACATGAACAAGATGGAGCCGACCATTGAGGAGTTGGTGAATATGCTTGTGACCTTTGAGTCCACCATGAAGAAAGAGAAGCCGATTCTTTTTGTGGGCTCTTCATCTGGTAAGAAGACCGGTCCACCTGGGAAGGGAAAGAAGCGTTCTTTCCAACGTCCCAAGAAGAGCGTGCCCTTGAAGAGGCAGACTCCGGGTCCCGTAGAGACAGCCACACCAGTGAAGGCTGACAAGACTGTTGACATCTGTCATCACTGCAAGAAGCCTGGACATTGGAGGTGTAATTGCAGGGAATATCTAGCCCAGAAGAGTTCTGGAAACGGTATGTTCTATATTGAAGTAAACATTTCAATTAACTCTACTTCTTGGGTATTGGATACCGGATGTGGCTTACATCTCTGTAATGATTTGCAGGCGATGGGAAGAAGTAGAAGGCTCAGGGAAGGTGAGACCTTCTTGAGGCTGGGCAATGGAGCAAGGGTTGCTGCCAAGGCCGTAGGAGATGTTTGCTTGTATTTGAACAATGATTTTAAGTTATTTTTGAGAGATGTTTTGTTTGTACCAGATTTGGTGAAAAACATTATTTCCATTTCTATGTTAGATAAAGATGAATTTTCTTGTTTATTTAGCAATGGTGTTTGCAATATTTACAAGAATGAATGTTTAATTGGTACTGGAGAACTGGAAACGATCTCTACACCTTAAAATTGAAAGATATTCCACTAAACAATGTCCAATCAATAACAACAACAAACAAGCGCAAACAAGATACTCTAAATGCGGGACAATTGTGGCATGCTCGATTAGGACATATTTCCCTAAGAATGATGAACAAGTTAGTGGGAGTGGGCATGTTTGATATGTCTGATATTAATGCTCTCACGACTTGTGAACCCTGTCTAAAAGGAATGATGACCAAAATTCCCTTTAAGGGCCATGTGGAGCGAGCCAAAGGGTTATTGGATTTGATCCATACCGATGTGTGCGGTCCACTTAGCATCACCACTAAGCATGGACATGCCTACTTCATCACCTTTATCGATGACTTTTCGAGGTATGGGTATGTGTATTTGATGAAATACAAGTCTGAAGCCTTTGAAAGGTTCAAAGAATTCAGAAGTGAAGTAGAGAAACAGTTGGGACGAAGCATCAAGACACTTCGATTGGATCGAGGTGGTGAGTACTTGAGTGCCGAGTTCCAAGAGTATCTTAGGGAGAATGGGATTCTCTCGCAGTGGACTCCGCCCGCTACACCGCAGTTGAATGGTGTTTCGGAGCGTCAAAATCGGACTTCGATGGACATGGTTCGGTCTATGATGGGGTTCACGGAGGTGCCGCCATCCTTTTGGGGATATGCGCTTGAGACAGCGGCACTGTTGTTGAACAATGTCCATTCAAAGGCAGTTGACAAGACACCATATGAGATATGGATGGGTAAGCCACCCAAATATTCTTATCTTAGAATATGGGGGTGCCCTGCTTATGTGAAACGGGTAGTGGGAGATAAATTGGATAGTCGATCCATTTTATGTTACTTTGTGGGATATCCAAGGAATTCAGTTGGATATTATTTCTATCATCCCCAAGAAACAAATGTGTTTGTTTCTAGGAATGCAACCTTTTTGGAAAAATAATTTCTATTGAACAGAAAATGGGAGATGATAGAACTCGAAGAGGTTCAAGAGACACCCACAATTATAGAACCCACACCCGAAGTGCCAAGAGAGGAGATACAAGCTCCTAGAAGATCCGAGAGAGTCTCGAGACCACCTATGAGGTATGGTCTGCTTCTTGAAGAGGGCCATGATGAGCCTAACCATGGATGTGATCCAAGGACCTTCAAGGAAGCGTTATCTGATGCCGATTCATCCAAGTGGCTTGAAGCGATGAAATCTGAGATGAATTCCATGCATTCGAACCAAGTGTGGAATCTCGTGGATCCACCTGAGGGAATTGTTCCCATAGGGTGTAAATGGATTTACAAGAGGAAACTTGGGGCGGATGAGAAGGTATTGACCTTTAAGGCGCGATTGGTGGCAAAAGGATATACTCAAAGACAAGAAGTTGACTTTGAGGAAACCTTTTCTCCAGTTGCAATGTTCAAGTCCATAAGGATTTTGCTAGCCATAGCTGCATGGTATGACTATGAGATATGACAGATGGATGTTAAGACAGCCTTTCTTAATGTGGATATTAAGGAAGTGATTTACATGTCTCAACCCGAAGGGTTTACATCTATCGGAAGTGAGCATATGGTATGCAAACTTCAAAGATATATTTATGGTCTAAAGCAGGCATCTAGGAGTTGGAACCTCAGATTCGATAGTACAATCAAAGAGTTCGGTTTTGCTAAGAATCCTGAGGAACCCTGTGTGTATAAGAAGGTCAGTGGGAGTGCTGTGACATTCCTTGTGCTTTATGTTGATGACATTCTACTCATTGGGAATGATGTAGGGATGTTGCAATCAACTAAGATATGGTTAGCAAGTAAGTTCTCGATGCAGGACTTGGGTGAAGCATCTTTTGTATTGGGAATACAGATCTATAGAGATAGATCAAAAAGATTGCTTGGTCTCACCCAGTCCACATACATTGATACCATCGTGAAGCGGTTCTCGATGGATGAGTCCAAGAGAGGACATCTACCAATGTGTCATGGCGTGTCCCTATCCAAGTCTATGTCTCCCAAGACTGATGCAGAGATAGCGGCGATGACAAGCATTCCTTATGCATCTGCGATTGGTAGCATCATGTATGGGATGATATCTACACGTCCTGACGTGGCTTTTGCACTAAGTGTAGTGAGTAGATATCAATCCAACCCTGGTCTTCCACACTGGAAAGCTGTGAAAGACATCCTCAAGTATTTGAGAAGGACCAATAAGTTGTTCTTGGTCTATGGGGGTGGAGAACTGAAATTGGAAGGCTACACCGACTCTAGCTTCCAAAGCGATATCGATGACTCGAAGTCAACCTCTGGATTCATATTCATGCTCAATGGTGCTGCTGTCTCTTGGAAGAGTTCCAAGCAAGACAGTACTGCGGATTCCACCACTGAGGCAGAATATATTGCTGCATCAGCTGCAGCAAAGGAGGCTGTTTGGATAAGGAATTTCGTCCAAGAGTTGGGCGTCATTCCTAATGGAGTTGCTCCTGTCCCGGTGTTTTGTGACAACACGGGAGCCATTGCTCAAGCAAAGGAGCCGAGGTCTCATCAGAAGTCCAAACACGTATTGAGAAAGTACCACATCCTCAGAGAGATCGTGGAAAGAGGAGATGTCAAGATTGACAAAGTCGGCTCCACAGATAATGTTGCTGATCCGCTAACTAAGCCTTTACCTGGACCATTATTCGAGAAGCATCGCGTATCGATGGGTTTGAAGCATATGGGTTGTTGGCTCTAGTGCAAGTGGGAGATTGTTAGAGTAGGTGCCCGTCGAGCCAAGTGTTGGCCTAGGGTTCATGTTTAAACTCTATGTATGAACAGTCTTTATTTTAATAATATTTGAAATTATTATTTTGGCACTTCTTTATCTGCATACCCATGCTAGTTGCATAGATAAAACCCTTGAATATACAAATAGTAGAAAGAATATGAGATGCTCATATGATGAGTATCATGAATCTCATATTTGTAATACTGTATATTCTAAACGGTTCCTAGTCGATTCAGCCGCCACTAAGAAGGACATAGGCCGCTCGAGTTCAAGACTATTATCTGCGATGTGAGTACCATGTTTCATTGGTAGGGGACATTGTGATGTCCGAGCATGCAGATAGGTGCTCCTTGTAGAGTGCACTGAACAACCCTCTATAAAGGACTTTCCAAGTGGTTCTCACTTATCGAGTGGAAAAGTCCTAGTTTATGGTTGTACACCATTAGTCCTTATGACCCGGGACAACATTGAGACTCTATGTGCTAGAATTACACTTTGACTTGTTTACCGACTCTCAAGGGATCATCAGGTGACAAGGTTGGGTGTTCTGTCGAAACATATAGGAGTCGATGCATTGTAGTCGGGGATTCACCGCTTGCCTTCGGGTATGGATATCCTATGTGTTCTCATGTGTGTGTAGTTTGAAATCTCTGATCAGAGTATGGTGGTAATTAACAAAGGGGTTACTTAGATTACACCATTGATGCAACTACGACATGACACATTGTATCGATTCATTGACAACTCTCGATAAACCAATGGTTGTCGAATCGGTCGGGATATATGAGTTGAAGGGACCGTACCGTACGCTAACCATAATTGAATGGTTCTTGCAGGCACTATCATTTGATACCTAGGGAATCATGTAAGCAATGCTGCTAGGCGTTTAACATGATTGGTTGGGTACTATCAGACTTGAGTTCTGACGTTCTTGTTATCAAATAGTTGATAAGTAAGAATGGAGCAATTGGGGTATGCTCATATAAGGACATGTTTAGTCTGAATCACATGGAGATGTGAACCCACGGCTAGTTGTATCACTGAACCATTGAGGGCCACACAAGTGCTAGCTTTCTAAATCCCGTTGAGAAGTTAAAATAGTTCAATGTATTAAACGGCTTATAAATGAGTTTATAAGCATAAAGAAAAATAGAAGTAAGACTTCTATGAGAGAAATGTAATTTTTAATTTATGGATGTGTTACTAAATTAAAAGGTAGGCCAAGTGAATAATGTATTTGAAAATTGTGATTTTCATAAACATTATTATGGAGTAAATTAAATTAATTCAAGTGTTGAATTAATTAAACACTAGTGGGCCTAGTAGAGTCCTAATAATTAAATTAATTCAAGTGTTGAATTAATTAAATAGCATTGGGCCTTGTAGAGCCCAATTGGAAATAATTATTTAACTAGTGGGCTTGAGTAAAATCAAGTAAAGTCTAATTGAGCTCAAATATGTTTGAGACAATAAAATTAAAAGTCCATGGGCCCTTTGTAAATGTTGCAAGCCCACTAGGTTTTGCATGCTTGGGAGATGAAGGGGTGTAGATTACTTTTGATTAAAATATTGCATGACATGCAAGACAACTTTTAAACTTTTTCCCACATCCAAGACTAGACTTTACTCTCCCATTTTTCAAGTGGCTTGGCTGAAAATTTCTTGCTCTCTCTCTCTCAAAATTTTGTTCTTCAATTGTTGGAGAAACAATTATCTTCTTAAAGAAAAATCCTTACATTTTCTAGTGCAAGCGCAAGGAGGTTCTAGCTTGCAAGTGGTGGGCTTGATTTTGAACAAGGAGTGTTCAAAGGGAGGCTTGAAGATTGTCTACCATACAAGAGCTAAAGTGTTTACACTTTAGTTGGATCAATCATCAACCTCAAGAGGTTGATAGGTAAAATTTCTTAACACCCTATGTATGACAAAGGTGTTTAGTATATGTTACACACTAGTACAATGGTGTTCAAATTTTTCTCAAAAATTTCGATTTTCATGTTTAGAAAACAATTTTGTACTTCCGTTGCGATTTCGAACACCTAAAATCGATCCCTTTCAAGATATGCCTAGTTGGGCGGATGTGCCTATTCTGTGACGGATAGGTCAAGACACCGGATGTTTGGTCATATCGAAGTGGATAAAATTGGAGTTTCTTTTATTACTGATGTTCGATATGGAAAGGGCCAAAGTCCGTGAATAAGAACATACCACCACCCCGATCGGGAGTGTAGGTGGGTGTATGTTCTTATTCCGATCGGGATCCTTAGATTAGGACGAGTCGAGTCAGAGTCTATGAGTCACAGAGAGTGATTCAGAGTTTGCATTTGATTCATGTTTCTGATTTTGATACATGTTATGAATGTTTATTTCATGGTTTTATAACTGTTTATATGAAATGCATGTATACCTGATTTATACTGGGAATGTAATTCTCACCGGAGTTATCCGGCTGTTGTCTTATTTGTATGAGTGCTTGACAACCGGTGGGACTGGATCAGGATCAGGAAAAGGATGAGAGAGTATAGTTAGCGTGGAGATCCGGGCCCAGAAGCAGAGTAGGAGTCAGCCCTTGATGTATAGATGCTGAACCTAGTTGAGATAGATATCTGTAGTACATATGTAGTACTTTTATAATTATATGTATATTAACTAGATTACATTACGTTTCCGCATTCATAAATTAAAAAGAAAAATTTTAGTCCCACTTTTCTTAATTGTTATTTGACGTTAATAATGATTAAGACATGGATTAGCGTCCGGGTACCCACAATTTCATTGACTTGAGAGCATCAAGGACTTCATCCCCGTCCATTAAGGCAGTCTTACTGAAAGCTGGGGAAGATGAAACTAGTGCATGTGAAAAGAAAGGGCCTCTAGTAACTCAATAGGTGATTTGCAGCTACACCGATGCAGGGGAAAAGTAGGTATCTGTTTCTCTATTATTTTCTCTTTGACTTCGGATTGAGACTTGAAGCTTTAGCCGGAAAGAAGACAAGACCAGGAACTAGAAATCCTAGAAGTAACTTGCACTTTTTCTTACCGGACCGAGCTAACGAGCTTCCCTTCTACTACCGGAAAAGAGAAGTTTACCACCTCCTACGCCTACATATTCCACTTACCCTATCCTCTTTGATTCTATACCAAGGCAAGGGTCCGAAGGAGACGCCTAAAGTCTTTCAAATAGTTTATGGTCCTAATCAGAGATGGGTCCATTGGTCTGCCCTCAAAAAGAGTGAAAGATGGATAGACCACACCTTTGACGGCAGGTTAAAACCAAGAAAGAATTACCTGAGACTCTACCAAGCTTGCGCCCAGAGGGGTTCAAGTATAGGTACCTTGAAGTCGACTCCCTTCAACGTTACCATATCATAAATCTTCCACATTTAAACCAACTGAGGGTCAGTCCGTCTGATATTCCAACGGGAGCGTCAAAGAAATCCTCAATCCGGATATCAGGTGACAAAGCAAAACTATAATACCAATGGCAGTACTTAAGCCAATCCCTTACCCATAAACGAAGAAGTGACCACTCGAGACAATCTTGGACTTTCTCAGGGGCAAAGAACTCGTCTGGAGTAAGACATAGATCCCTTGGCTTCATTTCGTTACGAAGAACTGAAATGATATGACCTCGTAGATATGGGCACGACCTAACCAAAACTCCAATGCTTGCTTTGGCAGGCACATTTTAGTGTCCATTTCCCTCACTCTTTAAAACCTAAGTTCAGGGCAAAGGTCAAGCCTAGAAAGAACCCTGTATCTGGCACCTCAAATACAACATAATGTGCTAAAGAGTCTATAGGTATCGAGCATTAATTGCCTAAAACCCATAAGATAAGGATGGTACCAATTTAATAAAGTTTTAATAGATACAAGACTAAGTAAGGTCCACTCTCAATTCATAGACCCTAAAGTTCTTTCTGTGCAAACTCAACTGAACCATTATTGGAAATTTAGGATTTTTGAAAAGAAAATTGATCCTTGGATTTTTTCATCCTGGCAGGGGACAACTTAATCACCCTGGATCACCCTCCAGCGCCTTAATAGATCCCGTTTGGACCTCGTTGAAAGTTACTCACCCTATTCACAAGACCGAAAAAAGATTCTTCCTTTGGGGGCTAATCACTCTTCACTAGTTGGTTCAGAGAATGGTAAAAATGGGAATTCTTTATCGACAACCAACAAGGCCTTCCCCAACCAAAGTAAGGTAAGGGTGGGGTGCTACCGAAACTATTTATTGAGGCTCTCTGACTAAGGACGTAGCTAGAAGATCTACTACTAGTGCTTTAGCCATAGTCTTCCTTTGTCTTTGCATGATCTATTGATGGATCATGAGCATAAGAATAAGACAAGACTTATTATCTTAGGAATAGATTGACTGAGTTCACCTCCCAACCAAGATGAGATATGCCGCTTAAGTACCAATAGTGAGAGAGGCTGTATCGGCTAAGTTCAGTGTAAAGCGGGTTACGGAATCCGATTTCCATTCTTTGTTCTATAGTTCCTATGTCCAATCTTCTAGGCTATCAAGCATCATATCACGACACAAAAGCACCCCTAATGAATGGTTGATCTGACCCTCTGAGTTTTCCTATCGTTCGATGGAAAGTTCAAGAAATGGCATTCCACTACTATTGTATTGGTTGGTCTTGTGTCCCATCATGGAGATACCAACTATTCTCCTCTACACCGGTATAACAACTAAAAGAAAGCCAATCCGGCAGTAGTAAAGCTGTGTATGAGACCACCTATTGTTTGATAGGAGCTACGAGAACAGCCATTCTGTTAGGCTTTGTTGGTGACCGAGTGTTGTTTTGCCAGTTCATAACTGACCTCTGGAGCTCTTCCACCTCCGAAGGGGTCTCTAGCCGACTTAAGAGCCTACCTTTTCCTTCAGAGCGATCTCCCGTGGGTACTTTTTCAATGTGACCCACGAATACCACCCACTAGGAGTGGATCAAAGAGTTGTAAACGGATGTTCCATATCGAAGTTAGGTTGGAAGCAATTAGTGGTTAATCGATGGGAACCAACAAGAGATGTAACTCATGTACCGAAGTAGAGTTGTTAGTTTCAGTGTAGTGTACCAGTATAGCTTAGTCGCTCATACCAAGAAAGAGGGGCAATCAGGACTGGGAACACCCGCTAGAGCTCAAAATAGGCCTTTCCGGCTTTGTTAGGAGTTTGTTTACTGGGGCAAGATAGTACCCGTTCCGTTGTCTCCGAGTCAGGATCTGTCCCCGAATCGTCTGTTGATCCGTTGGAGTTTGGGGTTTTTGACTTTTAGGAATTGATGAGTGAAGGGCGATGCCAATCGATTGATACTCAGATTCCTACATACCAGACTTTGATCAATCATCCATGATAGGAGATAAAGAAGGGTTCCGTCTCTCGCTAATACAATACGGGGATAACCCGGACATGATCCCTGACTCCCGTTTTCTCTAGTGGGAATTCAGATCCCGAATAACTAAATAGCATCAGTGAGGATGCCCATGCTCAGTAGCTTCTCTTTCAGCTTCTTCCTCGCGTGGGGAAAGTTGAGCTTCAATTGAGCAGCTGAACTCCCTGCCTTTGCCTTAAACAGATTGCCAGAAGGCTAAACAACTTCATCAAAAGGGTTCCTTCAGGCTGATCTGTTGGAATTAAAGGAAGCGGATCTAACGGCTATTGGCCGATCTAATAGGACCTCTTACCTATTGATCTGACCTTTCCTTTTTAGATCTTAGATGTCCATGAAATCGGAATTGAGAGAGGCATATGAATAGTGAATATCATCTATCCCATGCATTCACTCCTCCGTCGGCCTAAGAACGGGTAATTAAAGTCCTCTGCTGGTGGACATTTTGGTGCCTTTGTTCCAGTTGCGGGTCTTGTGACCTCTGTGAATCTTAAGCTAAGGAAGCAAATTTACCAGCGTTGATAACAAGAAAAAGTACTCATACCAATTTGGCTGGGTATCTTTTTAACCAGTGACTGATGTAGATGAGGGATACTCTATTTTGTATGCCTGAGCAACTTTCATGCTTTTACTTTTGGTCCGTCTATAAAGACTTCCTTAGCTAGTCTATAAGAGTTGCTGGCGACCCGAAGAAGATTAGTGAAATTACTTCCGTGACCGGATGGAACCGAGTATGAGATATTGGTTTAATAGCCAGACTAGAAGAAAGAAGATTAGTTAAACAACCGATCGTAAGGGAACCAAGGACACAAAGGAAGAATTGGAACAAGAGCGGTAGTTAAACCGGCAAGCCATAAGTATAGTAGTTTTTATTTATTATTGATCTTTTTTGAGTAGAAGAAAGGCTTCTGTGTTGAAACGGAGTCCACGGATCTAATCTACCAAGTAGCCGAAGGAAAGTGCAGATGTTCATACAACCAGTGCGTGTGGGGACCCGGGCTCTAACTCGCTTATCTTTTGGGATTAATTGGATCTTTGTCAGAAAATGTGGGTCAAAATTTTGCTTTTAACATTTATTCAAATGTATAAATGAAGCATGGAACTATTCTTTATTCGATTAAACAAACATAATGTACATACAAGTCTGTTTTAGTACAATCATATACTAGTGTTCAGAAAATCCAGTACACGTCAAGTACAAAACGACTAGTAATCTGCTATGCCCGAAATCACCACAATATCTTGATCTCTCATCTTGCTCGCGACCCTGATCCTGCCCCACCTGTCGTTATGTACACATACAGACACAACAACAGCCGGAAACTCCGGTGAGAACAAATCCCAGTATAAAACATGTATACATGCATGTCATGCAAGTAAATACAAAATCATAACACATAAATCAGTAATTATGACACACTAGTGAATACAGATAAAACTCTTCAACTCTTATTCTTTGACTCGACTCATATCTAAGTCTAGGGATCCCGGTGTGAATAAGACGTAACAAGTCTCCCACCTACTCTCCCAATCGGGGTGGCGGTACGTCTTATTCCTAGACTTCGGTCATATCTGTATCGAATGTCTACAATCGGAGATGATCTGCTCCTATGCGTCGATACACCGAACGTCTAGTTTGACAATCTGTCAATGACTCCTATCTCAAATGCTTGAATATAAATCTATAAACAAGACATAATCATAATCAAACATAATTAAGAATCTAGTATGTGATTTTGGGAAACTCGTATCCAGTCTGAATCGAGTCATGTCTTCCCGTGTTCACATGAATTATACCTTTCGTGTCGAACAATCTTTCGTAGCCGAAGTCTCAAGTTCAAAGTGGCCAATACAAATCTGAAATGGCAATGTAGAGATGCATTCTATCAAGACACAACTCAAAGCCACTCATATACAAATCATATTCAATCTCGGTAACAATCGACGGCATAACGGCGTAATCTTTCGATACGGGTCAATCCAACATCAATAATCTTTAACCAACAACTCATAATTCTCATCATAGCAACATCTACTATACTGAAATCTGTATATACTCAAGCCAAGACATGCTGGAATTTCATCAAAATTGCATACGATATCCGATAATCGATCCGTTTACGGCGTTATGATCTCTCGCTACTCAAGAACATAAATCCCTAATAAAATCATAATTCCTCCAACATATATATTTTGAAACATGCTGGAAACTAAAAGATACTTACATCCTTTGATAGCCCTTAATGAGAGGATCACAAAATTGTATTCAGATCGAAATTCGGATAAACGGATTGTGCATCACCAAATAGTTACGAGCTGAAGAAGCTGAAGAATTCTCAGAGCTCCTCGGATGAAATTTGAAGAAGAATAACTTTGGTAACCTTTATATTGCATGTAAAGTACACATGGCTCCTCCTTTGATCTGCACGTCTCGCGCATATGCGCGACCATCACCGGCGCATATGCGCGAGACGCTCGGTCTCGGCACTTGACCATTTCAGCTGCTGGCGCATATGCGCGCCTTCTTTCGGCGCATATGCGCCAACTTCTCTGGACAACTCCTTTGGCTACTGGACACCTCGCGCATATGCGCGCCTCTTGCCACGCATATGCGCGAGAACTTCGTCTCGGCATCTCTTGGACACACTCAGCTCGCGCATATGCGCGCCCACCAGCCGCGCATATGCGCGAGCCCTTCGGGTCTCACACATAATACTTGCACATACTCTCAACTCAACAATTCCAAGCCCATCTCGACATGCTCTGTCTATAACCATATCAATCAATCAATTAATAGTCTCAGATTAACAGGATAAAAATCTCGGGCATTACATTTCTCCCCCTCTAAGATATGATTTCGTCCCCGAAATCTCAGGCAATCAATCAAAGCGGTTATAAAAGCAAGATAATCAAGACTGAATAAATACTCACATCATACAAATAGTTCTGGATATTTTTGTCTCATCTCTGATTCTGTTTCCCAAGTCGCTTCTTCAATACCGTGACGACTCCACTGAACTATCACTAATGGAATAGTCTTCGTTCTGAGCTGTTTCTCTTTCCGATCAAGAAGCTGAATTGGCTGCTCAACGTAACTCAAAGTCTGATCTAGCTCGGCTTCTTCAGACTGAATGACATGAGAACTGTCTGGCATATATCTACGTAACATCGATACATGAAAGACGTCATGTATCCCAGATAGAGAAGGAGGAATGGCGAGTCGATAGGCACGATCTCCTATCTTCTCGAGAATCTCGTATGGTCCGATGTATCGCGGAGACAATTTCCCACGTTTGCCAAATCTGACAACGCCTCTGAAAGGAGAAATCTTCAAGAATACTCTGTCTCCCTGTTCAAATACTAACGGTCGACGTCTGATGTTCGCGTACTTCGCCTGTCTATCCTGCGCTGTCTTCATTCTCTTCTGAATGATCTTAACCTTCTCTGTCATTTCACGGATCATATCTGGCCCTAAGTCTGGTACCTCTGAGATGTCATCCCAGTACAACTGAGATCTGGACTTCTTCCCGTATAATGCCTCAAACGGTGCCATCTCGATGCTCGTCTTGTAGCTGTTGTTGTACGAGAATTCACAAAGAGCTAGTGAATCTTGCCAACTAGTACCAAAATCTAGTACTACAGCTCTCAGCATATCTTCTAAAGTCTGGATAGTCCGTTCTGACGGTCCGTCTGTCTGGGGATGGTAAGCAGTACTCAAGTGTAAAGTCGTACCTAGAGCCTGCTGCAAACTGTGCCAGAAATGTGAAGTGAATCGTGGATCACGATCTGATAAGATCGACTTCGGCACACCATGTAATCTGACAACCTCTCTGACATATATATCTGCCATCTGATCATGTCGGTACGTCATCTTATACGGAATGAAGCATGCGGATTTGGTCAATCTATCTATCACATCCCAAATCGCATCGCAGCCTCGAGATGATCGTGGTAACTTCGTGACGAAATCCATGGAAATGTGATCCCATTTCCATTCAGGAATAGCTAAACTCTGAAGTAACCCTCCGGGCTTCTTTCTCTCGGCCTTCACCTGTTGGCAATTTAAGCATTTTGACACAAACTCTGCAATATCTGTCTTCATTTGTTTCCACCAGAACTGTGTCTTCAGATCATTGTACATCTTCCTGCCACAAGGATGAATACTGAACCGACTACAGTGCGCTTCTGACAGTATCTGTTGTTTCAATTCGGAAACATTTGGCACTACAAGACGGTTATTCACGTACAAAGCCTGATCACGTACCTGGTACTCAGAAATATGTCCGGATCTGACCATATCAATTGACTTCTGAACACTCTGATCTGTTCTTTGTGCCTCTTTGATGCGAACAATCAAATCTGGTTCACACTGAATAGTGGCAAGTCGCAACGACCTACTATCTGTATCAAATGCTAATCCAGAAAAGCAACAATCTTCTATCATATTCGAAACACCTATCGTCGACAAGGATAAGGAACATACCTTTCGACTCAAAGCATCCGCTGCTGCATTCGACTTCCCTGGATAGTACTTGATCTCGCAATCAAAGTCTTTCAGTAGATCAAGCCATCTACGCTGTCTCATATTCAATTCTGACTGAGAAAACATATATTTCAAGCTCTTGTGATCAGAGTAGATCTCAAATTTCTCGCCGTACAGATAGTGTCGCCATATCTTCAGTGCAAATACGATAGCCGCCAATTCAAGATCATGAATTGGGTATCAAGTCTCGTGTGGCTTCAACTGTCTCGAAGCATAAGCAATAACATGCTGTCGCTGCATAAGAACACATCCTAACCCTCTGTGCGATGCATCACAATATACAACGAAATCACCTGTACCTGAAGGTATCGTCAACACTGGAGCACTGGTTAGTCGTCTCTTCAACTCTAAGAAACTAGACTCACAATCTTCAGACCACACAAATGGAGTATTCTTCTGTGTCAACTGGGTAATCGGTTTCGCAATACTGGAGAAATCTTTAATAAATCGTCGATAGTAACCTGCTAAACCCATGAAACTGCGTATCTCTGGCACAGAAGTCGGTCTCGGCCAACTGATCACAGCTTCCACTTTACTCGGATCAACAGAAATACCGTCTCCAGATATGATATGACCCAAGAAGACAACCTGTCTCAGCCAAAACTCACACTTTGACAGTTTAGCATACAGTTGCTCATTTCTTAACGTCTGCAACACAATTCTCAAATGTTCAGCATGATCAATCTCATTTCTTGAGTAAACCCAAATATCATCTATAAAAACAATCACAAACTCATCCAGATACCTCTGAAAGACACGGTTCATCAGACTCATAAATACCGCTGGCGCATTCGTTAAACCAAAAGGCATGACAATAAACTCGAAATGCCCATACCTGGTTCGGAATGCAGTCTTCGGTATATCTGAATCTCTGACTCGCAGCTGATGATATCCAGATCTCAAGTCGATCTTGGAATAGACAGAGGATCCCTGCAACTGATCAAACAAATCGTCGATGCGAGGCAATGGGTACTTGTTCTTTATTGTTGCCTTGTTCAGCTGCCGGTAATCGATACACAATCTCATCGAACCGTCTTTCTTTCGCACGAATAGCACTGGTGCGCCCCAAGGAGATACACTCGATCTGATATATCCCTTGGCCAGCAAATCTTCAAGCTGTTCTTTCAATTCTTTTAACTCTATCGGTGCCATTCTATAAGGAGCTCGAGAAATAGGAACCGTACCTGGTACTAGGTCAATGCTGAAATCTACCTCTCAAACTGGAGGTAACCCTGGAATCTCGTCTGAAATACAGCAGTAAACTCGCAAACCACTGGCAGATCTGCCAATGCTGGGCTCTATTTCAATAGATCTACTGAATATACAAGGAACCCCTCTGCTCCTTTCTGCAACAATCTACTCATAGTCAGAGCAGACACTAAGGGAATCCGAGATCTGGAACCCTTACCGTAGAATTTCCATTCGTTAGCCATCTCTGGTCTGAATCTAATAATCTTTTGGAAACAATCTACAGTGGCTCTGTACTTGGTTAACATATCGATACCGACAATACAATCAAAATCAGCTAAACCAAGCACAATGCAATCTAAATCAATCTCGTGACCCTCAAACTGTAGTATACAACGCCTAACTGAAGTCACAGATACAAGACCACTTCCCAACGGAGAAGAAATAGCCACTACAGCAGACAATGACTCGACAAGTAAAGCATGCATCAACGAAAAACGCTCAGATATAAAAGTATGCGATGCACCAGTGTCTATCAACACATAAGCAGGATAACCGCAAAAAAAACAGTTACCTGCAATCACATCATCTGGCGCATCTTGGGCCTGCTCTTCTGTCAGTGCAAATACTCGAGCCTGCTGTCTGGGAGGTTGGCTCACTGTCTGGCCACCTCTGGCTCGGGATTGGGTCTGTGCAGGTGGCGGCTGAAAGGAGTGAACATATGAAGCTTGCCTCTCAGGCTGAGCTACTGAGCCAGACGCTCCTACACTCTGAGTTTGCTGTGCCCCTCTCTGTGGAGAGACAATGCAAAGTGTCCCTGTTTTCTACAGATATTACATCGGCCCGTCACACCTTGACACTGCTCTGTCGCATGTCTGCCTCCACAAGAACTGCAATAAACACCTGTATACTCTAAACTCTGGCCAGGACCTCTCTATCGTGACCCATTGGAGCTCGACGAACTGCTCCCTGATCTCTTAAACTGTCTACCTCTCGCTTTCAGAAAATCTTTCTTGCCACTACTGCTACTTCCACTATCAAATCGAGGAGGAGGTGGTGGAAACTGGGCGGTGGGCTGTGGCGGTCTCTGACTCTGAGCACTATATGATGCTCCTCGCTGTCGAATCAATCCAGCCTCGGCTCCTTTCGCTCTGTTCAGTGCATCAGAAAAAGTGTTGGGTCGTCCCGTGTTCACCAAAGTAAAGACGTCAGGGTTTAAGCCATTGATGAACTGATCAGCAACCGCTTCATCACTTCCTGCTACATGTGGCGCAAATCGGAGCAAGGAAGAAAACTTGGCAACATATTCTTCAATGTTCCACTGCCCCTGTCGTAAGTTTGCAAATTCTGCCCCTTTGTCTTTTCGATACGACACTGGAAAGAAACGTTGATAAAACTCATCTTTAAATACCTTCCAAGTAATATCGATACCTCGATGCTCCAATGCTCTTTTCGTGGTAAGCCACCAACTCTTCGCCACTTCTTGCAACTGATGCCCTATTAATTTCACTCTTCTTTCATCTGTATAGGCAAGAGATTCAAACAGCATCTCTATATCGTCTAGCCAACTCTCACAATCCACTGCAGTCTCAGTACCCTTCAAGGTCGGAGGATGAAATGACTGAAACCTCTTCAATAAAGTCTCCATCGGTGTTGCAGTAACGTCCATCTGAGTACCTGACGTACTACCCTGTTCTGGCACTTGACCTGCGGCTGGTTGTGGTATTCTTCGACGAGGCATATCTAATTATCAAACGGATTAGTACACAATCTATACAGTCTGTCTCAGCCCTCCTCTGATCATATACCTCTGATCCAGAATCGGTTATGATTCAGTCTTTGCAATTAGATGATGAAATCAACTCAGATAACAATACAACAGATAATAGGGAAAGCAATAAATCATGACGTGTGCTAGCATGATATAAGCAAGGAAGACGACTCGATCTACCCCGCTCACTCTCTTCTATCTCAGTGTATACAGAACCTACTGCTCTGATACCACCTGTTGTGGGACCCGGGCTCTAACTCACTTATCTTTTGGGATTAATTGGATCTTTGCTAGAAAATGTGGGTCAAAATGTTGCTTGTAACATTTATTCAAATGTATAAATGAAGCATGGAACTATTCTTTATTCGATTAAACAAACATACTGTACATACAAGTCTGTTTTAGTACAATCATATACTAGTGTTCAGAAAATCCAGTACACGTCAAGTACAAAACGACTAGTAATCTGCTATGCCCGAAATCACCACAATATCTTGATCTCTCATCTTGCTCGCGACCCTGATCCTGCCCCCCCTGTCGTTATGTACACATACAGACACAACAACAGCCGGAAACTCCGGTGAGAACAAATCCCAGTATAAAACATGTATACATGCATGTCATGCAAGTAAATACAAAATCATAACACATAAATCAGTAATTATGACACACTAGTGAATACAGATAAAACTCTTAAACTCTTATTCTTTGACTCGACTCATATCTAAGTCTAGGGATCCCGGTGTGAATAAGACGTAACAAGTCTCCCACCTACTCACCCAATCGGGGTGGCGGTACGTCTTATTCCTAGACTTCGGTCATATCTGTATCGAATGTCTACAATCGGAGATGATCTGCTCCTATGCGTCGATACACCGAACGTCTAGTTTGACAATCTGTCAATGACTCCTATCTCAAATGCTTGAATATAAATCTATGAACAAGACATAATCATAATCAAACATAATTAAGAATCTAGTATGTGATTTTGCGAAACTCGTATCCAGTCTGAATCGAGTCATGTCTTCCCGTGTTTACATGAATTATACCTTTCGTGTCGAACAATCTTTCGTAGCCGAAGTCTCAAGTTCAAAGTGGCCAATACAAATCTGAAATGGCAATGTATAGATGCATTCTATCAAGACACAACTCAAAGCCACTCATATACAAATCATATTCAATCTCGGTAACAATCGACGGCATAACGGCGTAATCTTTCGATACGGGTCAATCCAACATTAATAATCTTTAACCAACAACTCATAATTCTCATCATAGCAACATCTACTATACTGAAATCTGTATATACTCAAGCCAAGACATGCTGGAATTTCATCCAAATTGCATACGATATCCGATAATCGATCCGTTTACGGCGTTATGATCTCTAGCTACTCAAGAACATAAATCCCTAATAAAATCATAATTCCTCCAACATATATATTTCGAAACATGCTGGAAACTAAAAGATACTTACATCCTTTGATAGCCCTTAATGAGAGGATCACAAAATTGTATTCAGATCGAAATTCGGATAAACGGATTGTGCATCACCAAATTGTTACGAGCTGAAGAAGCTGAAGAATTCTCAGAGCTCCTCGGATGAAATTTGAAGAAGAATAACTTTGGTAACCTTTATATTGCATGTAAAGTACACATGGCTCCTCCTTTGATCTGCACGTCTCGCGCATATGCGCGACCATCACCGGCGCATATGCGGGAGACTCTCTGTCTCGGCACTTGACCATTTCAGCTGCTGGCGCATATGCGCGCCTTCTTTCGGCGCATATGCGCCAACTTCTCTGGCCAACTCCTTTGGCTACTGGACACCTCGCGCATATGCGCGCCTCTTGCCACGCATATGCGCGAGAACTTCGTCTCGGCATCTCTTGGACTCACTCAGCTCGCGCATATGCGCGCCCACCAGCCGCGCATATGCGCGAGACCTGCGGGTCTCACACATAATACTTGCACATACTCTCAACTCAACAATTCCAAGCCCATCTCGACATGCTCTGTCTATAACCATATCAATCAATCAATTAATAGTCTCAGATTAACAGGATAAAAATCTCGGGCATTACAGTGCGTGTTACTACTCAAGTCCTTGCTGGAAAAGTAGAGAAAAATGTGCCTTTCCAGCAGTTGCAATTATATTAGGGGTGCTGCTGTTGTGGGTAAGGTTTTTAATACAGTATCGGTTACGAGGAGAACATCTTTATTCTCGAGAGAGTGTGTTAAGTATATCACGGATAACACAAAAACATTCCCTTGTGCCTTAAGGGAGTGAAATGAACGTTTGTTACTTACTTTACTTTACTTAAGTTGTTGTTTAGTTGAGTTGTTGAATCTGAGTCCTTATTAAACTTACTTTTTGCGGAGTAGCATAGAACGAAAATTCTCTATCATTGTCTTATGAGGAAAGTCACTCGTCCCAAGAAATCAAAAAAGATTCAATCTCGTAGCGTAGAAAAGAAAGGTTTTGCTCTATACTAGCTAATGAGATTTTTCGTCTATCCTGCCTAGTGTTCTTCCATGCATTGCATTTCCCAGTCCAGCGAGCAGTCTCTTTTCTTTTCCTTTTAATCTTAAGGAAAAAAGCAAGCAAAAGAGGTTGATGAGAACGACCTAGAGGCAATGGATCTTTCTTTCCATACAGCAAATTCCATGCCATCTCCTTGTGAGCCAATTGCATAAAAAAGGAATCCTCTTGGGAATTGCCATATCATTCTTTCTGAGTGAGCGAAGACAGTCTAAAAAATACCCCTTCGGTAGGCTCTGCCTCATCATAGTTGGACCTATGGAAAATTTTGCATTTAAAAATGGCTTGGAAAGAAAGCTGGGCTAGGTGTTCTTCCCTAAGCATAGAAAAGAGCTATTCGCCTCGAGGCTGTATTATTCTCCTTTCCCGTGTCAGGTTTGAGGGGATAGGCACTTCTTACAGGTACTGGGCAGTCATGGGTGGAAGCCATTGAAAGTTAGGAGGAATAGTGGTAAGCGAAAAAGAAAAAGAGGAGCTCTATACCTATCACCAACCAGCCTAGAGTTTAGCTTTTCGTTACCCTCAACAGCACACCCGAACCGAGGATTCAAGCTATTCCTTCCATCCAGAAGGGGAGACCCCCACGAATGATCAGATTTCAACCGCAGTCCTACAGATAATAAAGCAACCCTAAATCAGTGACACACGAAAGCTCGATCCTCAACTTCGGAATATTCGTAAGATTAAGAGCAAAGACAATAATTCCTTTCGTTGGACGGACCCGGCTTTAGGGAAGGGTGTAGAGGGGAAGTAGAAGTTGGTTTCGCCTCTCAAAACTCATTCGACTGAACTAAGACAACCAGCCGCAACAAGGAAACATAGGCTCGTTTCATGTTAACAGCTCGGCCTTTTTCTATTTTGACCAACCGCTCTAATGCACCGTTCAGGTCTTTGTGTGCGTGACGCCTAGCTACAAACTCTATATAATTCAGCAGGTGCCAAACTACCTTATACATCAGCGGCATATTTTCTATAGACGAGTCAAGATGTACCTCTGTAAAACCCTCTAAGTGGAACTTTCAAGGATTGGGAGATCAAACTGCACTTTGAGTGTGTTATAGGAGGAAAAAGTCCTGTGGCACCGCACCGGTATATACACATATACCATTTTTATCTGTTGAAGTAGTTATTTCCTGTACCAGATATTTTATCTCTTCCTGTAGTGAGTGGACGCTCGGGGAAGACTGGAGAACTGTTCAAAATTTTTCCCGGGCGAGCAATAAGTTCAAAGACAGCGCAAAGGGCACAAAAGAACGTTTTCTATAAACTGGATGAGCGAAGTAAATCCGCTTTTTTTCTCACTTAAAATAGGTTTCCATTGGGCCGGGCAAAGAGAAGACATTCCAGATCTAGAACGAAAAGAGAATCTCCCTGGATCGGTACTTTCCAATCAATGGTCCTAAGTCAAGATTCAGCGACAGAGATGTTCTTATAATCCAATGGAACAAAACTTCTTTTCTCACGGGTCAGACGTGGACTATCCGATATGAGGGAATGTAAAGGGCTCAACTGATCTATTCTACGCAATTACTTGGGCTTGGCTAGAATAGCTAATAGGCTAGCTTGTTGGTTTGGTGAAGCAGTGGCGCATAGGCAGCTAATGAGGTAATTCTAACATAGGCCGATCGGTCCTCGCTCTTGATCGCAGCAAGCACCTTGTTCCCTGTTCCCTAAGCCTAAGACGGATAATAAGAAAGCAAGTAGGATTCCGTTTAATATAGATAGATATAGATGCTTTCCCAGGGCTCTCTATCACTCAACTCGTATAAAACAAGGTTCAACTAGCGCTTAGCTAGTTTGCCTCGTGCCAGTGGGTGAAGGGTGCGCTTCGCATTGAAGTACTCCTCGGAACCTACCTGACTTCCTCGATGATTTGTTTAGATAGAGGTCGAAAGAAGTAGGCACACAAACCAAAGTTTCGTTTAGTGATTCTTAAGTTAGCCTTTGACTGTCCCGTTGCTCTTCGTGAGCCATAGCAAGAGGATTTCATAGAAAAAACGCATTCGCAGTAAGTTTAGCGGCTTCCTATAATCACCGATCAAATAGCATCACGTTCAGGAAGAAAATCCTCAAATAAAGTAAGTGTTCCCTATTCTGGAAAGAACGGAGCAAGAAGTGGTGGTTCAGTCCCTTCGTTAGGGGATTCGCGATGCCCCTGCACTATCTCTCAATGGACAAAGATTCCGTGGGGTGCCCTGAACAGTTGCTATATAAAATTCCATTAGGTTGATTAAGGTGAGCTAACTTTCGGGAAATAGATCCTGGGTTGGGAGACGCTCGGGTAGCATTGTTCCCACTAGCCAGGATATCAACCACTACTTACGGTTCAAATTTAGGATCAAACACCACCTCAATGGTTCCCTTGAACTGGATCTTTGCGCAGTAAAGTAAAACGTCCATCGTTACTGTCATACGGAAAAACTCTTGTGAGTCAAACTTTATAAGAGCCTCTACTCTTTCAACAACCAGATAGCCCACTCAATGAAAAAAGCCTTTCTCTTTTGTGGAACGTGCACACAGAGTTTGAGGGTATGCAAGAGGCTGAGAAACCCACCTTTTGAGGCTTTTTTGGCTACATCTCTGGTACAGACCGAACGTCCCCTAAGGAAGGCCCTTAAGGGGAGGTTTGGCAACCCTAACTAACTAATTGGTTTTGTTTTGCCTTCTCCACAGGTTGAGAACTCTACAGCTTTATCTGAGATCCTTCCCAAATGAACATCCTAGCCCAGTAACAATATCTGATGTTCCTTGTTGAAAGCCTAGAAAATCTGTTCTATTGATAAATAGAAATTGATGAAGACTATTTTCCTCATCTTTCTATCGTTGTGCTGTTCTAGTCACTGCTTATCGATATTGAATTACTTTCATTTCGTTTCATTGGGGCTACCTTGTGGAAGCGGATTCCGTTCCTTTATTCGAACTAGACTGACCAACTTATCAGTTGATGATATATATCGTGTTTCAAAGTAAAGAAAAGCGTGGAAGAGCATGCATCAAAGAATACTTCCTCTTAAGCCGAGTCTTCCAAAAGCTATCCTATCCCTCGGACTGAGCGAACTAAGGCCCGGTTAGAAAGCTTCGGTTAGTCTCATGTACTGTTACCACCCGGAATTACATCTATGCTTTCGAAAACAAGCTCTGCTCAATACTAGTAAAGTAAAGGCTCTTCGAGGCCTACCCCCCACCTTTTTACCTTTAAAGGCATCCGGTGAGGACGTCAACCGCTAGTGCCAGAATAGATATTAGACAGAACAGACTTTCTGAATTCTAGTAAGATGAAAATGAAAGGCAAGCAGGAATAAGAAGAAGACTAGCGAAGAGGGTGAGGGAAAGATCGATTGAGACTTCATCATACCTGAGGGTCGCCTTCTCTGACCTTCTTTGTCTTGTCAGCTAGCTATGAAAAGCAGCAAATGAGAACTAGGACTAATGCCATGGTGTATGGCTTTTGAAAACACTTCGCTAGATTGAACTCTAGGATGAGCATCTGGGTAGGACTTCAAAAGTTCCAATAGGTTGGGTTGGAAGAACACGATGGACCAAAGAACCGAAACCTAAGGAAGTTCATCCAGAAATATAAAGATCGATCTGTCTATGAAAGGTATGGAAAGAAGACAATCATTAGAATGCTGCTTGAACGGTTGTCCAAATCTCCCTTTTGTAGCAGGTCTCTGATGCGAACACGGTTGGTCAAGCACCAAGGAAAGCATGGGACCCTTTAGAGTTGCCGGATGGACCAATCACGAGGGGACGTCTGAAGAGGTTGAAAGAAGCATTGAATGGGTTTATGAGCAAAGAACACGGATTGACAAGCGAAATACAGAGTGATGAAAGGTTCGTGATGCATGGGCATCATGTGAACATTATTCAAGCATTCATGAAAAATGGAGCGCAAATCTGGAAAGAAGATCTCGCGCACATGCGCAAAGACAGGGCGTGCATATGCGCGAGCTCGCGCACATGCGCCGCGAAGGGGCGCGCATATGCGCGAGAAGTACTGGACACCGAAGATTTTAACAGTGGGCTTCGCACATATGCGCCAGACTAGGGCGCGCATATGCGCGACATAGGCAGATACTTGCGCGCATATGCGCGCAAGTATCTGCCTATGTCGCGCATATGCGCGCCCTAGTCTGGCGCATATGTGCGAAGCCCACTGTTAAAATCTTCGGTGTCCAGTACTTCTCGCGCATATGCGCGCCCCTTCGCGGCGCATGTGCGCGAGCTCGCGCATATGCACGCCCTGTCTTTGCGCATGTGCGCGAGATCTTCTTTCCAGATTTGCGCTCCATTTTTCATGAATGCTTGAATAATGTTCACATGATGCCCATGCATCACGAACCTTTCATNGACACTTGATTCAAAAGATCGGGACAACACATCGATCCTTGCTCGTTATTTAATAGAGGGCGCGATTCGATTTTAATCGTGTTTGCTATTTATTCGTACGAGGATTCATATCATTTGGTATTAGAGCTTTTGGTTAGTTGAATTCAATTAAGTTTATCCTTCGTTCTATTATCAGATCTAATTATCCTTTAGTTCCGCTTTCAGATCTGTTTTGTTCTATCATTCTTCGTCGTTCGTGAATCTGTGATACAAGAAATTTTGTGTCTTATTTATTTTTCTTTGAATTTTCGGAATTCTTAGAGAAAAAAAAATCCAAAATTCACTATTATTTCTTTTTTTGTATTTGTTCTATTTCTTTTTGTGATTCAAATACAAGTGTCACACACAGTCAAAAAAAAATTTATTTACCTTCAAATTGCTTGTCTACACAGTCTAAGTGAGTCGATCACAATTGTTCACAAGTTGAAATTGATTGTTTGATATTCAAATACAAAGCATGAATGCACTTTCAAGAGAAACATCAAATTCTAGTGGAAACATTTGAGTGTGAGTGTTATTTCTTTGGAGTGACTAGTGAGTATTTGTTGTGAGCAAAAAAAAAATACGAGGGGAGAGACGGGTGATTTTCTTTGGAGTGACCGTGAGAATTTTGGGTGAGGCATATTTTGTATTCTACTAACGTTTTCTTGCAGGTACAAATCTGAAATTTAAATGGAGAGGGAGGTAGGAGACAGTTCTAACCAAGGGTTATCTAAGGTCCAAATGGAGGCGTTGTTTGGGCATTTCTTTAGGATGATGAGGGTGGAGTTGGAGCAGTTACACGAGAGGATGAGTAGGCTTGAAGTTAGTGCTAGTGGAGCTAAATCTAAGCCTAAGGATTTGGGTAGAGGAGAAGAATATGAAGAGTGTGATTTAGGAGGAGAAGAGGAGAGCCAAAGTGAGAATTGGGGTAGGAATGGAAGAGGTAGAGGATTTGGTTGAGGAAGGAGAGAAGCCACACGGGGGAGATACAATGACGGGAATAGGGAGGATGGGAATATGGGTAGTATTAAGATGAAGATTCCTTCGTTCCATGGGAAATCTGACCCGGAGGCATACTTAGAATGGGAAAAGAGGGTAGAGTTCGTGTTTGAATGTCACCACTACTCCGAACAAAAGAAGGTTAGGTTGGCGGTGGTCGAATTTCTAGACTATGCTCTCATTTGGTGGGATCAATTAGTGACCACTAGGAGGAGGTATAATGAGAGACCCATTGAATCTTGTGATGAGATGAAGAGGGTCATGAGGAAGAGGTTTGTGCCCAACCACTACTATAGGGAGATGTTTAAGAGGCTACAAACTTTGAGGGAAGGGGTGAAGAGTGTTGAGGACTACTATAAGCAGATGGAAGTAGTCATGATTAGGGCCAATATTGAGGAAGATAATGAGGCGACCATGGCACGTTTTCTTTGTGGTTTGAACAGGGAAATCCAAGATCAAGTTGAGCTTCGGCACTACTTGGATCTAGACGAGATGGTGCAAATGGCCATAAAAGTGGAGCAACAACTCAAAAGGCGTGGAGTTGGCCGCACCAATCCAACTGGGGGTTCATCATTTTCATGGCGATCAAATGTGGTAAAACGTGAGGAGAACAAGGTGGTGACAAAGCCCAAATTTGAGACCAAACAAGAGGCGCCTAAACAAGGAGTGCAAGGTAAATCTGAAACTCCTTCTAATCGATCTAGAGATGTTAAATGTTTTAGTTGTCAATGGTTAGGTCATATTTCTAGTGAATGTCCTAATAAAAGGGTAATGGTTTTAAATGACTATGGTGAGTATGAGTCTAATAGTGAGGGTGATGATGATGAGATGCCTGCGTTAGAGGATCCTGATGAGGGATTTGAGGCGGTTGTAGGTGAAGCACTAGTGACTAGGCGTATCATGAGTGCTCAAGTGAAGGAGGAGGAAACTAACCAAAGGGAGAACTTGTTCCATACTAGGTGTTTTGTAAACCAAAAAGTTTGCAACCTAATCATAGATGGGGGGGAGTTGTACTGATGTGGCTAGTATTGAAATGGTGGAGAAATTGGGGTTACCTACACTAAAGCACCCTCAACCATATAGGCTTCAATGGTTGAATGATTGTGCGGAAGTGAAGGTTAACAAACAAGTGCTAGTGCCTTTTTCTATTGGGAAATATGTGGATGAGGTCTTGTGTGATGTGGTACCAATGCATGCTTGTCATATCTTGTTGGGTATACCGTGGCAATATGATAGGCGAATGACACATGATGGGTACAAGAATAGATATTCATTTGTATTGAAGAAGGAATCCATTGTATTACTTAATTTGTCCAAAAAGAAAGTGTTGGAGAACAATTAAAAAAAAAAGAAGAGAGATGAGGCCGAAAAAAAAGTGAACTAAAAAGTGAGATGGCCTTTGAAAATAAAAATGAAATGGCTGAAAAAAAGAGTGGTCAAAAGAGTGAGACAGCCTTACAAAAGAAAAATGAGAGGAAAGAAATTGAGAGAAAAGAGGCCAAAAAGAAATCATATATGGCCCAGAAAGGTGAGTTGAAACAGTTGATGCACACACATGAACCACTTGTATTGATTGTTTATAAGGAGAACCTCCTTAACACAAGTGATATAGCCGGGTCCCTTCCAAGCATTGTTGTTTCACTTTTGCAGGAATTTGAAGATGTATTTCCGGATGAGTTACCTCAAGGCTTACCATTATTGAGGGGAATCGAGCACCAAATCGATTTCGTGCCTGGGAGTGCATTGCAAAATTGTCCCGCCTATAGGAGCAATCCGGAGGAGACTAAGGAGCTTCAACGGCAAGTAAGTGAGTTGTTAGATAGGGGATTTGTGCGTGAGTCCATGTCCCCTTGTACTGTGCCTGTTTTATTTGTTCCTATGAAAGATGGCACATTGTAGAGCAATCAATAACATAACCATTAAGTATAGGCATCCCATACCTAGACTAGATGATATGTTAGATGAATTGCATGGTGCTTGTATCTTTAGCGAAATTGATTTGAAGAGTGGCTATCATCAAATTAGGATGAGGGAAGGTGATGAGTGGAAAACTGCTTTTAAAACAAAGTATGGGTTGTATGAGTGGATGGTCATGCCTTTTGGCTTAACTAATGCTCCTAGCACCTTTATGAGGTTAATGAATCATTTCTTGCGTGCACATATAGGAAAATTTGTTGTTGTCTACTTTGATGATATCCTAGTATATAGCAAGAATCTACAAGAGCATGTACACCACTTGAGACTTGTGCTAATCTCACTACGGGCAGAAGGTTTATATGCTAACCTTAAGAAGTGTGATTTTTGTACAAACAAACTTGTCTTTCTTGGCTTTGTTGTAAGTTCACAGGGGATACAAGTTGATGAAGACAAGGTAAGTGCTATTCGGGATTGGCCAACGCCTACTTGAATTGAGAGCGCGATTCATTTTTAATCGTGTTTGCTTTTCTTACGCACGTGGATTCATATCACTGCCTCCCCTTGGCCGGTTAAAGCTATGCACTGATACCCTCTTCTCGTATTGGTTCGGGAACGAAAGATTTCTAATCTGGGTGCTCTTACAATCTCAGACATTTTTTTTCCTTCACCCAGTGGGGGATTGTCTGGGTCAGTCGATATCTCTTCATTCGGACCGGGGGAGGGAAAGAAAATGCCGTGCTGTTCAACAAACTCCCTATCTTCCATCCACTTTTGTTGAGGCTGCTCTTGAAGTGAAGTTGTGAGTGCTGGGCTGGAAAAAGAATTTACCGAGTAAGGAAAGTTAGAAGATGTTGCTCTTACCCATATGGGGTGCTGTTCTATCATGCCTCTATGGCTGCCTTTACAACCCCAAAAGAGCAGACAGCCGTGAGATAGCTAATCAATGGGAGAATGTTTCAAATCCATCTCTACTAATTGAGTTAGTGATTCAAGAGGCAGTCTAGATAGAAGTGTTCTCGCTTTCCTACTAGAATAAGAATCAAGGTTTCTTCTATGCCTAATCGAATGCGAATGAATAAGAAGCGAAACGCTGTGTATTGGGGCAGCGGCTTCACTTCTTTCTTTTTGCGAGATCATCATATTTAAAATGCATGAATGTCAGTCCAAGCTGCACTATCTTCAAATCTAGACTTTTATCTCTAATCCATGAAAGGGGATGTCGGTTCCATTCAAAGAATCCCTTGGGTTGGCTTGACTTTAGGCTCTATCTGAGTTCAGCCGGGTTTCCTCACTGGTAGAGTACAACTAGAGTTTGTTGCTTAGCAGCGAAATTCCGAGATTTCAATAGTGGAGGATCCGTTATGTGATGTCTTCTCATTCTTTTGCCCTCATCAAATATAAGCCCATTCCTCAACCTTTTGGTAGAGGTATCCCTGACCCGTAAATGCTGTCAGTTTGCTTATCTTATAAAGTCAGACAAAGAGCTTTTAGTTGGGGAATGAAATTTTCTTCCTTCCCATTCCCAACCGGATAAGAAGCTTTCCTCCTTGCACGAATCGAAGGGGAGACTCATTGCGCTAAAAACTATTGTTGTTTGGTGGCTTCTTGATGCGAACACGGGTGGTCAAGTTCCAAGGAAAGCGTGGGATCCTTTAGAGTTGCCGGAGGGACCAATCACGAGAGGACGGCTAAAAAAATTCAAAGAGGCACTACAAGGGCTTATGAGCAATAAAGAAGGACTTACAAGCAAGGTGCAAAGTGCAGAAGGGTTCGTGATGCATGAGAGTAAGTTTGGGAGTCATAAGAACACCATTCAAGTGATGAATGAAGAAAACATCCAGAATGATCCGCGCCCGAGCGGTAAAATACTACCGCCCGAACGCCAAACGTACTGCCCAAGAGGTGATTTCAAGAACACTCGGCGCTCGAGCGATCATTTGCTACCGCCCGAGCGCGAATAGCCAGAAGACCTGGCGCTCGAGCGGTCAAATTCTGCCGCCCGAGCGCGCCTGCTGCGAGAAGAAAATCTAGTTTCCTTGTTAAGAATCCTAATTATCTTGGTACCTTGATTTTGAGTATCTTTTAGATTTGTACACAATATTATGGACGAAAATTTTTAACATTATAGAGATTATTATTGAGTTTATCAAAGTTTTTGAGTTTTCTCTCAAATTTTCAAGGCTTTAGCTTTGTTTTCAAAAATCAAACTTATCAAAGCTTTAACTTTGTGGCGTTTGTCAATCGTGTCTTGCAAGGATTGTCAAAGACGAGTTCTTTGAAGGTTCGATTAAGTTTCGATTGTTTCTTTTGTGATTGTTTATTACTAATCCGCGTCGTTTAGCGGTGAATATCACGTAATTGCTTGAATCAAATGATCGGGACATCGTAACAACGATCCTTGTTCGTTATAGAATTGAGAACGCGATTCATATTTAATCACGTTTGCTTTTCATCGTACGAGGATTCATATCATTTGGTATCAGAGCTTAGGTCCATTGAATTCAAGTAAGTTCATCACGTTATTATCTTGTCTATTATCAGATCTGTTATTCTTTCGTTCATTTTTCAGATCTATATTTTTAGTATATCGTTCTTCGTCAGTTTTTGAAATTTTTGGTGATTTTTTTTGTTAGGATTTTCGAGTAAGTACTCAGCAAAAAAAAAAACCAAAAATCCAAAAATTCACCATTATTTCCTTTTTGTATTTTCTTCTATTCCTTTTTGTGAGTCATATACAAGTGCATCACACAGTAAAAAAAAAAAAAATTTACCTTCAAAGTGCTTGTCTTCGCAGTCCAAGTGAGTCGATCACATTTGTTCACAAGTTGAACTTGATTGTTTGATATACAAATACAAATCTTGAGAACACTTTCGAGAGCACTATCAAAATTCGAGTGAAAACATTTGAGTGCGAGTGTTATTTCTTTGGAGTGACGGTGAATATTTGTTGTGAGCAAAAAAAAACTAGAGAGGAGTGACGAGCGACTTTTCTTTGGAGTGACCGTGAGGACTTGGGTGAGAAATATTTTGTTTTCTACTAACGTTTTCTTGCAGGTACAAATCTGAAAATAAATGGAGAAGGAGGTAGGAGATAGTTTGAACCCGGGGTTGTCTAAGGTTCAAATGGAGGCGTTGTTTGGGAATTTTAGTAGGATGATGAGGGTAGAGTTGGAGCCATTGCACGAGAGGATGAGTAGGCTTGAAGTTAGTACTAGTGGAGATAAATCTAAGCCTAAAAGTATAGGTAGAGGAGAAGAAGAGGAAGATTATGATTTGGGAGAAGATGAGGAGAGCAAAAATGAAAATTGGGGTAGGAATGGAAGAGGTAGAGGATTTGGTAGAGGTAGAAGAGAAGCCACACGGGGTAGATACAATGACGGGAATAGGGAGGATGGTAATATGGGTAGTATTAAGATGAAGATTCCTTCGTTCCATGGGAAATCTTACACGGAGGCATACTTATAATGGGAAAAGAGGGTAGAGTTTGTGTTTGTATGTCTTCACTACTCCTAACTAAAGAAGGTTAGGATGGCGGTGGTGGAATTTCTAGACTATGCTCTCATTTGGTGGGATCAATTAGTGACCACTAGGAGGAGGTAGAATGAGAGACCCATCGAAACTTGGGATGAGATGAAGAGGGTCATGAGGAAGAGGTTTGTGCCCAACCACTATTATAGGGAGATGTTTAAGAGGCTACAAACTTTGTGGCAAGGGGCAAAGAGTGTTGAGGACTACTATAAGGAGATAGAAGTAGTCATGATTAGAGCCAATATAGAGGAGGATTGATACGAATCCTCGTACGAATAAATAGCAAACCTGATTAAAATCGAATCGCGCCCTCTATTCAATAACGAGCAAGGATCGATGTGTTGTCCCAATCTTTTGAATCAAGTGTGTGTATGATTTTCACCTCTAAACTATGAAAAGTTTAGCAACAAATAATCACGAAAAATAAACAACCGAAATTATAACGAACCTTCAAAGAACAAGCCCTTTACAATCCGCACAAGAACGATCGACAAACGCCACAAAGTTAAAACTTTGATAAGTTTGATTTTTATTACAAAGCAAAGCATTGAAAAAGTTTGAGAGAAAAACTCAAAACTATTGTATAAACTCAATAATATCTCAATTGTGTGTTAATTTTCGTTCAAACATGTTTTTAATAAACAAAAGATATCTCAAATCTAGTCTCCAAAAAAATTAAAACTCTAGAAAGGAAACAAATCCGCGCAGAAAACACAGGACACAGACCCCGTGTTGACCTTCGTTTACAGGTCCGTGTTCGCTCGGGAGAATCAAATTCAGCTGGAAACAAGGAGCACGGACCCCGTGTTTACCTCCGTGTACGGGTCCGTTTACGCACTGTATTAGGACACGGACCCCGTGTACTGGTCCGTGCTCGGCTCCGTGTCGGCACGCAAATTCTTCATCCTCAGCTGCAAAGGGCACGGACCCCGTGTGCAGGTCCGTGTAGTCTCGGCCGTATTCAACAATGCTTGAATAATATTCCTTTGGTCTCCAAACGTGCTCCCATGCATCACGACCCCTTCATGCTTGCTCTTGACTCCCTGTAGTGCCTCCTTGAACTTCTTTAGTCATCCCCTCGTTACTGGTCCCTCCGGCAACTGCAAAGGATCCCATGCTTTCCTTGGAGCTTGACCGCCCGTGTTCGCATCATCCTCCCCTTCTTGAAAAGGATTTGTCCTCAAATCTTGCTCATCATCTACATCAAACAACGACAAATCACTAACATTGAAAGTGGAACTCACATTGTAGTCACCTGGTAGGTCGAGTTTGTAGGCGTTGTCATTGATCCTCTCAAGTACTTGGAATGGTCCATCGCCCCTGGGTAATAGCTTCGAACGTCGCTTCTCAGGAAACCTTTCCTTCCTCAAGTGTAGCCACACCCAATCTCTTTTCTCAAATATCACCTTCTTCTTCCCTTTGTTGGCTTGCTTGGCATATTGCTCATTCCTCTTCTCGATGTTGGCCTTGGCCTTTTTATGCAAACCCCTAACAAATTCAGCCTTCTTTTTGCCATCCATGTTTAACCTTTCACTCACAGGCAAAGACATCAAATCCAACGGATTCAAAGGATTAAAACCATACACAATTTCAAAGGGCGAATAATTTGTAGTAGAATGCACGCTATGATTATAAGCAAACTCAAAAAATGGCAAACAATTTTCCCAATTCTTCAAGTTCTTTTTAAGAATAGCACGCAAAAGTGTTCCTAATGTCCTATTGACAACTTCAGTTTGTCCATCCGTTTGAGGATGACAAGTAGTAGAAAACAACAATTTAGTGACAAGTTTAGTTCACAATGTTTTCCAAAAGTAACTCAAGAATTTAACATCACGGTCAGAAACAATAGTCCTAGGCATGCCATGCAACCTAACGACTTCTCTAAAGAACAAATCCGCAATGTGAGAGGCATCATCAGTTTTGTGACAAGCAATAAAATGTGTCATCTTAGAAAATCTATCAACAACAACAAATATCGAATCCCTCCCCTTCTTAGTCCTAGGCAACCCCAAAACAAAGTCCATAGAAATGTCAATCCAAGGTTCACTAGGAACAGGAAGTGGTGTATACAATCCATGTGGTTGTGTCCTAGACTTAGCTTGCCTACAAGTTATGCACTTTTCACAAACTCGCTCAACATCACGCTTTATATGTGGCCAATAAAAATGTTCATGCAAAGCATTCAAGGTTTTTGCCACACCAAAGTGTCCCATCAAACCACATCCATGTGCCTCCCTAACAAGTAATTCACGAATGGATGATTTAGGGATGCACAACCTATCTTCTCTAAACAAGAAACCATGATGCAAATAGAATTTTTCATGTGGTCCATGTATACAAGTTTCAAACACACTCTTAAAATCCTCATCCAGCACATACAACTCTTTCACATGCTCAAATCCCAAAATTTTTGATTCCAAGGTAGAGATTAGTACGTACCTCCGTGATAGTGTGTCGGCCACTACATTTTCCTTACCTTGTTTGTACTTGATGATGTTGGGGAATGTCTCTATCAATGCCACCCACTTTGTATGCCGCTAGTTCAGCTTTTGTTGCCCCTTGAGGTGCTTTAGTGACTCATGATCCGTATGAATCACAAACTCCTTAGGCCTCAAGTATTGCTGCCACGTCTCTAGAGTCCTCCCAAGTGCGTAGAACTCTTTATCATACGTGGGATAGTTCAGCGCTGCTCCATTGAGCTTCTCACTAAAGTACGCCACCGGCCGTCCTCCCTGCATCAACACTCCACCAATACCTACACCTGAAGCATCACATTCAATCTCAAAAGTATTAGCAAAATCAGGTAAAACAAGTAAAGGAGCATTAATTAACTTTTGCTTAATAAGATTAAAAGACTTCTCTTGCTCCTCGCCCCAATGGAATGGAACATTTTTCTTGATCACCGCCGTCATTGGTGCTGTCAGTGTGCTAAAATATTTTACAAACCTCCTATAGAAGCTTGCAAGACCATGAAAACTTCGAACTTGAGCAACATTAGTTGGCGTTGGCCAATCTCGAATGGCACTTACCTTGTCTTCATCAACTTGTATACCCTGTGAACTTACCACAAAACCAAGAAAAACAAGTTTGCTTGTACTAAAATCACATTTTTTTAAGTTAGCAGACAAATTTTCAGCCCTTAGTGTGATTATCACAAGCCTCAAGTGATTAACATATCATCAAAATAAACAACAAACTTTCCTATGTGTGCACGCAAAACATGATTCATTAACCTCATAAAGGTGCTAGGAGCGTTAGTTAAGTCAAATGGCATTACCATCCACTCATATAACCCGTATTTGGTTTTAAAAGCAGTTTTCCACTCATCACCTTCCCTCACCCTAATTTGGTGATAACCACTCTTCAAGTCAATTTTACTAAAGACACATGCACCATGCAATTCATCTAACATATCCTCTAGTCTAGGTATGGGATGCCTATACTTAATGGTTATGTTATTGATTGCCCTACAATCCACACACATACGCCATGACCCATCTTTCTTAGGAACTAATAAAACAGGGACAACACAAGGGGACATAGACTGACGCACAAAACCCCTCTCTAACAACTCACTTACCTGCCGTTGAAGCTCCTTAGTCTCCTCCGGATTGCTCCTATAAACATGTTTTTAATAAACAAAAGATATCTCAAATCTAGTATCCAAAAAAATTAAAACTCTAGAAAGGAAACAAATCCGCGCAGAAAACACAGGACACGGACCCCGTGTTGACCTCCATATACGGGTCCGTGTTCGCTTGGGAGAATCAACTTCAGCTGGAAACAAGGAGCACGGACCCTGTGTTTACCTCCGCGTACGGGTCCGTTTACGCACTGTATTAAGACATGGACCCCGTGTACTGGTACGTTCTCGGGTCCGTGTCGGCACTCAAATTCTTCATCCTCGGCTGTAAAGGGCACGGACCCCGTGTGCAGGTCCGTGTAGACATCCGTGTAGTCTCGGCCGTATTCAACAATGCTTGAATAATATTCCTTTGGTCTCCAAACGTGCTCCCATGCATCACGTCCCCTTCATGCTTGCTCATGACTCCCTGTAGTGCCTCCTTGAACTTCTTTAGTCGTCCCCTCATTACTGGTCCCTCCGGCAACTGCAAAGGATCCCATGCTTTCCTTGGAGCTTGACCGCCCATGTTCGCATCAAGGATAGTGAGGCGACTATGGCACTTTTTCTTTGTGGTTTGAACAGGGAAATCCAAGATCAAGTGGAGCTTCGGCACTACTGGAATCTTGACGAGATGGTGCAAATGGCCATAAAAGTGGAGCAACAACTCAAGAGGCGAGGAGGTGGCCGCACCAATCAAACCGGGGGTTCATCATCTTCGTGGCGATCAAATGTGGTGAAGCGTGAGGAGAATAAGGTGGTGACCAAGCCCAAGGTTGAGACCAAACAAGAGCCGCCTAAACAAGGAGTGCAAGGTAAATCTGAAACTCCTTCTAATCGATCTAGAGATGTTAAATGTTTTACGTGTCAAAGGTTAGGTCATATCTCTAGTGAATGTCCTAATAAAAGGGTAATGATTTTAAATGACTATGGTGAGTATGAATCTCATAGTGAGGGTGATGATGATGATTATGAGATGCCTGCATTAGAGTATTCTGATGAGGGTTATGAGGCGGTTGTAGGTGAAGCACTAGTGACTAGGCGAATCATGAGTGTCCAAGTCAAGGAGGAGGAGACTAACCAAAGAGAAAACTTGTTCCATACTAGGTGTTTTGTAAATCAAAAAGTTTGCAATCTAATCATAGATGGAGGTAGTTGTACTAATGTGGCTAGTGTTGAGATGGTGGAGAAATTGGGTTTACCAACATTAAAGCACCCTCAACCATATAAGAATGAGAGAAGGTGATGAGTGGAAAACTGCTTTTAAAACAAAATACGGGTTACATGAGTGGATGGTCATGCCTTTTGGCTTAACTAACGCTCCTAGCACCTTTATTAGGTTAATTAATCATGTTTTGCGTGCACATATAGGAAAGTTTGTTGTTGTTTATTTTGATGATATCCTAGTATATAGCAAAAACTTGGATGAGCATGTTAATCACTTGAGACTTGTACTAATCACACTAAGGGCTGAGAATTTATATGCTAACTTAAAGAAATGTGATTTTTGTACGAGCAAACTTGTCTTTCTGGGTTTTGTGGTAAGTTCACAGGGTATACAAGTTGATGAAGACAAGGTAAGTGCCATTCGAGATTGGCCAACGCCTACTACTGTTGGTCAAGTTCGAAGTTTTCATGGTCTTGCAAGCTTCTATAGGAGGTTTGTAAAAGATTTTAGCACACTGGCAGCACCAATGACGACGGTGATCAAGAAGAACGTTCTATTCCATTGGGGCGAGGAGCAAGAGAAGTATTTTAATCTTATTAAGCAAAAGTTAATTAATGCTCCTTTACTTGTTTTACCTGATTTTGCTAATACCTTTGAAATCGAATGTGATGCTTCAGGTGTAGGTATTGGTGGAGCCTTGATGCAAGGAGGTCGACAGGTGGCATACTTTAGCGAGAAACTCAATGGAGCCGCCCTGAACTATCCCACGTATGATAAGGAGTTCTACGCACTTGTGAGGACTCTAGAGACGTGGCAGCACTACTGGAGACCTAAGGAGTTTGTGATTCATACGGATCATGATTCCCTAAAGCACCTCAAGGGGCAACAAAAAGCTGAACAAGCAGCATGCCAAGTGGGTGGCATTCATAGAGACATTCCCCTACATCATCAAGTATAAACAAGGTAAGGAGAATGTAGTGGCCGACGCACTATCACGGAGGTACGTTCTAATCTCTACCTTAGAGTCTAAAATTTTGGGGTTTGAGCAGGTGAAAGAGTTGTATGTGCTGGATGAGGATTTTAAGAGTGTGTTTGAAACTTGTATGCATGGACCACATGAAAAATTCTATTTGCGTCATGGTTTCTTATTTAGAGAAGATAGGCTGTGCATTCCTAAATCTTCAGTTCGTGAATTACTTCTTAGGGAGGCACATGGGGGTGGCTTGATGGGGCATTTTGGTGTGGCTAAAACTTTAAGTGCATTGCATGAACATTTCTATTGGCCACATATGAAACGTGATGTTGAGCGTGTTTGTGAAAAGTGCATAACTTGTAGACAAGCTAAGTCTAGGACACAACCACATAGATTGTATACACCACTTCCCGTCCCTAGTGAACCTTGGGTTGATGTTTCTATGGACTTTGTTTTGGGGTTGCCTATGACAAAGAAGGGGAAGGATTCTATATTTGTTGTTGTGGATAGATTTTCTAAAATGGCACATTTTATTTCTTGTCATAAAACTGATGATGCATCTAACATTTCGGATTTATTTTTTAGAAAAGTCGTTAGGTTGCATGGCATGCCTAGGACTATTGTTTCTGATCGTGATGTTAAATTCTTAAGTTACTTTTGGAAAACATTGTGGGCTAAACTTGGCACAAAATTGTTGTTTTCTACTACGTGTCATCCTCAAACGGATGGACAAACTGAGGTTGTTAATAGAACGTTAGGAACACTTTTGCGTACTATTCTTAAAAAGAACTTAAAAAATTGGGAAGAATGTTTACCATTTGTTGAGTTTGCTTATAATCGTTGCGTGCATTCTACTTCCAATTATTCACCGTTTGAACTTGTTTATGGTTTTAATCCTTTGACTCCGTTGGATTTGATGTCTTTACNAAAGATCACTAACATTAAAAGTATAACTAACGTTATGCTCACCTGGTAGATCAAGTTTGTAGGCAATGTCATTGATCCTTTCGAGGACTTGAAATGGCCCATCACCCCTCGGTAGTAGCTTGGAACGTCGTTTCTCAGGAAACCTTTCCTTCCTCAAGTGTAGCCATACCCAATCACCCTTTTCAAACACCAGTTTTTTCTTCCCTTTGTTGGCTTGCTTGGTGTATTGCTCATTCTTCTTCTCAATGTTGGC
>NC_133317.1:12443952-12455914 GCF_012295235.1 Primulina huaijiensis | reverse complement strand
GAAGGGTTCGTGATGCATGGGAGTAAGTTTGGGAGTCATAAGAACACCATTCAAGTGATGAATGAAGAAAACATCCAGAATGACCCTCGCCCGAGCGGTAAAATACTACCGCCCGAACGCCAAACGTACTACCCAAGAGGTGATTTCCAGAACACTCGGCGCTCGAGCGGTCATTTTCTACCGCCCGAGCGCGAATAGCCAGAAGACCTGGCGCTCGAGCGGTCAAATTCTGCCGCCCGAGCGCGCCTGCTGCGAGAAGAAAATCTAGTTTCCTTGTTAAGAATCCTAATTATCTTGGTAACTTGATTTTGAGTATCTTTTAGATTTGTACACAATATTATGGACGAAAATTTTTAACATTATAGAGATTATTATTGAGTTTATCAAAGTTTTTGAGTTTTCTCTCAAATTTTCAAGGCTTTAGCTTTGTTTTCAAAAATCAAACTTATCAAAGTTTTAACTTTGTGGCGTTTTTCGATCGTGTCTTGCGCGGATTGTCAAAGACGAGTTCTTTGAAGGTTCGATTAAGTTTCGATTGTTTCTTTTGTGATTGTTTATTACTAAACCGCGTCGTTTAGGGGTGAATATCAAGTAATTGCTTGAATCAAAAGATCGGGACATCGTAACAATGATCCTTGTTTGTTATAGAATTGAGGACGCGATTCATATTTAATCACGTTTGCTTTTCATCGTAAGAGGATTCATATCACTTCTTGAACAGCTGGTAGAAAGAAAGATATGTCAACAAGCTCTCCTGTTGTCACTAAAGACTTTTATCAATTAACAAAGCTGCCCGCATATAGAAATTCACTTTTCTAGCTAAGAAGGTATGTGGCCAAGTCCCTCTCTCAATGGGAATCAGTCCCCGTGTTCTTTTCAGCCGCTAAGGGGCTTTTCTTTCTCTCTTTTTTCTGGTATATTAGGTGGAAGAGTAAAATTCCTTTGATTTTTCTTTTAGCTTTTCCAAAAGGAGATGATCAAATTCATTCTTTTTTCCTTAATCTTTAGACTCATCCTTCAGTTGTTGATAGCGTCAGCAAGATAGAGACAGGTCAGTCCAATACCCTATGCCGCTTTCTTGCTTGTCGGCCGTTGGCGACCACTCCTATTTGCCCTTATCAAGCATCCCGAAACGACAATTCACATCCGAGGAACTTATAGTGCTATATGGGACTTTTTCTCTTTCTTGCCTTGGATTGGCGCTGTGCCCAGGATCACGAATACTTCATCCCTGAGAGCCTTTTTTCTAGCTCGCATGTGCTCTTGGCTTGATCTTCTATAATGATTTTTACAAGCTTTTTTCGTTTCCGTTGGTGTTGGGGGCGCGAAGGCTGAGACTTCTACTGATAGCAAGCACCGGTAAGGTACTTGGATTCGGCTTGGGACCAATCTCGTTATAGTTTAATAATAAGAAGATAGCAGCCCGTGCCTCTTTGATTATCTAGGCTAGTGGTCTGGTCCCGGTTGCCCAATCGGCTGTTCATTCTCTACAAGATGGCTTTCTGGGTCAGACTCTTCTCTTTATGGCTATGGTCGAAAAGAAGACATGCTCTTGAGCCCTTTCTATACACTCCATTCAATGAATAGGAGGACCTTGTTCCGAGATGGAAAGAAGACAATCATTAGAATGCTGCTTGAACAGTTGTTCACGAGCATGAGTTGAAGATAGGAGAATAAAATGTGCTCATTGATAGGTTGTAAAGTAGAGACTAACCATCCATTATTTCATAGTTTTATTTTATTAATCCACCTTAGTTGTCTAGTTCACTTGTAAAAAAAGGTATATATACCATTGTGTCCTATTCCATTGCTGGTAAATACGGAGTCCAATTCAGCCGCGTAGTGAATGAAAGAAGATTCATTGAATGAGTTGACGGGGGCTGGAGGGTACGCGCTAATTCCCACACTACCATTACGCCCTCACTCTTTTAAAGGCTTCAGACGGCTCGACTGGTCTACTTCCTACTTGAAGTCAAGTGAAGATGTGGCATCAGAGTCTTCCTTCCTACCTATAGTGTGCGTGTGTGGGTCTATGTTCTACTAGTAAAAAGCCTATTCGAGCTTGCTTGTAAGCCCTTCTAGAATAAGATTCATGTCCACATCTATTCCTCCAAGATCCCCTAATGGAACACTGACCTACTCTTTATGTACTGCTTATTCACCTTCCTGGGATCACAGCTTTTTTGCAAACACCGGTTTTTCAACAGCTGTTGATTCAATAACACCAACAGGGGAATCGACGACAAACCCATCAACACCGGTTAATGCAAACAACCTCTTCGAATTAACTTCACCTCCTCCGCAAGCTTATTCCTTTCCTTTGAAAGCTGGCCAATCTTTCTTCTTTTATTTAATTGATGGTCAGAGAGAGATCATAAGAGTTCACGTAGCTAAGAGAAAGGAATAGATAGAACAAGATAGGATAAGTCCGGCGATATTATGACATGAACTCTTAGAAAGGTGAAGATTAGGTAGGTGTTCTTTGAATGAAAGAGATGTCTCGTCTACCGCTGTTGGTGCTTTAGGTTGAGTACGGGCAATAGGAATAGGAAATGGTGTTTTCTCTGTTGAGTGATCTTTCTATTTTTACGATTCCGCTAATCCTTATGCTCTAACTAGTCTTAAACGAAAGAGAGATCGATTCCTTTCCCTGGAGTACTAGACTTTAATATTCCTCTGCAGTCTTAGGCTTTTAAGATTTTTTCATTCAAAGTGGGATGCTGTATTTCCAAGATTAAATTTCATATTCGAATAAACCTCGTAATCGCAAGAAAGTGGGTTTTTTCGTTATGGGCCTAGCAAAAGAAAAATTGGAATAGGATCTCATAGGATCTCCCCCCCTCAAAATCGGACGTGAAAGTTTTCTTTCATCCGGCTCAAGTAGGTACACAAAATAAAGAAATGAGTTCTAACTTTCAAATTATAGAAAACCCAAAAACAAAAAGATCTACTCCTTACTCAAGTTCCCAGTGAAGAATAAGGAATATTTAATTTATTCCGGCTTCTTTTTATTTATTATTCGTTAGATTTTCTTAATTCGTTATTCAATTACGACATAAATAAAATGTTAAATTTTTGAGTAGTCTACTTCCCCTCGAATGATGAATCCCTAAAATTTTAATGAAATTTCAATATAGTTCTAATTCGATAAATAATTAAAGTCAATTTAAAGTAAAGGAGTACCTTGGAATTCATAAGAGATTTACTTGTCTATGCATTGTTCCATTCGATCTTTTAGGTCATGACTTCACCTCGACGATTATGCCACGATGCCCTTAAAAGCCTATACGCGATGGATAAACTCCTGTAATAATGCCATTTTTGCTTGCTCGAACATAACAAAAATTTTTCACAAAATAATCCATCTTTTTCCGGTTTATTGGTTTTGTAATGAAAAGTATTGGGTTTTGTCACTTCTCCTACTATCTCTCCATTAGGCAGGATTTTAGTGAAGCAAGCGCTTATTTGTTGAGGAGAAACTAATCCAATTCGTCGTTATTGATGTTTATACCGATCGATCATAAAAGAAAAATTATGATTCATTCCGATTAAGCTTCCTTCCTATTCATCTGTAAGTTTTTCTCAGATACAAGGAAATGATTCAGTTCCAGAGCTAAAGATCGTAGTTCTCGAACAAGCAATCGAAACGATTCTGGAGCATCTTCCGGATTTGGTCTTGTTCCTCCAATGATCGTAGTACCAAGTACTTCTTAACGCGCTCTAATATGATCAGATTTATAAGTAAGCATCTCTTGTAAAATATGAGAAACACCAAATCCTTCTAGAGCACAAACCTCCATTTCACCTACACGTTGTCCTCCCTGATTTGCCCTTCCCCTAAGGGGTTGTTGTGTAACAAGTGCATAATGTCCACTGGAACGTGCATGGATTTTATCATCAACTTTATGAATGAATTTCAAAATATAAGGCTTTGATATTATAATGGGTTTTTCAAAAGGATTCCACGTGGATTGGTAGTGATATACCCATAAATCCCTATGGATTTGCTGTTTGTTTACTGGCTTCATATAATTCAGAAAACACTAGTTTTCCCGAAAAAAGCTTCTTGTTCATATATCTCCTCAAAAGGTGCTATTCGATAATGTCTGTCTAGTAGACCCCTGCGAACCCAAGAGAACATTCAAATATCTGTTCTACATTCATTCCTGAAGGTATTCCTAATGTGTTGCAGACCATATCAACAGGTCTTCCATCTTGCAGATAATGCATATCTTGTTTAGGCAAAATCTTTGAAATTATACCTTTATTTCCGTGTCTTCCATCTACTTTATCGCCTAATTTTATTTAACGCTTATGTGAAATATATATACGAATCGTCTTTGGATCCACCTCACATCAATAACTCGGCCCCTACCTTCTATAGGTAGTTTTAAACAAGTTTCTTTTGAAGTAGATACCTGAATGCCAAGTATGGCTCGTAACAATCTATCTTCGGGTGCATACGACAGTTCTTTCACCATTTGGGGCGTTAATTTACCTACTAAAATATCACCCGTCTCTACCCAATATCCCAACATCACAATTCCATTTTTGTCTAAATTGCGAAGTAAACGGGCTTCTAAATGCGGGATTTCGTTAGTGATCCTTTCAGGGCCTTGACTTGTCACATGAGTCTGAATCTCATATACTACTTTGAGTACATGTCTCATTTCATGTAGTGAGCTCTATTCGGACACCTCTACGCGGTAGTGAACAGACTTAGCTTAGGGTTATACTTATTTTGGACGGAGGCTACTTACCCATAAAGTAAAGAGGGTAATCTAGGGTGGAGTACTTTCACAGTCTCACTGGGTAAAGGGCTTACTTTCAAACTGCTATTGGAGAACTGATAGTTCTCTCACGGAGAGCCACCATATGAAGGCCTTAAGGGTAGTATATATATATATATATAATATTGATATGCGCCGATCGGAGTTGCGCTATTCACTACAAACCAGTTATCTAGTTTCCTTTTTTTTGCTCTCCCTACTAGAATATGCTAAAAGAATATACTGTTTTCATCACTAGTATTGTTAAAACACACTGTCTTTCTCCGAAGATAAATTCAATGTTGAAACAAGCGCGCATCCGGGGCTAATAAGCTTAAGTAAGGCCTTAGTTACGATATTTTCCTTCCACATTCGATCCAGTAGAAGTTGGAATTGCAGTGAAAGATGTAGTTACTTTTCAGCCATTTTAAGTTCTTATTTCAGGCCCTCAGCTTTGACTGTCCCAGCCTTCTAGTGATACATCATGTATATTTTTAGTAAGCACTTTCAAAAGCTAGCATGTAGAAAGAAAAATCAAAGGAAAGGAGGAAAGAAAGGTGCTTGGGAAAGGGGATTTGTGCTCTTCATTAGCTGTTCTGTTGCTAAGGCCTAAAGCTTCCCGCCTGGGGAATAGGTTCGAAAGAACTCAACTGGCATACCGTTCTTCTATCTAAATCTAATTGAGCGCTTTCAGGCATATGCTTCTACTGGGATATGGATATAAACCAGTGAAACTATCAGGCTGAGGAAACTTCCTACTTGTGCATATCCGTCTGCTCTGAGCTAGAAAACGGACACATATTGATCATTGACCTCCTCCAAGCATTAGTGGAGCGGTAAACTTGCCATCATAAGATGTTTGAAAGGTTGGAGGAATCAATGCCAATCTCATTTCGCTTTCATTTTCTGCGAGATCATCTTTGGGAAGACAGGGCACCAATATCAGATATGGAAAATGCACTCCTCCACCAATGTAATGCCAGGGTGTTTCAACTCATGGTAGGCTCGTCTCTCTGGCTATAAGGAAATGTTTGGAATGTTATCTTAGTCCCTTGCTGCAGCCTTGCTCAAGCAATAAAAATATGAACTCGCCTGGGCTGATGAAACTGGTTGTAGAGAGATTTTTGAAGCCCGTCCATTAAGATTAAGGGAGGCAATCAAGGAAAGGCAGGCGACCAAAGCGAGACTTTCAAAGTCCTGAAAGGAGAGCAACAGTGGGCGTGTTTCAGGTTTTGAGTTTAGGCAATGTATAATTGTAGTCATTCACGTTTTCCAATGAAATGATTAAGATAAGCTAGCTCATTCATCTGCGCATTAAGAAGAACTACCCGGTGGTGGAAAACTCTTTACCCGGTCAGTACCAGATGAGAGGCATATATCTCACCTCCACTCCTTGTGTACAATGAATGGTCGATCGTGTACCTTTCTTATTATCTCGATCCGATCACCCTCCTGGAAAAATAAACTCTTATTCACATCGATCGCTCACATATAGCATGGCAGCACTTGCGCCTTTAGTTGCTAGTGGCTGGTACGCATAAGTTATTTCCAAGGGCGAGATAAATAAGGTGTGTAAGGCTGGGCCTAAGAATGTACATCTAGGTGCTTGTCTAGTTACCTGTGATACCGGTTACTTTGCAAGGGCCCCGTCTTCTTTGCTTGAAGCTCAGGTATTCTTTCTTCGCACACTTACGAAATTAAAGCATGCCCCGGGAGCAAACTCTTACTCTTTTTTACCATAGGAAGAATCAATTACCAATTAAAGTCTCCAATTAGGATGGGTTAAGGCATGGCGATAGGTAGACAATCGAGGTCCAAAATGTTGATTAATCGGTATTTCGACAAGCAACCAAATAGAACTTGCAGCAAGCATGAATTGTTTGATTTTTTTCCGCTGTTGAATCTAAAATAGATGTTGAAATCTTTAAATAACAACTAATAAAGGAGTACCCAACAGGGAATGCTCTCCAATTCACATGATGTGTATCAATTCAAGTACCACCAAATTCGCATTCTCCCTATATCTTTATTCTATTTTTTCTCTTTTTTGCATTACTGCCAATCAGTATAGTTCCAAGCCTTCTCATTCCATTGTGACCTAGGATTCATTCATATCTTACTTGGAATTCGCCAAAGCGATAGTTCTTCGAAAGACGTGAACCACGAGTGGTGATGGTGGCTGGTTCATCCTCAAGGCAGGCGAGAAGGTATAAAAAATCGGCCCACCTTTCCATATCGAGGACAAGCTCTTCCACACCGAGATACCATCATGTTAGTCAAGTTCTCATATTCTTTGTTCCTCAAGCGTTGCTAGGTGGTGTAATGCTTCTAGCTCAGGTGCTTCTTATGACCTGGTTGTTCTTTACCCATGATGACTTGGTCAGTCATCGGGGCCATGATGAAGTCAGTTCCCTTTGCCCCTCCCAATATCCAGCCTGGAAAAGAAATAATGGTATCTGTCCCCAATACTGGAGGACAGTACCCTTCACTCCATTTTCCAGCTCCCTTATCATAGTTCTTCCAGATCAGACCATACCGAATGAACTCAATGTCATCGGCAGGTTTCTTCCAAGAAGTTGCACAGATTGGGGCTTCAAAGAAACTGGATAATTGAGGATCTGGTGTTAGTAGGATGGAGTTATACCAGGACAACCACTTGAGCCATATTTTAACCCCCTTTTTTAAATAGTGTTCGCTCAAGTATCTCCCGTTCTCCATCAAACAGAAGTTCTTTAGGAACCAGCCTAATCTATTTTCTTTTGGCTTAAGTTCTTTCCGAAGCAAATCGAATATTAGTCCCTTTAGATAGGGATTTATAGTTTACCCCTACCAATCCACCACTCTAAAGGTAATCGACTGCTATGGGGCGGTTTTGTAGGAGCGACCCATAGTCTCTCCCACCTCTTTGAACGGCGAGAGGAATAGAGCCGTGACCGAGCTCTAAAACCGGCTCCAGCTAGACGGAATAACGTGTTAGGATTTTCCACACGATATAACTGTGCAAGCTGGACCAGTCCTAAAGTTGATCGAACTGTCAAGAGAGCCTTTGTGAAAAGAAGTATAAATATCTTCATATACTAAACGCTCACTAATGAGTACTGCATCTTCAGAATTGTAACCTTCCCATGGCATATATGCTACTAATACGTTTTTCTCCAAAGCAAGTTTGCCATCAACCGTAGCAGCACCATCTGCTAAAATTTTTCCTTTTTGAATGCATTTACCCCACCGAACCTGGGGTTTTTGATGCAGATAAGTATTCTTGTTGGAACGTTCATACATAATTAATGGAATGTTTAGAATATCTACATTCCATGAGAAAAGGATCTTGTCAATATCGATATAAATGATCTGTCCCCCACGTTGTGCTATAGCAAGAGCCCCTGAATCTAGAGCTGCTTGTCGTTCCAACCCAGTTCCAACAATGCATTTCTCGGACCGAGAAAGCGGAACTGCCTGGCGTTGCATATTAGAACTCATTAAAGCCCTATTCGCATCATTATGTTCAATAAAAGGAAAAGAGAAGCTCCAAAGAGAAAAATACTTCGAAGATTAACATGTTCCCATGCAATAGTCAGGAATTATTGACGATATCGAGCTGGAACCACCTGTTCTTCCTGAATATCCCGATTCAGCGCTAAAGAATTTCCTGCCGCTAACATATAGTATTCATCTCTACCTGGTGATAAATAAAGCAATCGTAACCCTGTTGATCTCTCCGAAATTTCATAAAACGGACTTTATAGAGATCCCGAATGACCCATCCTCGCATGAATTGCTAAGGATCCAATATGCCCAACATTGATTCCCTCAGATGTGTCAATTGGGAAAATACGACCATGGTGACTAGGGTGGATATCTCGTATCCTAAAACTAGCAGTTCGCCCTGTTAGTCCTCCAGGACCTAAATAACTCAATTTTCGTCCATGAACTATTTGTGTCAATGGATTAGTTCGATCTAAAACTTGAGATAAGGGGTGTAAACCAAAAAAAGATTCATAAGTATTTGTTAATGGAGTTGAAGTTAACAAATTCCAAATTCTGAGGAGTCGGTATCAATTTATGCCGAATTGCTCCACATATAGTTCCGCGAACCACATTTTCTAAACGAACAAGAGACAATCCAAATTGATCTTTGTAAGGCCTGAAATTTGATATCACTCTTTTGAACTATTATTGATTCATATCGTCAAGTGCACCCATTCCAAACTTCAGTCCAATCAAATGATCAGCGGCTGCCAATATGTCTCGTGGTAACAAAAATGTATTGTTCTGGGATATATCAAGGTTCAGTCTTTGGTTTATATTTCGTCGACCAATCCTTCCCAATTCACATCTTTGTTGAAAGAACTTCTTTTGTAATTCCTTACATAAGGATTCATAAAATACCGGATCCCCACCTACACAAGCAAATTGTTGATAAAACTCTAAAATGGCATTCTCTTTTGATCCAATTTTTTTTCTCTCCTTATCATTCAGAAAAGATAAAAAGATTTCAGGATAATAAACATTGTCTAGAATTTCTCTTAGATTCGAACCCATAGCTGATGATAGAACTAGAATAGAGATTTTTTGTTTCCTACTCACGCGAGCCCATATTCTTGCTTTTTTATCAATCTCTAATTCTGATCTTCCTCCCCAATCTGATATTATGGTGCCGGTATAGACCGAAATTCCGTTATGGTCCAATTCTGACCGGTAATAAATGCCAGGGCTTTGCAGTATTTGATTGATCACAATTCTATATATTCCATTTACTATAGAAGTTCCGAGGGAATTCATTAGAGGAATGTTTCCAATCAAAATAGTTTGTTCTTGCATATCCCTACTGGTTTTCAAAATTAATCCTGCGGATACATATAATTCAGAAGAATATGTGAGTGATTCATACACAGCATTTCTTTCCTTTATCAACGGTTCTACCAATTGATATCGTTCCACAAATAATTGAAATTCTATTTCGTGATCTGTATCTTCAATTTTTGGAAACTTATAAAGTTCTTCTGCCAAACCCTGATCAATGAACCTATAAANTGATTTATATTCAAGCATTTAAGATAGGAGAGTCATTGGGAGACTTGCCAAGCTAGACGTTCGGTGATATCGACGCATAGGAGCAGAATTGACTCCGATTGTAGACATTCGATACAGACATGACCGAAGTCTAGGAATAAGACGTACCGTCACCCCGATTGGGAGGGTAGGTGGCAGACTGTGACGTTTTATTCACCCCGGGATCCCTAGAGTTAGAGTCGAGTCGAGTCAAGATATGATTTCGATTTCATTTGCATGCTGATATTGATTTGGTTGCATAGATTATGGAACCTATTGCCATTGATTCTAGTCATGAGAGTATGCTTCATGATTTATATTGTGTATATGCATGTGTACCATGTTTTATACTGGGATTTGTTCTCACCGGAGTATCCGGCTGTTGTTGTGTCTGTATGTGTGCATGAAAACTGGTGGGACAGGATCAGGGTCACGCAGAGGATGAGAGATCGAGATAGCGTGGAGATTACGGGCATAGAAGAGCACTAGTGGTTTCTTACTAGACCTGTACTGAATTTTTAAACACTAGTATGTTCATTGTAGCCGAACATGTGAATGTTAATGGTAGTTGAATAAGATGACACTATTTTATATAATGTCTTATGCTTGTTTATATACAATTGAATAAATGTTAAAAGCAAAATTTTGACCCACATTTTCTAGCAAAGATCCAATTAATCCCAAAGATAATCGAGTTAGAGCCCGGGTCCCCACAACAGGTGGTATCAGAGCCATAGATCCTTTAGACTGAGATAGAATAGAATGAACGGGGTAAATTGAGTCTCTTCCTTGCTTTTGTTGTGCTAGCATGGTTTATTGCTTTCCCTATTACATGTTGTCTTGTTATCTGAGTTGATTACAGCATGTAATTGCAAAGACTGAATCAGAACCGATTCTGGATCAGAGGTATATGATCAGAAGAGGGCTGAGACAGATTGTATAGACTGTATACTAATCCGTTTGATAATTAGATAAGCCTCCTCGAAGAATACCACAACCAGCCGCAGGTCAAGTGCCAGAACAGGGTAGTACGTCAGGTACGCAGATGGACGTTTCTGCAACACCGATGGAGACTTTATTGAAGAGGTTTCAATCATTTCATCCTCCGACCTTGAAGGGTGCTGAGACTGCAGTGGATTGTGAGAGTTGGCTAGATGATATAGAGATGTTGTTTGAATCTCTTGTCTATACAGATGAAAGAAGAGTGAAATTAATAGGGCATCAGTTGCAAGAAGTGGCGAAGAGTTGGTGGCTTACCACGAAAAGAGCATTGGAGCATCGAGGTATCGATATTACTTGGAAAGTATTTAAAGATGAGTTTTATCAACGTTTCTTTCCAGTGTCGTATCGAAAAGACAAACGGGCAGAATTTGCAAACTTACGACAGGGGCAGTGGAACATTGAAGAATATGTAGCCAAATTTTCTTCCTTGCTCCGATTTGCACCACATGTAGCAGGAAGTGATGAAGCGGTCGCTGATCAGTTCATCAATGGCTTAAACCCTGACATCTTTACTTTGGTGAACACGGGACGACCCAACACTTTTTCTGATGCATTGAACAGAGCGAAAGGAGCTGAGGCTGGATTGATTCAACAGCGAGGAGCTTCATATAGTGCTCAGAGTCAGAGACCGCCACAGCCCGCCGCCCAGTTTCCACCACCTCCTCCTCGATTTGATAGTGGAAGCAGTAGTAGTGGCAAGAAAGATTTTCTGAAAGCGAGAGGTAGACAGTTTAAGAGATCAGGGAGCATTTCGTCGAGCTCCAGTGGGTCACGACAGAGAGGTCCTGGCCAGAGTTTAGAGTATACAGGTGTTTATTGCAGTTCTTGTGGAGGCAGACATGCGACAGAGCAGTGTCAAGGTGTGATGGGCCGACGTAATATCTGTAGACAGCAGGGACACTTTGCCAGGGTCTGTCCACAGAGAGGGGCACAGCAAACTCAGAGTGTAGGAGCATCTGGCTCAGTAGCTCAGCGTGAGAGGCAAGCTTCATCTGTTCACTCCTTTCAGCCGCCACCTGCACAGACCCAATCCCGAGCCAGAGGTGGCCAGACAGTGAGCCAACCTCCCAGACAGCAGGCTCGAGAATTTGCACTGACAGAAGAGCAGGCCCAAGATGCGCCAGATGATGTGATTGCAG
>NC_133317.1:12433886-12442461 GCF_012295235.1 Primulina huaijiensis | reverse complement strand
AATAACCGTCTTGTAGTGCCAGATGTTTCAGATTTGAAACAACAGATACTGTCAGAAGCGCACTGTAGTCGGTTCAGTATTCATCCTGGTGGCAGGAAGATGTACAATGATCTGAAGACACAGTTCTGGTGGAAACAAATGAAGTCAGACATTGCAGAGTTTGTGGCAAAATGCTTAAATTGCCAACAGGTGAAGGCCGAGAGAAAGAAGCCCGGAGGGTTACTTCAGAGTTTAGCTATTCCTGAATGGAAATGGGATCACATTTCCATGGATTTCGTTACGAAGTTACCACGATCATCTCGGGGTTGTGATGCGATTTGGGTTGTGATAGACAGATTGACCAAATCAGCATGTTTTATTCCATACAGAATGACGTATCGTTATGATCAGATGGCAGAGATATATGTCAGAGAAATAGTCAGATTGCATGGTGTGCCGAAGTCAATCGTATCAGATCGTGATCCACGATTCACTTCACACTTTTGGCACAGTCTGCAGCAGGCTTTGGGTACGACATTGCACCTGAGTACTGCTTACCATCCTCAGACAGACGGACAGTCAAAGCGGACTATCCAGACTTTAGAAGATATGCTGAGAGCTGTAGTACTAGATTTTGGTACTAGTTGGCAAGATTCACTAGCTCCTTGTGAATTCTCGTACGAAAACAGCTACCAGACTAGCATCGAGATGGCACCGTTTGAGGCATTACACGGAAAGAAGTGCAGATCTCCGTTGTACTGGGATGACATCTCAGAGGTACCAGACTTAGGGCCAGATATGATCCGTGAGATGACAGAGAAGGTGAAGATCATTCAGAAGAGAATGAAGACAGCGCAGGATAGACAGGCGAAGTACGCGAACATCAGACGTCGACCGTTAGGATTTGAACAGGGAGACAGAGTATTCTTGAAGATTTCTCCTTTCAGAGGCGTTGTCAGATTTGGAAAACGTGGGAAATTGTCTCCGCGATACATCGGTCCATACGAGATTCTCGAGAAGATAGGAGATCGTGCCTATCGACTCGCTATTCCGTCTTCTCTATCTGGGATACATGACGTCTTCCATGTATCGATGTTGCGTAGATATATGCCAGATAGTTCTCATGTCATTCAGCCTGAAGAAGCCGAACTAGATCAGACTTTGAGTTACGTTGAGCAACCGATTCAGATTCTTGATCAGAAAGAGAAACAGCTCAGAACGAAGACTATTCCACTGGTGAATGTCCAATGGAGTCGTCATGGCACTGAAGAAGCCACTTGGGAGACAGAATCAGAGATGAGACAGAGATATCCCGAGTTATTTCGCTGATGTGAGTACTTATTCAGTTTTGATTATATTACTCCTTTACTTGCTTTGATTGATTGCCTGCGAGTTCGAGGACGAACTCATCTCTTAGAGGGGGAGAATTGTAAGGCCTGAAATTTGATATCACTCTTTTGAACTATTATTGGTAATGGAGGCATGAGGAAGGAAAGGAAAAGTGAAGAAATGCAATGGCAAGAAGCCTCGGACAGAAAAGTTGGCGCCCGAGCGGTAGGAAACGACCGCCCGAGCGCCAGTGCTCAATAGAAATTTGTTCGGGCAGAAGATGTGGCGCCCGGGCGGTAGTTTGTGACCGCCCGAGCGCCAGTGGATATGAACACTCGGGCAGAACGTTCCGCGCCCGAGCGGTAAAGTGTGACCGCCCGAGCGCCAGAGTAGAATAAGTTAAGGCTCGGACAGAACTCTCCGCGCCCGAGCGGTAACTTTCGACCGCCCGAGCGCCGCCTGATTTGTATGAAAATGAGACACGTAGCTTAGACATGCAACTTGAGATATATAACGTTGCCACTCATTCATTTCCCTCAGCAACAGAAACGAGAAGAGCTCCTGGGAAGCTACGAGAAATCCTTACGCCTTTTATCTTCTATATTTGTGATTTGTGAAAGATCCGTCCGTCTGATTTTCAATCCGACTTCAGTACTGTATTGCTATCGACAAGGGCTTCAACTGGACATTGAGTATTGACAGGTCTTGAGTTCGAGACTTCGACAGAGTCAGATTGACAGAAAGAAAGGTATAATTCATGTTGATTCGGGGAGATTTAACTCGAATTAGATCTGATTTGAGTTTCCCAAAATCACATACTAGATTGTTACCTTTTTATATGTTGATGCTTTGTTTATAGATTTATATTCAAGCAGTTAAGATAGGAGAGTCATTGGCAGACTTGCCAAGCTAGACGTTCGGTGATATCGACGCATAGGAGCAGAATTGACTCCGATTGTAGACATTCGATACAGACATGACCGAAGTCTAGGAATAAGACGTACCGTCACCCCGATTGGGAGGGTAGGTGGCAGACTGTGACGTCTTATTCACCCCATTCACCCCGGGATCCCTAGAGTTAGAGTCGAGTCGAGTCAAGATATGATTTCGATTTCATTTGCATGCTGATATTGATTTGGTTGCATAGATTATGGAACCTATTGCCATTGATTCTAGTCCTGAGAGTATGATTCATGATTTATATTGTGTATATGCATGTGTACCATGTTTTATATTGGGATTTGTTCTCACCGGAGTATCCGGCTGTTGTTGTGTCTGTATGCGTGCATGACAACAGGTGGGACAGGATCAAGGTCACGCAGAGGATGAGAGATCGAGATAGCGTGGAGATTACGGGCGTAGAAGAGCACTAGTGGTTTCTTACTAGACCTGTACTCAATTTTTAAACACTAGTATGTTCATTGTAGCCGAACATGTGAATGTTAATGGTAGTTGAATAAGATGACTGTATTTTATATAATGTCTTATGCTTGTTTATATACAATTGAATAAATGTTAAAAGCAAAATTTTGACCCACATTTTCTAGCAAAGATCCAATTAATCCCAAAGATAATCGAGTTATAGCCCGGGTCCCCACAATCTTGTAAAAGATCCGCTACAGAATGAATACGTTTATTTTTAAAATGATTCATATTGTCAAGTGCACCCATTCAAAATTTCAGCCCAATCAAATGATCAACGGCTGCCAATATGTCTCGTGGTAACAAAAATGTATACTTCTGGGGTATATCAAGGTTCAGTCTTTGGTTTATATTTCGTCGACCATTCCTTCCCAATTCACATCTTTGTTGAAAGAACTTCTTTTGTAATGCCTTACATAAGGATTCAGAAAATACCGGATCCCCACCTACACAAGCAAATTGTTGATAAAACTCAAAAATGGCATTCTCTTTTGATCCAATTTTTTTTCTCTCTTTATCATTCAGAAAAGAAAAAAAGATTTCAAGATAATAAACATTGTCTACAATTTCTCTTAGATTCGAACCCATAGCTGATGATAGAACTTTAATAGATATTTTTTGTTTCATACTCACGCGAGCCCATATCTTGCTTTTTTATTACTCTCTAGTTCTGATCTTCCTCCCCAATATGAGATAGGTTGCAGCTATAGTCAGAACTCAAACGTTGCCTTTTATTGATTTATTTTAAAAGGAAGTCTCTTTGTCACAAAATACGTAATGATTCTATCTGCCTGAATAGGCTTCGTTCCATAAAGTAAGATAAACTCCTTTATTTTAGTTCTTATTAGGTTAGACAAGAAGGCGAGAATAGCCTGATCCGAATTTTCTATTCGTTTTATAGGAACACAAAAGTGAGAGGGCAAAATAGATTGAAATGGAATCTGTATATTTACTTTGAGTGGACATTCCTATCATGATAAGTAGTAGCACCGAAGCTCATGTTGTCATCAAGTTGAGGACTTCTTGAGGATTCTTTACAACGAGACAGAGACTAGAGAGTCAAGACTGGTCTCTTACTGCCCCTTCTTGTTGAATAGTCTTTCATGTTGAAACTGTGCGGCAGACTCTCTCTATAAGAGCAAGACTCGTGCTGAGAAAAACCATGCAAGATCAGTAGGTAAGTAAACAACTTTCTTTCGTCCAAGTCCTTCTTCTATTCGTTCTTTTTTTAGCATCCACAGCTAAGGCTTTCGAACAATCCCTTCTTTTGTTCACTAAGCACTCTATTTATTAGGAACTGTAACGCCTTTTTTATTCTCTTTAAGCAGTGAGTCAACAGTAACTCCATTTGAACAATTATGCTATGCTTCATACTTGTTTTATTACAACTTTTAGAGCAGGGATTTTAGGCTTGCTCAACCGAGCAAGGAAGGATCATATTCTTAACACATGCTAATCGAAGCCTAGATAATAAACTTTGAATCCCTAAAATCTGCAAGGAAAGCGGCTACGCGACTTGATCCAAGCAAGCACTCTCGTAATGAAGTCTCCCGTACCCATTATGCTCTCTTCTTCATTGATAAGAAAGAAAAAACGTGACTACATGCGCTCATCCATGCGGATGTAATACCCCCATCGCAAATATGATGTTCCCCGCAGGAGTTTTTAGCGCATCAAGTTCGAGCGTTCCCCCGGCTCTATGATGTGAATCCACGTACGAATAAAAGCAAACATGATTAAATATGAATCGCGCCCTCAATTTAATATCGAACAAGGAATTCGTGTTGTCCCGATCTTTTGAATCACGTGTGTGTGTTGTGATTTTCACCTCCAAACTATGAAGAGTTTAGCAACAAATAATCACGAAATAAACAATCGAAAATTATGACGAACCTTCAAAGAACAAGTCTAAGACAATCCGCACAAGCACGATCGACAAACGCCACAAAGTTAAAACTTTGATAAGTTTGATTTTTGTTTACAAAGCTAAAGCTTTGAAAAAGTTGAGAGAAAACTCAAAATCTTTCATAAAATATCAATGATAATCTGAAAAGTGTTTAATTTTTCGTCCATATATTGACTACAAATCAAAAGATATGATAAATCTAGTTACCTAACTAATTAAAACTCTAAAATAGGAAAAGATAATGTTTCTCAGAACAAGGCGCGCTCGAGCGCGAGATTCAACCGCTCGGGCGCGGAGTCTTCTGGACAGGTCGCGCTCGGGCGGTAATATTTTACCGATCGGGCGCCGCTGCTTCTAGAGTTCACGTCCTAGACAGTATGTTTGGCGCTCGGGCGGTAAGATTTAGCCGCTCGGGCGCCGTTGTATCTGGACTCCTCTTGATTTAGCACTTGAATAACGTTTTTTTGGCTCCCAAACTTATTTCCATGCATCTCGAACCCTTCAGCACTTTGCACCTTGCTTGTAAGTCCTTCTTCCTTGCTCATAAGCCCCTGCAACGCCTCTTTAAACTTCTTCAGTCGTCCCCTCGTGATTGGTCCCGCTGGTAACTCTAAGGGATCCCATGCTTTCCTTGGGACGTGCACATCCGTGTTCGCATCATCCTCCCCTTCTTGAAAAGGATTTGTCCTCAAATCCAGCTCGTCACCTACATCAAACAACGACAAGTCACTAACATTGAAAGTAGAACTCACGTGATACTCACCTGGTAGATCGAGTTTGTAGGCATTGTCATTGATCCTTTCAAGTACTTGGAATGGTCCATCACCCCTAGGTAATAGTTTAGAACGTCTCTTCTCGGGGAACCTTTCCTTCCTCAAGTGAAGCCACACCCAATCACCTTTCTCAAATATCACCTTCTTCTTTCCCTTGTTGGCTTGCTTTGTGTATCGTTCATTCTTCTTTTCAATATTAGCTTTGACCTTATCATGCAAACTCCTAAAAATTCTGCCTTCTTTTTCCCATCCATGTTTAAAATTTCACTCACAGGTAAAGACATCAAATCTAACGGAGTCAAAGGGTTAAAACCATAAACAATTTCAAATGGCGAATAGTCGGTAGTAAAATGCACGCAACGATTATAAGCAAACTCAACAAATGGCAAACAATTTTCCCAATTCTTCAAGTTCTTTTTAAGAATAGCACGCAAAAGTGTTCCTAATGTCCTATTGACAACTTCAGTTTGCCCATCCGTTTGAGGATGACAAGTAGTAGACAACAACAATTTTGTGCCAAGTTTAGCCCATAAAGTCTTCCAAAAGTAACTCAAGAATTTAACATCGCGATCAAAAACAATAATCCTAGGCATGCCATGCAACCTAACGATTTCCCTAAAGAACAAATCCGCAATGTGAGACACATCATCAGTTTTATGACAAGCTATAAAATGTGCCATCTTAGAGAATCTATCAACAACAACAAATATTGAATCCCTCCCCTTCTTAGTCCTAGGCAACCCCAAAACAAAGTCCATAGAAATGTCAATCCAAGGCTCACTAGGAACAGGAAGTGGTGTATACAATCCATGTGGTTGTGTCCTAGACTTAGCTTGTCTACAAGTTATGCACTTATCACAAACACGCTCAACATCACGCTTCATGTGTGGCCAATAGAAATGTTCATGCAATGCACTTAAAGTTTTTGCCACACCAAAGTGTCCCATCAAACCACCCCCATGTGCCTCCCTAACAAGTAATTCACGAATGGATGATCGAGGGATGCACAACCTATCTTCTCTAAATAAGAAACCATTATGCAAATAGAATTTGTCATGTGGACCATGCATACAAGTTTCAAACACATTCTTAAAATCGTCATCTTGTAAACACAACTCCTTGACATGCTCAAACCCCAAAATTTTTGACTCCAAAGTAGAGAAAAGTACGTACCTTCGTGATAGTGCGTCGGCCACTACATTTTCCTTACCTTGTTTGTACTTGATGATGTAGGGGAATGTTTCAATGAACGCCACCCACTTGGCATGTCTTTTGTTCAACTTCTGTTGTCCCTTAAGGTGCTTTAGAGACTCATGATCCGTATGAATCACAAACTCCTTAGGCCTTAAGTAGTGCTGCCAAGTCTCTAGAGTCCTCACAAGTGCGTAAAACTCCTTATCATACGTGGGATAGTTCAGCGCTGCTCCATTGAGCTTCTCACTAAAGTACGCCACGAGCCGTCCTCCTTGCATCAAAACGCAGCCGATACCTACACCTGAAGCATCATATTCAATTTCAAACGTATTAGAAAAGTCAGGCAAAACAAGTAAAGGAGCATTAATTAATCTTTGCTTAATAGCATTAAAAGACTTCTCTTGCTCCTCGCCCCAATGGAATGGAACGTTCTTCTTGATCACTGCTCTCATGGGTGCTGCCCATGTGCTAAAATCCTTTACAAGCCTCCTATAGAGGCTTGCAAGTCCGTGAAAACTTCGGACTTGACCAACAGTAGTAGGCGATGGCCAATCTCGAATAGCACTTACCTTGTCCTCATCCACTTGTATCCCCTGTGAGCTTACCACAAAACCAAGGAAGACAAGTTTGCTTGTACAAAAATCACATTTCTTTAGGTTAGCATATAGATTTTTAGCCCTTAGTGTGATTAACACAAGTTTCAAGTGATCAACAGGCTTATCCAAGTCTTTGCTATATACTAGGATATCATCAAAGTAAACAACAACAAATTTCCCTATGTATGCACGCAAGACATGGTTCATTAACCTCATAAAGGTGCTAGGAGCGTTAGTTAAGCCAAAGGGCATTACCACCCACTCATATAACCCATATTTGGTTTTAAATGCAGTTTTCCACTCTTCACCTTCCCTCATCCTAATTTGGTGATAACCACTCTTCAAATCAATTTTGCTAAAGATATAAACACCATGCCCTTCATCTAACATATCATCTAGTCTAGGTATGGGATGCCTATACTTAATGGTTATGTTATTGATTGCCCTACAATCCACACACATACGCCATGAACCATCTTTCTTAGGAACTAACAAAACAGGCACAGCACAAGGGGACATGGACTCACGCACAAAACCCTTATCTAACAACTCACTTACCTGTCGTTGAAGCTCCTTAGCATCCTCCGGATTGCTCCTATACGCCGGACGATTTGGTAATGCACTCCCAGGCACCAAATCAATTTGGTGCTCAATCCCCCTCATTGGTGGTAGCCCTTGAGGTAGCTCCACCGGAAATATATCATCAAATTCCTGCAATAGTGAAACAACAATGCTCGGAAGGGACCCGGCTATATCACTCGTGTTAAAGAGGATCTCTTTATAAAGAATCAGCACAAGTGGTTCACGTGTGTGCATCAATTGCTTCAACTCACCTCTTTGGGCCATGTATGTTTTCTTTTTGGCCTCTTTCCTCTCCTTTTCTTTTCCCTCATTTTCTTTCCTCTCTTTTTTCTTTTGTTTGGCTATCTCACTTTTTTTATCACTCTTTTTTTCAGCCATTTCATTTTTATCTTCAAAGGCCATCTCACTTTTTAACTCACTCTTTTTTTCGGCCTCATCCCTCCTCTTTTTTTTCATTTGGTCCTCCAACTCTTGCTTTGGGGACAAAGGAAGTAAAACAATGGACTCCTTTTTCAACACAAATGAATACTTGTTCTTGAACCCATCATGTGTCACTCGTATATCATATTGCCAAGGTCTACCCAACAAGATATGGCAAGCATGCATAGGTACCATATCACACAAGACCTCATCCACATTCATCCCAATAGAAAAAGGCACTAGCACTTGTTTTGTCACCTTCACTTCCGCGCAATCATTCAACCATTGAAGCCTATATGGTTGTGGATGCTTTAATGTAGGTAAACCCGATTTCTCTACCATCTCACAACTAGCCACATTAGTACAACTCCCCC
>NC_133317.1:12413172-12433786 GCF_012295235.1 Primulina huaijiensis | reverse complement strand
TGTTATTGATGTAGATAGATTTTTATACTGAAATCTTCAAGCTACGTCGACTGGAAACGAAGATTTGAGGTATGTAGCGACCGAGTAACATATGACAGGTATCTGTATCATATGATATATGTTTGATTGAGAATACATGTCTATATGTCTTATTTGTTGAGTTGATGTGGCATATACATGACATACACTTTGAGCTATGATCCTTGGATACCTATTATGATTGGATTTGATTCTGGGGTTTGTGAACACGATGCTACGCTTGGCATTATGTGGACCTTAAAGCATAGTCATTCGTGGCCCCGATGATTGACTGAGATTTGGGATTTGATGGTGCTTTGTCAACGTTATCATACGAGTATCCCTGATTGAGGCCGGTGTGCCCGCTCGAGCATTGATTTGATAGCGATTCGATTGATTCTGACATGTGCTCAGTGGATGGGAATTTGACCTTATACCTCCACGACATACATGCATTGCATATCATATATCATTGTTTAGATATCTGTGGTATATATTGTGGTTGCTTCAAACTGAGCTTTGCTCATCCCCGAGGGGGCTGTTGTTGTCTTTGTATGTTGACAATGACAATTACTTCAGGTTATCAGGAGACCAGAGATGGTACTTATGGAGAGAGTCATGGTTGATTTGAGGTTTCGTGGTCTTTCGCAGTATATATGTATATGTATCTATATACCGGGGTATGTCCCGAGGATATGAGTTTGGTTGTATGTAGTTGTTTTGGATTACGTGTGGGCTTGTTTTATATTGTGATGTGTTGGGACGAGACTATATTATACTATTTTAAGTATTATAATTACAATTGACACGCTTTGGGCTCATTTTAAAGAAAAATGTTTACTCGTTTTCCGCTGAAATTAATTAACCCTAATCAGATTGTGTTGTAATAACGATTAAGAGTTAAGGGCCACACACAAAGACATGTATATTCTTTCATTTTTCTTCATCAATCTTGTCATAGTAAATATTTTGATGCATATTGTATGTAAAAATCCGATTATGTTATGCAAAGTTCGAGCTATGAAGTTTGGAACGATTTTGAAATAGTTTTTAGATCTTAAAAACTGAATCCGCAGTCATTTTGAATCTTGCAAATTTTTGGTCGGTTTTCTGGAAAAACCGTTCAACATATAAAATGTAGCACATTTTGATTTCTTCGATTTGACAGTAAACTCGTAATTTTTGTACAAGAGACGAGTGAGTTATGATCATTTTCTTCTGACTGCTCAAACTGTGTTGTTATCTAAATGTGTTCTTCATGTTTTCTTGAGGTTTATTAGTTGCAGGCTTTGTTGGGAACCGCAGGGTGATCACTGCTGTGTTTAGGTATTTCGTGTGTTGTGATCAGACGTTTTTGGTGTTTCGTTCGGGTCGTTAAGGGTTTGGTTACAATAGAAGTTGTATGGAAGCGAATGGGTAGAAGATGACCATTTTTGGGTTTGAGTCACGAAGGGTTAGCGCCGCAGCACTGTATCTAGAGTGCTACCGCACCTGAGGTTCGCGTCCATTAGAGCCGCAGAGCTAGGATGTAGCGCCTAGGCGCTTAATCAGCGCTGCAACGCTACTCTGTAGGCGCCTAGGCACTGGTCCAGGAATGGGGTAGCTTTAGGTTTAAGGCTATTGCCTCGTTTGGGTATTAATACATCGTTATGTCCAAGCTTAGTGAGGGTTAGATTAGCCGTTACGAAGTTTGGATAGAAAACGTTGCTGTGGGGACCCGTACGCTAATCCATGTCTTAATCATTATTAATATCAAATGAACAATTAAGTAATGTGGGACTAAAATTTTTTCTTTTTAATTATGAATGCGGAAACGTAATGTAATCTAGTTACTATACATATCGGTATAAAAGTACAAGTCCTGTACCACATACATTTATTCAACTTAGGTTTAAACATCTAATATCCAGTGTCCAACCCTATCTCTAAGCCAAATCCGGAGCCTCCACGCAATCTAGTCCAGCCTCGTTCTCTTCTTGACCCTAATCCTGTCCCACCTGTTGTCATACACACATACAAACAAGACAACAGCCGGATACTCCGGTAAGAATTATATTCTCAGTATAAACCATGTATACATGCAATCAGATAATCAATGTAAAAGCATATAACAGATAGTCATAACAGAGATTCATAACATGATTCAATATCAATAATAAATCATATGCCAAACATGTACCATAATCAGGAACATAAATCAAAATCAATCAATGAATCACTCTCCATGATTCTCAGACTCAGACTCGACTCAGTCCTAATCTAGGGATCCCGATCAGAATAAGAACATACACCCACCTACACTCCCGATCGGGGTGGTGGTACGTTCTTATTCACAGACTTTGGCCCTTTCCATATCGAACATCAGTAATAGCAGCAACTCCAATTCTATCCACTTCGATATGACCAAACGTCCGATGTCCTGACCTATCTGTCAAAGACTATGGCACTTCTGCCATATTCCTATCCTGTGACAATGTGCAATGTGCCCGTGGCGATCCCACCACTATCAGGCACTTCTGTCACAAGATGACTCGTCTAATACTCGTCTAAAATCAATAGAACAAGCATATCAATTCATCAATTGCACATATCAATGCAATAAAATAAAGTATGTGATTTAGGGAAACTCGAGTCAAACCTCACTCGAGTTGTGCAATCCCAACTCAATATTAATTTATACATTTGTCTTCTCGGTCTGACGAAGACGAAGTCTCGCATTCCAATCTGTCCATACCCAAATCTGGCAATGAAAATATCAATATGCACAATATCAATGTACAACTCAATTTAAGACCTGTTCTGATCAATACTCAAATCACAATATAATCTGATCAATGTCAACGATATACGGTACAATCTCAATAAATATTGAATCTGATCAATATCAATTTACTGATATTGCGACGGCATAAAAATACAATCTCAGTAATCCCATCAATCTCAACATCACAGATATACTACTAGAACTCATAATCAATATCGGTATAATTCATACTCTCAACAATAATAGATTATACTCTCAATTCAGAACAATCTCTATCATAACAGTTCTGAAAATCATATCAATTGCATACACAGTCTGTTCTTCGATCTGACTTCCATTATATACTAATCAGTAAATCCAGAACACATAACAATAATCAAAGCTCAATTCATAATCAGTAATAATACAAATCTCTTATTCAAAATCTGATTTCTGATAAATGCATTTATATATATATCACATTGCATGACAAGGAAACGTGGCTTCATCTTCGAAATGCACGTCTCGCGCATATGCGCGACCACCGCTGGCGCATATGCGCGAGACCTTCGAGTCTCGGCGCTTGTGTACTCGGCGGCTCGCGCATATGCGCGCCCCATCCTCGCGCATATGCGCGAGACCTACTGTCTCGTGCACACACACACTCGCGCATATGCGCCAACTCCTTTGGACTTTTTCTTTGTCTAACTGGACACCTTGCGCATATGCGCGCCTTCACTCCGCGCATATGCGCGCAATGTTCTGCCTACCTCGCGCATATGCGCCTGGCTGAGTCGCGCATATGCGCGAGGGCTCATCCTCGCACATATTTTACGTCTTTTCTTGTCTTTCTCGGTCTAATCCTTTCCGTTTATAATTACCGAGATTAATCAATAAATCATTTAAGATTAATCTCAGATTACGGTAATCAAAATCTCGGGCCTTACAACTTCCATCTCCTTATAGTAGTCGTCAACACTCTTCACCCTCTGCCTTAAAGTTCGTAGCCTCTAAAACATCTCCCTATAGTAGTGGTTGGGCACAAACCTTTTTCTCATCACTCTCTTCATCTCATCCCAAGTTTCTATGAGCCTCTCATTGTACCTCCTCCTAGTGGTCACTAATTTATCCCACCAAATGAGAGCATAGTCTAAAAATTCAACCACCGCCAACCTCACCTTCTTTTGTTCGGAATAGTGGTGACACTCAAACACAAACTCTACCCTCTTTTCCCACTCTTAATATGCCTCCGGATCAGATTTCTCATGGAACGAAGGGATTTTCATCTTAGTACTACCCATATTACCATCTTCCCTATTCTCATCATATCTACCCCGAGCGGCTTCTCTTCTACCTCTACCAATTCCTCTACCTCTTCCATTCCTACCCCAATTATCATTTTGGCTCTCCTCTTCTCCTCCAAAATCAAACTCTTCTCTTTTTCTTCTCTACCCATATTTTTAGGATTTGATTTTTTTCCACTCGTACTAACCTCAAGCCTATCCAACCGCTCATGTCATGGCTCCATCTCAACCTTCAACATCCTACTAAAATGCCCAAATAACGCCTCCATTTGTACTTTAGTTAACCCCGGGTTCGAACTATCTCCTACCTCCCTCTCCATTTAATTTCAGTTTGTACCTGCAAGAAAACGTTAGTAGAAAACAATATGTTCCTCACCCAGATGCTCACGGTCACTCCAAAGAAATTCACTCGTCTCTCCTCTCGTATTTTGTTTGCTCACAACAGATACTCACTAGTCACTCCAAAGAAATATCACTCACACTCAAATGTTTCCACTCGAATTTGATGTCTCTCTAAAGGGTGCTCAAGCTTTGTATTCGTCTATCAAACAATCAAGTTCAAACTCGTAAACAAATGCGATCGACTCACGTGGACTGCGTAGACAAGCAAGTTGAAGATAGATATTTTATTTTATTTTATTTTTTGATTGTGTGAGATACTTCTATATGACTCACAAAAAGGAATAGAACAAAATATAAAAAAAATATTGGCAAATTTTTGGATTTTTGGTAATATTTTTTTTTTAAAATTCCGAAAATTCAGAGATAATTAAGACAAGAAGTTTCGTGTATCACAGATTCACGACCGACGAAGAATAATAGAACAAATCAGATCTGAAAGCGGAACTAAAGAATAATTAGATCTGAAGGATAAACTTACTTGAATTCAATGAACCTAAGCTCTGATAGCAAATGATGTGAATCCACATACGAATAAAAGCAAACACGATTAAATATGAATCGCGCCCTCAATTTAATATCGAACAAGGGATTCGTGTTGTCCCGATCTTTTGAATCAAGAGTGTGTGTTGTGATTTTCACCTCCAAACTATGAAGAGTTTAGCAACAAATAATCACGAAATAAGCAATCGAAAATTATGACGAACCTTCAAAGAACAAGTCTAAGACCATCCGGACAAGCACGATCGACAGACGCCACAAAGTTAAAACTTTGATAAGTTTGATTTTTGTTTACAAAGCTAAAGCTTTTAAAAAGTTGAGAGAAAACTCAAAAACTTTCATAAAATATCAATGATAATCATGAATGGATTGACTCCGATGATGATTGGGACTTCCAATCTGAACAAAAACGATGGTTCTCATATTCAGTCTCAGGGAATATGGGGAGCGCAGCCACCTGACGGCAGGACCTCTGAAGTTGATGAATTTTTTGAAGATAGAGTTTAGTCTTATCATGCCAGATGGTTCAGATTTCTGAGGAAAGAGGAGCTTTTCCTTTGATCTTGGTTTCGTCATCTAACTTGCAAGCTTGTTTGGAACAGGTTTTGCCTTTCTCATCGGACCTTAGTTTTAGGAGATTCTTTGGAATGTTTTTGATAATCTTCTGGTTTATGTTTGACAGCTTCATTCCGAATGTTTCGAATCGCTGTTCCATAATAAGGGAATTTTCGTCAAAATGTCTACTTTTTATGCTAGGACCCTGAGTTGAAAGTACTTTCGCTGAAGTGATGCTTCAATGTGTCTTACGGTGGACAAAACGACTTCTTCATAGTTTGGTTTCTGAATGAGCCTCCTAATCTCTTCGGGGAAGTCTTTTTGTAGGGTGACAAACTAATGCCTGTTCTTTCTGGACATAGCCATACATGGAATCTATGTATTCTTCCAAGGAGGATTTTTTATAAGGAAGAAGGGCTTATTCGATTATGTCTGAGGTATTTATACCCTAATTTATTCTTGAATGATCCTCTAAGGTAAGGTATGCCAAGACGTTAGTTAAATCTGAACCAAAGAATCATGGGTAATATCAGCTAGAAGCATTGTACAGACCAAATAAAGTTTATTCATTTGATCTCAATTCGGCTACAGATCGATGACCGTTGTCCGTTATATATACTCTTTTTTAGTTCTTATTTGGACCGTCTTTTGCATCTGTAGTTTTAAATAGTTCTTTGGGCTTGAACTCATTTTGATTGTGGAAACCGTTGATTCGGAAACCACGCCTAGTGTCGTTCATTGCCGGGCAACCACTTGGTTATTACTCCTCCTGAGCCCTATTTGCCTTATCCCATCACTATATAGTGTGGTTAGCGGCAGAACAATGGGCCGTAAAAGGTGGTGTTTTAAGGAGTATGCGGTCTCGGGTGATGATTTTGTTATAGCTCATCCTCAAGTTGCGGCAAAGTATGAGGAACTGTTAGGAAAACTAGGAGTTTCCATCTCTAAAGATAAGTCTCTTATCTCTGAGACTGGTTGTCTTGAGTTTGCAAACTCAAAAGTATTTGGTTAAATAGGTTTCGTTCACTCCAATTTATTTAAAGACTCTCCTAACAGTTCGATCAACTTTAGGACTGGTCCAGCTTGCACAGTTATATCGTGTGGAAAATCCTAACACATTATTCCGTCTAGCTGGAGCCGTTTTTAGAGCTCGGTCACGGCTCTATTCCTCTCGCCGTTCAAAGAGGTGGGAGAGACTATGGGTTGTTTCTAAATAAATTGGAGTTAACGAAACCTCTTTAACCAAATACTTTTGTGTTTACAAACTCAAGACAACCAGTCTCAGAGATAAGAGACTTATCTTTAGAGATGGAAACTCCTAGTTTTCCTAACAGTTCCTCATACTTTGTCGCAACTTGGGGATGAGCTATAACAACATCAACACCCAAGACCGCATACTCCTTAAAACACCACCTTTTAAAACCATTGCCCTGCCGCTAACCACACTATATAGTGATCTGATAAGGCAAATAGGGCCCAGGAGGAGTAATAACCAAGTGGTTGCCCGCCAAGGAACGACATTAGGCGTGGTTTCCGAACCAACGGTTTCCACAACCAAAATGAGTTCAAGCCCAAAGAACTATTTACAACTACAGATGCGAAAGACGGTCCAAATAAGAACTAAAAAAGAGTATATATAACGGACAACGGCCATAGATCTGTAGCCGACTTCAGATCAAATGAATAAACATTATTTGTTCTGAATAATGCTTCTAGCTCGTATTACCCATGATTTTTTAGTTCCGATAGAACTAACGTCTTGGCATACCTTACTTTAGAGGATCATTCAAGAATAAATTAGGGTATAAATACCTCAGACATAATCTAATAAGCTCTTCTTCCTTATAAAAAATCCTCCTTGGAAGAATACATAGATTCCTTGTATGGCTATGTCAAGAAAGAACAGGCATTAGTCAGTCACCCTACAAAAAGACTTCCCCAAGGAGATTAGGAGGGTCCTTCAGAAACCAAACTATGAAGAAGTTGTTTTGTCCACCTTAAGACACATTGAAGCAGCACTTCTGCGAAAGTACTTTCAGCTCAGGGTCCTAGCGTAAAAAGTAGACATTCTGACGGAAATTCCCTTATTATGGGACAATGATTCGAAACATTCGGAATGAAGCTATCAACAATAAACCAGAAGATTATCAAAAACATTCCAAAGAATCTCCTAAAACCAAGGTCCAATATGAAAGGCAAAACCTGTTCCCAACAGGCTTGCAAGTTAGATGATCAAACCAAGATCAAAGGAAAAGCTCCCCTTTCTTCAGAAATCTGAACCATCTGGCGTGATAAAACTAGACTCTACCTTCAAAAAATTCATCAACTTCAGAGGTCCTGCAGTCAGGTGCTGCACTCCCCATATCCCCTGAGACTGAATATGAGAACCATAGGTGTTGTTCAAATTGGAAGTCCCAATCATCATCGGAGTCACTCCATTCATGATTTTTAATATTCCATCCTTTAGGGGGCTTTCTTGCTCCGAACTCTTGGAGAAAAGCTACTACCATAGCTCCCTATGTCAGTATGGATCTTGAACCTTTTCTAAATTCAGTAGCCTTCAATCTGTTTTGTACGTGGAATAACCCCTATAATAGGATAACGAAAGAGATCTGTAAATGCTAAACTCTAGTCTTTGTATAGGTCTAGTAGTCATAGGTTGATATAAAATGAACTCTACCGGAGCTAGGTATTTGAAGAACATTCCTTTTCTTGTTTAATTTCATCTGCCTTTTCAGTAAAATCCGTACATTAAACCGGACACCCGAAAGCCTTACCAACTACGTTTACGTTACTTACTGCTAGCCTAGAAAGAGAAGTACAGGCCAATGGAAGTACTTACTTAGCCTACCAAGCCTATAAATAAAGGAGAAGCGGACCAAGAGCCAGCTAAGCCATATTTACCGAGTAGAATGAATGTATGTAGATTGGACGGCAGAAATTTTAGGACTCTTACAACTTTAATCTTGGAGAAAGGTGAGTGGGCTATTGGATGGAGCAATGGCTGGCTCGGTGCTCCCCCCCAATTCATTTTGTTCAGAAGGGATTTCTAGAGCCGGGGGAACGCTCAAACTTGAAGTGCTAGAAGCGCCTGCGGGGAACATCATATTTGCGATGGGGGTATTACTTCGGCATTGATGAGCGCATGTATTCACGTTTTTTCTTTCTTTTCAATGAAGAAGAGGGCAGTAAGAGACCAGTCTTGACTCTCTAGTCTCTGTCCCGTTGTAAGGAATCCTTAAGAAATCCTCAACTTGATGACAGCATGAGCTTCGGTGCTACTATTTATCATGATATGAAGGTCCACTCAAATAAATATACAGATTCCATTTCAATCTATTTTGCCCTCTCACTCTTATGTTCCTATAGAACGAATAGAAAATTCGGATCAGACTATTCTCGCCTTCTTGTCTAACCTAATAAGAACTAAAATAAAGGAGTTTATCTTACTTTATAGAACGAAGCCTATTCAGGCGGATAGAATCATTTTGTATTGTGTGACGAAGAGACTTCCTTTTAAAATAAAGCAATAAAAGGCAACGTTTGAGTTCTGAATATAGCTGCAACCTATCTCATATTGGGGAGGAAGATCGGAATTAGAGGGTAATAAAAAAGCAAGAATATGGGCTCACGTGAGTAGGAAACAAAAAATATCTATTATAGTTCTATCATCAGCTATGGGTTCGAATCTAAGAGAAATTCTAGGCAATGTTTATTATTCTGAAATCTTTTTGTCTTTTCTGAATGATAAGGAGAGAAAAAAAATTGGATCAAAAGAGAGTGCCATTTTTGAGTTTTGTCAACAATTTGCTTGTGTAGGTGGGGATCCGGTATTTTCTGAATCCTTATGTAAGGAATTACAAAAGAAGTTTTTTCAACAAAGATGCGAATTGAGAAGGATTGGTCGACGAAATATAAACCAAAGACTGAACCTTGATATACCCCAGAACAATACATTTTTGTTACCATGAGACATATTAGCCGCTGATCATTTGATTGGACCGAAATTTTGAATGGGTGCACTTGATGATATGAATCATTTTAAAAATAAATGTATTCATTCTGTAGTGGATATTTTACAAGATCAATTTGGATTGTCTCTGGTTCGTTTAGAAAATGTGGTTCGCAGAACTATATGTGGAGCAATTCGGCATAAATTGATACCGACTCCTCAGAATTTGTTAACTTCAACTCCATTAACAACTACTTATGAATCTTTTTTTGGTTTACACCCCTTATCTCAAGTTTTAGATCCAACAAATCCATTGACACAAATATTTCATGGGCGAAAATTGAGTTATTTATGTCCTGGAGGACTAACAGGGCTGCTAGTTTTCGGATACGATATATCCACCCTAGTCACCATGGTCGTATTTTCCCAATTGACACATCTGAGGGAATAAATGTTGGGCGTATTGGGTCCTTAGCAATTCATGCGAGGATGGGTCATTGGGGATCTCTATAAAGTCCGTTTTATGAAATTTGGGAGAGATCAACAGGGTTATGATTGCTTTTTTTATCACCAGGTAGAGATGAATACTATATGTTAGCGGCAGGAAATTCTTTAGCGTTGAATCAGGATATTCAGGAAGAACAGGTGGTTCCAGCTCGATATCGTCAAGAATTCCTGACTATTGCATGAGAACAGGTTCATCTTCGAAGTATTTTTCCCTTTGGAGCTTCCCTGTTTCATTTTATTGAACATAATGATGCGAATAGGGCTTTAATGAGTTCTAATATGAAACGTCAGGTAGTTTCGCTTTCTCGATTTGAGAAATGCATTGTTGGAACTGGGTTGGAACGACAAGCAGCTCTAGATTCAGGGGCTCTTACTATAGCACAACGTGGGGGAAAGATCATTTATATCGATATTGACAAGATCCTTTTATCAGGGAATGGAGATATTCTAAACATTCTATTAATTATGTATGAACGTTCCAACAAGAATACTTATCTGCATCAAAACCCCAGGTTCGGCAGGGTAAATGCATTCAAAAAGAAACAATTTTAGCAGATGGTGCTGCTACGATTGATGGCGAACTTGCTTTGGGAAAAAACGTATTAGTAGCTTATATGCCATTGGAAGGTTACAATTCTGAAGATGCAGTACTCATTAGTGAGCGTTTAGTATATGAAGATATTTATACTTCTTTTCACATAAGGAAATATGAGATTCAAACTCATGTGACAAGTCAAGGACCTGAAAGGATCACTAATGAAATCCCGCATTTAGAAGCCCGTTTACTTCGTAATTTAGACAAAAATGGAATTGTGATTTTGGGATCTTGGGTAGAGACGGGTGATATTTTAGTAGGTAAATTAACGCCCCAAATGGTGAAAGAATCGTTGTATGCACCCGAAGATAGATTATTACGAGCCATACTTGGCATTCATGTATCTATCTAAAAAAAACTTGTTTAAAACTACCTATAGGTAGTAGGGGCCGGGTTATAGATGTGAGGTTGATCCCAAAACGATTCGTATATATATTTCACAGAAACGTGAAATAAAAGTAGGCGATAAAGTAGCTGGAAGACACGGAAATAAAGGTATAATTTCAAATATTTTTCCTAGACAAGATATGCCTTATCTGCAAGATGGAAGACCTATTGATATGGTCTTCAACCCATTAGGAATACCTTCATGAATGAATGTAGTACAGATATTTGAATGTTCGCTCGGGTTCGCAGGGGTCTACTTGACAGACATTATCGAATACTACCATTTGATGAGAGATATGAACAAGAAGCTTCGAGAAAACTAGTGTTTTCTGAATTATATGAAGCAAGTAAACAAACAGCAAATCCATGGGTATTTGAACCTGAGTATCCAGGAAAAAGCAGAATATTTGATGGAAGGACGGGGAATCCTGTTGAACAACCCATTATAATAGGAAAGCCTTATATTTTGAAATATATTCATAAAGTTGATGATAAAATCCATGGATGTTCCAGTGGACATTATGCGCTTATTACACAACAACCCCTTAGGGGAAGGGCAAAACAGGGGGGACAAAGAGTAGGTGAAATGGAGGTTTTGGCTGTAGAAGGATTTGGTGTTGCTCATATTTTACAAGAGATGCTTACTTATATATCTGATCATATTAGAGCACGTCAAGAAGTACTTGGTACTACGATCATTGGAGAAACAATACCGAATCCGAAAGATGCTCCAGAATAGTTTCGATTGCTTGTTCGAGAACTACGATCTTTAGCTCTGGAACTGAATCATTTCTTTGTATCTGAGAAAAACTTCCAGATGAATAGGAAGGAAGCTTAATCGGAATGAATCATAATATTTCTTCTATGATCGATCGGTATAAACATCAACAACTACGAATTGGATTAGTTTCTCCTCAACAAATGAGCGCTTGGTCCACTAAAATCCTGCCTAATGGAGAGATAGTTGGAGAAGTGACAAAACCCTATACTTTTCATTACAAAACCAATAAACCGGAAAATGATGGATTATTTTGTGAAAGAATTTTTGTTATGTTCGAGCAAGCAAAAATGGCATGGTTACAGAAGTTTATCCATCGCGAATAGGATTTTAAGGGCATCGTGGCATAACCGTCGAGGTGAAGTCAGGACCTATAATATATATGGAACAATACATAGACAAGTAAATCCCTTATGAATTCCAAAGTACTCCTTTACTTTAAATTGACTGTAATTATTTATCGAATTAGAACTATATTGAAATTTCATTAAAATTTTAGGGATTCATCATTCGAGGGGAAGTAGACTACTCAAAAATTTCACATTTTATTTATGTCGTAATTGAATAACGAATTAAGAAAATCTAACGAATAAAAAATAAAAAGAAGCCGGAATAAATGAAATATTCCTTAGTCTTCACTTGGAACTTGAGTGAGGAGTAGGTCTTTTTCTTTTTGGGTTTTCTAGAATTTGAAAGTGAGAACTCATTTCTTTATTTGGTGTACCTACTTGAGCCGGATGAAAGGAAACTTTCACGTCCGATTTTGAGGGGGGGGGGGGGGGAGATCCTATGGGATCCTACCCCAATTTTTCTTTTGCTAGGCCCATAAAGAAAAAACCCACTTTCTTACGGTTACGAGGTTTATTCGAATATGAAATCCAATCTTGGAAATACAGCATCCCGCTTTGAATGAAAAAAGATCAAAAGCCTAAGACTGCAGAGGAATTAAAGTCTAGTACTCCAGGGAAAGGAATCGATCTCTCTTTTCTTTAAGACTAGTTAGAGCATAAGGATTAGCGGAATCGTAAAAATAGAAAGATCACTCAACAGATAAAACGCCATTTCCTATTCCTATTGCCCGTACTCAACCTAAAGCACCAATAGCGGTAGACGAGACATCTCTTTCATTAAAAGAACACCTACCTAATCTTCACCTTTCTAAGAGTTCATGTCATAATATCGCCGGACTTATCCTATCCTGTTTTATCTATTCCTTCCTCTTAGCTGCGTGAACTCTTATGATCTCTCTCTAACCATCAATTGAATAAAAGAAGAAAGATTGGCCAGCTTTCAAAGGAAAGGAATAAGCTCGCGGAGGAAGTTAAGTTAATTTGAAGAGGTTTCTTGCAATAACCGGTGTTGATGGGTTTGTTGTTGATACCCCTGCTGGTGTTATTGAATCAACAGCTGTTGAAAAACCTGTGTTTGCAAAAAAGCTATGATCCCAGGAAGGTGAATAAGCAGTACATCGAGAGTAGGTCAGTGTTTCATTAGGGGATCTTGGAGGAAGAGATGTGGACATAAATCTTATTCTAGAAAGGCTTACAAGCAAGCTCGAATAAGATTTTACTAGTAGAAGATAGACCCACACACGCACACTATTGGTAGGAAGGAGGACTCTGATGCCACATCTTCACTTGACTTCAAGCAGGAAGTAGGCCAGTCGAGCCGTCTGAAGCCTTTAAGAGAGTAAGGGCGTAATGGTAGTGTGGGAATTAGCGCGTAACCTCCAGCCCCCGTCAACTCATTCAATGAATCTTGTTTCATTCAATACGCGACTGAATTGGACTCCGTATTTACCAGCAATGGAATATGACACAATGGTATATATACCTTTTTTTACAAGTGAACTGGACAACTAAGGTGGATTAATAACATAAAACTATGAAATAATGGATGGTTAGTCTCTACTTTACAACCTATCAATGAGCACATTTTATTCTCCTATCCTTAACTCATGCTTGTGAACAACCGTTCAAGCAGCATTCTAATGATTGTCTTCTTTCCATCTCGAAACAAGGTCCTCCTATTCATTGAATGGAGTGTACAGAAAGGGCTCAAGAGCATGTCTTCTTTTCCACCATAGCCATAAAGAGAAGAGTCTGACCCAGAAAGCCATCTTGTAGAGAATGAACAGTCGATTTGGGCAACCGGGGACCAGACCACTAGCCTAGATAATCAAAGAGGCACGGGCTGCTATCTTCTTATTATTAAACGATAACGAGATTGGTCCCAAGCCGAATCCAAGTACCTTACCGGTGCTTGCTATCAGTAGAAGTCTCAGCCTTTGCGCCCCCAACATCAACGGAAACGAAAAAAGAGAGTAAAAATCATGGTAGAAGATCAAGCCAAGAGCACAGGCGAGCTAGAAAAAAGGCTCTCAGGGATGAGGTATTCGTGATCTTGGGCACATCGCCAATCCCAGGCAAGAAAGAGAAAAAGTCCCATCTAGCACTATAAGTTCCTCGGATGTGAATTGTCGTTCCGAGATGCTTGATAAGGGCAAATAGCAGTGGTCGCCAACGGCTGACAAGCAAGAAAGCGGCATAGGGTAGTGGACTGACCTGTCTGTATCGTGCCGTCGCTATTGACAACTGAATGATGAGTCAAAATACTGAGGCAAAAAGAATGAATTTGATCATCTACCTTTGGAAAAGCTAAAAGAAAAATCAAAGGAATTTTACTCTTCCACCTAATATACCAGAAAAAAAAGAGAGAAAGAAAAGCCCCTTAGCGGCTGATAAGAACACAGGGACTGATTCCCATTAAGAGAGGGACTTGGCTACATACCTTCTTAGCTAGAAAAGTGAATTTCTATATGCGGGCAGCTCTGTTGATTGATAAAAGTATTTAGTTACAACAGGAGAGCTTGTTGACATATCTTTCTTTTTACCAGCTGGTCAGGAAGCCACCAACCAGCAATAGTTTTTAGAGCAAAGAGTCTCCCCTTCGATTCATGCAAGAAGGAAAGCTTCTTATCGGGTTGGAAATGGGAAGGAAGAAACTTTCATTCATCAACTAAAACCTCTTTGTCTAACTTTATAAGATAAGCAAACTGATAGCATTTACGGGTCAGGGATCCTTCTACCAAAAGGTTGAGGAATGGGCTTACATTCGATGAGGGCAAAAGAATGAGAAGACATCACATAACGGATCCTCCACTATTGAAAGCTAGGAATTTCGCTGCTAAGCAACAAACTGTAGTTGTACTCTACCAGTGAGGAAACCCGGCTGAACTCAGATAGAGCCTAAAGTCAAGCCAACCCAAGGGATTTTTTGAATGGCACCGACATCCCCTTTCATGGATTAGAGATAAAAGTCGAGATTTGAAGATAGTGCAGCTTGGACTGACCTTCATGAATTTTAAATATGATAATCTCGCCAAAAGAAAGAAGTGAAGCCGTTGCCCCAATACAGAGCGTTTAGCAACTCATTCGTTTGCATTCGATTAGGCAGAGAAGAAAACTTGATTCATATTCTAGTAGGAAAGCGAGAACACTTCTATCTAGACTGCCTCTTGAATCACTAACTCAATTAGTAGAGATGGATTTGAAACATTCTCCCATTGATTAGCTATCTCACGGCTATCTGCTCTTTTGGGGTTGTAAAGGCTACCGTGGAGGCATGATAGAACAGCACTCCATATGGGCAAAAGCAGCATCTTCTAACTTTCGTTACTCGGTAAATTCTTTTTCCAGCCCAGCACTCACAGCTTCACATTAGGAGCAGCCTTAACAAAAGTGGAGGGAAGATAGGGAGTTTGTTGAACAGCACGGCATTCTCTTTCCCTCCCCTGGTCCGAATGAAGAGATATCGACTGACCTAGACAATCCCCCACTGGGTGAATGAAAAAAAATGTCTGAGATTGTAAAAGCACCCAGAGAGAGAGAATGTCGAATCAAAAGATCCTTCAGTTATGGTCGATCCTGAATCTCTGCCCACATTAGAAAGCTTTCGTTCCCAACCCGATACGAGAAGAGGGAATCAGTGCATAGCTTTAACCGGCCAAGGGTAGGCAGTCGTTCCATGTGGGGACCCGGACGCTAATCCATGTCTTAATCATTATTAACGTCAAATAACAATTAAGAAAAGTGGGACTAAAAATTTTAATTTTAAAATTATGAATTCGGAAACGTAATGTAATCTAGTTAATATACATATCAGTATAAAAGTACAACATATATACTACAGATATCTATCTCAACTAGGTTCAGCATCTATACATCAAGGGCTGACTCCTACTCTGCTTCTGTGCCCGGATCTCCACGCCAACTATACTCTCTCATCCTCTTCCTGATCCTGATCCTGTCCCACCTGTTGTCAAGCACACATACAAACAAGACAACAGCCGGATAACTCCGGTGAGAATTACATTCTCAGTATAAATCATGTATACATGCATTTCATATAAACAGTTATAAAACCATGAAATAAACATTCATAACATGTATCAAAATCAGAAACATGAATCAAATGCAAACTCTGAATCACTCTCTGTGACTCATAGATTCTGACTCGACTCGTCCTAATCTAGGGATCCCGATCGAAATAAGAACATACACCCACCTACACTCCCGATCGGGGTGGTGGTATGTTCTTATTCACGGACTTTGGCCCTTTCCATATCGAACATCAGTAATAGAAGAAACTCCAATTCTATCCACTTCGATATGACCAAACATCCGGTGTCTACAACCTATCCGTCACAGACTAGGCACATCCGCCCAACTAGGCATATCTGCCCTGGCACTTCCGCCAATCATTGCTCTGTGACAATGTGCAATGGCCCAGTGACGATTCCATCACTATCAGGCAACCCTGTCACGAGATCAATCGTCTATGACTAGGCGCATCTGCCTATGACTCAATGCATGAATCAATAAAACACACATATCAATCTCATTCAATTGCAAAAATCAATGCAATAAGAAGAAGTATGTGATTTTGGAAAACTCAAGTCGAATCTAACTTGAGTTGTGCAATCCCGCATCGACATCAATTTATACCTTTGTCTTCTTCGTTTGACGAAGTCGAAGTCTCTAATTCAAATATGTCCATACTCAATCTGGAAATGACAATATCGAATAGGCACAATATCAATATACATTCTCAAATCAATACTGAATATACTGTGTCACTGTACAACTCAATTAAAGACACGTTCTGATCAATGCTCAAATCAAAACCCAATCGCATTAATATCAACGACATACGATACATTCTCAACCAATACAGAATCTGATCAATATCAATCTATTGATGTTGCGACGGCATAATAATACAATCTCAGTAATCCCGTCAATCTCCACATCACAGATATACTATCTGATGTGAATCCACGTACGAATAAAAGCAAACAAGATTAAATATGAATCGCGCCCTCAATTTAATATCGAACAAGGGATTCGTGTTGTCCCGATCTTTTGAATCAAGAGTGTGTGTTGTGATTTTCACCTCAAAAATATGAAGAGTTTAGCAACAAATAATCACGAAATAAACAATCGAAAATTATGACGAACCTTCAAAGAACAAGTCTAAGACCATCCGCACAAGCACGATCGACAAACGCCACAAAGTTAAAACTTTGATAAGTTTGATTTTTGTTTACAAAGCTAAAGCTTTGAAAAAATTGAGAGAAAACTCAAAAACTTTTACAAAATATCAATGATAATCTCCAAAGTGTTCAATTTTTCGTCCATATATTAACTACAAATCAAAAGATATGATAAATCTAGTTACATAACTAATTAAAACTCTAAAATACGAAAAGATAATGTTTCTCGGAACAAGGCGCGCTCGAGCGCGAGATTCAACCGCTCGGGCGCGACGTCTTCTGGACAGGTTGCGCTCGGGCGGTAATATTTTACCGCTCGGGCGCCGCTGCTTCTGGAGTTCACATCCTGGACAATATGTTTGGCGCTCGGGCGGTAAGATTTGGCTTCTCGGGCGCCGTGGTATCTGGACTCCTCTTGATTTAGCACCTGAATAACGTTCCTTTGGCTCCCAAACTTATTTCCATGCATCTCGAACCCTTCAGCACTTTGCACCTTACTTGTAAGTCCTTCTTCCTTGCTCATAAGCCCCTGCAACGCCTCTTTAAACTTCTTCAGTCGTCCCCTCGTGATTGGTCCCGTTGGTAACTCTAAGGGATCCCATTATTTCCTTGGGACGTGCACATCCGTGTTCGCATCATCCTCCCCTTCTTGAAAAGGATTTGTCCTCAAATCCAGCTCGTCGCCTACATCAAACAACGACAAGTCACTAACATTGAAAGTAGAACTCACGTGATACTCACCTGGTGGATCGAGTTTGTAGGCATTGTCATTGATCCTTTCAAGTACTTGGAATGGTCCATCACCCCTAGGTAATAGTTTAGAACGTCTCTTCTCGGGGAACCTTTCCTTCCTCAAGTGTAGCCACACCCAATCACCTTTCTCAAATATCACCTTCTTCTTTCCCTTGTTGGCTTGCTTTGTGTATCGTTCATTCTTCTTTTCAATATTAGCTTTGACCTTCTCATGCAAACTCCTAACAAATTCCGCCTTCTTTTTCCCATCCATGTTTAACCTTTCACTCACAGGTAAAGACATCAAATCTAACGGAGTCAAAGGGTTAAAACCATAAACAATTTCAAATGGCGAATAGTTCGTAGTAAAATGCACGCAACGATTATAAGCAAACTCAACAAATGGCAAACAATTTTCCCAATTCTTCAAGTTCTTTTTAAGAATAGCACGCAAAAGTGTTCCTAATGTCCTATTGACAACTTCAGTTTGCCCATCCGTTTGAGGATGACAAGTAGTAGAAAACAACAATTTTGTGCCAAGTTTAGCCCATAAAGTCTTCCAAAAGTAACTCAAGAATTTAACATCACGGTCAGAAACAATAGTCCTAGGCATGCCATGCAACCTAACGACTTCTCTAAAGAACAAATCCGCAATGTGAGACGCATCATCAGTTTTGTGACAAGCAATGAAATGTGCCATCTTAGAGAATCTATCAACAACAACAAATATTGAATCCCTCCCCTTCTTAGTCCTAGGCAACCCCAAAACAAAGTCCATAGAAATGTCAACCCAAGGCTCACTAGGAACAGGAAGTGGTGTATACAATCCATGTGGTTGTGTTCTAGACTTAGCTTGTCTACAAGTTATGCACTTATCACAAACACGCTCAACATCACGCTTCATGTGTGGCCAATAGAAATGTTCATGCAACGCACTTAAAGTTTTTGCCACACCAAAGTGTCCCATCAAACCACCCCCATGTGCCTCCCTAACAAGTAATTCACGAACGGATGATCTAGGGATGCACAACCTATCTTCTCTAAACAAGAAACCATTATGCAAATAGAATTTATCATGTGGACCATGCATACAAGTTTCAAACACATTCTTAAAATCGTCATCTAGCACATACAACTCCTTGACATGCTCAAACCCCAAAATTTTAGACTCCAAAGTAGAGAAAAGTACGTACCTTCGTGATAGTGCGTCGGCCACTACATTTTCCTTACCTTGTTTGTACTTGATGATGTAGGGGAATGTTTCAATGAACGCCACCCACTTGGCATGTCTTTTGTTCAACTTCTGTTGTCCCTTAAGGTGCTTTAGAGACTCATGATCCGTATGAATCACAAACTCCTTAGGCCTTAAGTAGTGCTGCCACGTCTCTAGAGTCCTCACAAGTGCGTAGAACTCCTTATCATACGTGGGATAGTTCAGCGCTGCTCCATTGAGCTTCTCACTAAAGTACGCCACGGGCCGTCCTCCTTGCATCAAAACTCCGCCGATACCTACACCTGAAGCATCACATTCAATTTCAAACGTATTAGCAAAGTCAGGCAAAACAAGTAAAGGAGCATTAATTAATTTTTGCTTAATAGTATTAAAAGACTTCTCTTGCTCCTCGCCCCAATGGAATGGAACGTTCTTCTTGATCACCGCTGTCATGGGTGCTGCCAATGTGCTAAAATCCTTTACAAACCTCCTATAGAAGCTTGCAAGTCCATGAAAACTTCGGACTTGACCAACAGTAGTAGGCGATGGCCAATCTCGAATAGCACTTACCTTGTCCTCATCCACTTGTTCCCCTGTGAGCTTACCACAAAACCAAGGAAGACAAGTTTGCTTGTACAAAAATCACATTTCTTTAGGTTAGCATATAGATTTTCAGCCCTTAGTGTGATTAACACAAGTTTCAAGTGATCAACATGCTTATCCAAGTCTTTGCTATATACTAGGATATCATCAAAGTAAACAACAACAAATTTCCCTATGTATGCACGCAAGACATGGTTCATTAACCTCATTAAGGTGCTAGGAGCGTTAGTTAAGCCAAAGGGCATTACCATCTACTCATATAACCCATATTTGGTTTTAAATGCAGTTTTCCACTCATCACCTTCCCTCATCCTAATTTGGTGATAACCACTTTTCAAATCAATTTTGCTAAAGATACAAGCACCATGCAATTCATCTAACATATCATCTAGTCTAGGTATGGGATGCCTATACTTAATGGTGATGTTATTGATTGCCCTACAATCCACACACATACGCCATGAACCATCTTTCTTAGGAACTAACAAAACAGGCACAGCACAAGGGGACATGGACTCACGCACAAAACCCTTATCTAACAACTCACTTACCTGTCGTTGAAGCTCCTTAGCCTCCTCCGGATTGCTCCTATACGCCGGACGATTTGGTAATGCACTCCCGGGCACCAAATCAATTTGGTGCTCAATCCCCCTCAATGGTGGTAGCCCTTGAGGTAGCTCCTCCGGAAATATATCATCAAATTCCTGCAAAAGTGAAACAACAATGCTCGGAAGGGACCCGGCTATATCACTTGTGTTAAAGAGGATCTCTTT
>NC_133317.1:12358596-12412746 GCF_012295235.1 Primulina huaijiensis | reverse complement strand
ACCATCTCACAACTAGCCACATTAGTACAACTCCCCCCATCTATGATTAAATTGCAAACCTTTTGATTTACAAAACATCTAGTATGGAATAAGTTTTCCCTTTGGTTAGTCTCCTCCTCCTTGACTTGGGCACTCATGATACGCCTAGTCACTAGTGCTTCTCCAACAACCGCCTCATAACCCTCGTCAGGATCCTCTAATGCAGGCATCTCATCATCATCATCACCCTCACTATGAGATTCATACTCACCATAGTCATTCAAGATCATCACCCTCTTATTAGGACATTCACTAGAAATATGACCCAACCCTTGACACCTAAAACATTTAGTATCTCTAGATCGATTAGAAGGAGTTTCAGATTTACCTTGCACTCCTTGCTTAGGTGCCTCTTGTTTGGTTTCAAATTTGGGCTTGCTCACCACCTTATTCTCCTCACGCTTAACCACATTTGATCGCCATGACGATGATGAACCTCCGGTTTGATTGGTGCGGCCAACTCCACGCCTTTTGAGTTGTTGCTCCACTTTTATCGCCATTTGCACCATTTCGTCTAGATCCAAGTAGTGCCGAAGCTCAACTTGATCTTGGATTTCCCTGTTCAAACCACAAAGAAAACGTGCCATGGTCGCCTCAATATCCTCCTCAATATTGGCCCTAATCATGGCTACTTCCATCTCCTTATAGTAGTCCTCAACACTCTTCACCCCTTGCATTAAAGTTTGTAGCCTCTTAAACATCTCCCTATAGTAGTGGTTGGGCACAAACCTTTTTCTCATCACTCTCTTCATCTCATCCCAAGTTTCTATGGGCCTCTCATTGTACCTCCTCCTAGTGGTCACTAATTGATCCCACCAAATGAGAGCATAGTCTAAAAATTCAACCACCGCCAACCTCACCTTATTTTGTTCGGAATAGTGGTGACACTCAAACACAAACTCTACCCTCTTTTCCCACTCTAAATATGCCTCCGGATCAGATTTCCCATGGAACGAAGGGATATTCATCTTAATACTACCCATATTACCATCTTCCCTATTCCCATCATATCTACCCCGAACGGCTTCTCTTCTACCTCTACCAATTCCTCTACCTCTTCCATTCCTACCCCAATTATCATTTTGGCTCTCCTCTTCTCCTCAAAAATCAAACTCTTCCTCTTCTTCTTCTCTATCCATATTTTTAGGATTTGAGTTTTTTTCCAATCATACTAACCTCAAGCCTATCCAACCGCTCATGTAATGGCTTCATCTCAACCTTCAACATCCTACAAAAATGCCCAAATAACGCCTCCATTTGTACTTTAGATAACCCCGGGTTCGAACTATCTTCTACCTCCCTCTCCATTTAACTTCAGTTTGTACCTGCAAGAAAACGTTAGTAGATAACAATATGTTCCTCACCCAAATGCTCACGGTCACTCCAAAGAAATTCACCGTCTCTCTTCTCGTATTTTGTTTGCTCACAACAGATACTCACTAGTCACTCCAAAGAAATATCACTCACACTCAAATGTTTCCACTTGAATTTGATGTCTCTCTAAAGGGTGCTCAAGCTTTGTATTNTTTTTTTTTTGCTCTGAAAATTCTGAAAATTCAGATAAAAATAAGACACGAAGTTTCGTGTATCACAGATTCACGAACGACGAAGAATAATAGAACAAATCAGATCTGAAAACGGAACTAAAGAATAATTAGATCTGAAGGATAAACTTACTTGAATTCAATGAACCTAAGCTCTGATACCAAATGATGTGAATCCACGTACGAATAAAAGCAAACACGATTAAATATGAATCGCGCCCTCAATTTAATATCGAACAAGGGATTCGTGTTGTCCCGATCTTTTGAATCAAGTGTGTGTGTTGTGATTTTCACCTCCAAACTATGAAGAGTTTAGCAACAAATAATCACGAAATAAACAATCGAAAATTATGACGAACCTTCAAAGAACAAGTCTAAGACAATCCGTACAAGCACGATCGACAAACGCCACAAAGTTAAAACTTTGATAAGTTTGATTTTTGTTTACAAAGCTAAAGCTTTGAAAAAGTTGAGAGAAAACTCAAAAACTTTTATAAAATATCAATGATAATCTCCAAAGTGTTCAATTTTTCGTCTATATATTGACTACAAATCAAAAGATATGATAAATCTAGTTACCTAACTAATTAAAACTCTAAAATAGGAAAAGATAATGTTTCTCGGAACAAGGCGCACTCGAGCGCGAGATTCAACCGCTCGGGCGCGGCGTCTTCTGGACAGGTAGCGCTCGGGCAGTAATATTTTACCGCTTGGGCGCCGCTGCTTCTGGAGTTCACGTCCTGGATAGTATGTTTGGTGCTCGGGCGGTAAGATTGGGCCGCTCGGGCGCCGTGGTATCTGGACTCCTCTTGATTTAGCACTTGAATAACGTTCCTTTGGCTCCCAAACTTATTTCCATGCATCTCAAACCCTTCAGCACTTTGCACCTTGCTTGTAAGTCCTTCTTCCTTGCTCATAAGCCCCTGCAACGCCTCTTTAAACTTCTTCCGTCGTCCCCTCGTGATTGGTCCCGCTGGTAACTCTAAGGGATCCCATGCTTTCCTTGGGACGTGCACATCCGTGTTCGCATCACTATCACAACTCGTAATCGATATCAATACAATCATAATCTCAAATCTGTCCAATATCAATCAATATACTCTGAAAAATCACAACAATTCCATAATCAATCTATTCTTCGGTCTGACTTTAATTCTACGATTTCTAACATATCAAGAACATCATATATGAATCCTAGTCAATTCTGACAATAGCATAATTTCAAATCATAACATAACGTAATAAAACTTACGTCCAATTGAAGCCTGCGTCAATAAGAACATAGTACCGAAGTCGGATTCAAAATCAGATGGACGGATTTTTCGCAATCCAAAATCTAGTATATCTATAAAAGCTTGGAATTCCCCAAGGCTTTTTCTCGTTTCCCTTTCCATTCTGAAGGAATAAGCATTTGTTATATATATATATATCATGCATGTGAAGGCTAGGTGGCTCGTTCTTTGCCCTGTACGTCTCGCGCATATGCGCAACCTCTACCGGCGCATATGCGCGAGACCTACTAGTCTCGGCGTCAACCAATTCTACTACTCGCGCATATGCGCGCCCTAATTGCGCGCATGTGCGCGACATTTTCTGGAATGAAATCATAGCTACTGGGCACTTCGCGCATATGCGCGTACCTCGTCGCGCATGTGCGCCAACATCTCTGGACTCGCCTTCCGGGAAATCACCCTCTCGCGCATATGCGCGACATGTCTCTCGCATATGAGCGAGATGTTCTGTCTCGCACAATGCTCAGCTCATTATTCCGCGCATGTGCGCGCCTCCAGCCGCGCATGTGCGCGCAATGTTCTGTTCCGGCTTCTTGGTTGCTGCCTTCTTCGACAAATTCCATGCTTCCTCAAGTCTTTTGCTACTCAATTCAAGTCTTGGAACGATCTTTCATAATTATATTAATTTGTCAATAATTAATCTCACCGAAATCAAATCTCGGGCCTTACATTCCAACTAAGGAGGCAGAAATAGGGGGTGGTCCGGGGCAAAAACAGAATCCAAAAATGACTTTGGAAGGTGATGTTTTACTATTGGGGATGCCCTACTATCATCATTTGGCTCCCAAAAACAACAATCTGGTTGCTTAGGCACTTGACTCTGAAGACATCCCATAAACTTAGAGCCATTGATTAGGAGATACTTTTATGAACTTCAATACCTACATAAAAATCAAAGTACATTGTGGATCTTATGTGCTGCCGAATATTTTGTAACTTTTGCTTGACGAGTGCTGGTATGACCTTGTTTTGTACTTCTCCTATGGCTACTTACAGCAACATGTATTATGGAAGGCCTCAGATTGCAAAGAGAGCGATAGAGCTGGTGGAGCAGCGCAAGTAGTTTATCCAGCAGCAGGAATAACAGCTACAAGCCGAGCTGTCACTAATTGAAGGTGCGAGACCTGCTGCAAAAGGGAGATTTAGACAACCGTTCAAGCAGCATTCTAATGATTGTCTTCTTTCCATCTCGGAACAATGGTCATCCTATAATTAAAAAAGATTCTTCTTTGATTAAGAGTATTAACTGAATTCTTGATCCTAGATCCACTTTATCTTTCCTTAGTAAACAAGAGTACAGCAGCTAGTTTAGAAATGGGGATATCCATAGCTTGAAAGTCCAATCCATAAGGGTTGTCTTGCACGCAGAAGTATTTAGGACTGAATGGAAAGAGAAGATAGAAAGGAAGAGGACTGGTGTTTGAGTTTGAGTAGAAGTTCCCAGTTAATACTTTGTGTAGTCGCCTCTGGGATAACTGATTCTCTTCTCGGGTAAGCGAGTAGGTAGGGAAGGTTAATCCCGTTTCAATTAGTCTGCGTTGGTCTAGTTTGTTTTTTCTAGTATGGCCTATCTGAGTGAAATACTCCTTTCTGTATGCCACTATTGTGAAGGGAAGCCTTGTTGTTAAAGGCTGCCACAAACATACTCACCGTAACGATAATGAATCTCCCTCGTGCCAGAAGCAGCTCAGTCATCTTGGTATAGTAAATGCTGCCCTTTCGTACTAGAGTAGACAGCAGCACGCACACGTAATAGGACGAGCGAAGAGAACAACGAACTAAGGCTTGACCCTTGAGAATACCAACTACGTTTTTCTTTATGATTGATTGAAGTGAAGAAGCAGGAAACCATAGACTATACGAATATACCCTTCCTTTAGGTCTACCTCTTTACTTTCCTATCAAGAGTAGGTTAGGAATACCAAGTAAGACATCCAATTCAGAGAAAAGACAGGTATTATACCAAATACAGCTTTTCTAGGAGACTGGGCTTTCTACGGAAGGGATATACCACAACGTACTATGCCTCTTAGATGCGATAGCTAGAAAAAGCTCTTTTCTGAACTTATCTTCGGAGCTTCTCAAAGAGGGGAACCCTAGTGTCCATTGAGTAACCCCCCGATCCGTAGCTCTAGAAAGAGAGTTGTTCTTTTCCCCAGTTAGTGAGTTAGGGCAGTAGCTCTCTCGACTTGTTCCTTGACTAGGTCTATGATCTCTGGTCTGCTACGATGAGCTAGTGATCTTGAGTAAGCCTTGTTACTACCTACTGAGGGCATTTCAAACAAAATGACTCAACCTCTACTTCACACACCTAACCTAAGGCCTCCTTTTCGGTTAAACTAAACAACCAGCCTGAAAGGAATATTTTCCTAGGGAAACCTTCTCGTTTAAACATCTCTGCGATGGAAGTTTTTTCTTCTTCTTACTATTCCGATTTCGAATCTTTTTTCTTAGCCTCAGTTCATGTGTTATTGTTAGACCGTTTCCGCCCTACGACTAGTAGTGCGTTCACTCCATTTCGAGTAGGATTAACACTCACTAAGGAATAGCTTTTAGAAAGATTCTTTGGTAAGAAGATCCCTCAATTCCTATACTATGCTCCCAAGAGCTGATTCAATAGGAGACAACACCAATACCCACTCGATTGGACAAAACAAGACCTGGGTTGAATCCACGAGGCAATGAAATAAACAACAGGGTTGACCACTCGGGGATAGACTTGGTTCATCAGTGACTCAGAAATATACCACCTCAACACTCTGCTTGGATGAGCTGACCCTTCTCAACCAATACTAGGATTTCCGTTTTTGCTCTTGCATTCAATAATGGGAAGAACTTCTTCGTCTATTCTCTTCGAGGGATAGCAGCAACCTGCAGGTTCTAGAGATCAGTGGAAGAGGAAGAGAAGCACGACTCTCTTATAGAATAAGTAGGGAACAGAGCAGGCCTACTAGCAAATCTAGGAATGACCGGAGGGCAAGGAAAGGGGAAAGTTGTGAAAGAGAATCGATCTTATCTTGTTTACGAGTGGATGACATCATCAGATAGGATCCGTTTTCATGATCCATATATTCATTCTAAATATGAGATTTGACGAGCTTGACGAATATGAGCGAGCAACACTTAATACGCCATGCTGTAAAAGCAAAATTGTAGACTAGTTTGTTAAAATTATTTTGGATAACTCTCAAAAAAACTGAAATTCCTGTATAAAGCCTTACAGCAACCAGTGTACCATTGTTCCTTAGCGAACTCCTTTCCCAAAGCGTCAAAGTCCACATTGGATAAAGTAGTATTTGAGTATTCATCCATATTTGAAGGTCGGTTGTGAAACTTAGTCCCCAACAAGAAGTCTTCATCTGAGAATTTTATAGAACAACATTGAGCCGTCGATGTCTCAATTTTTGCAACCTCTGCATTAGTTTTCACAAGATACGCTTGATTATTACTTAAAGGCAAATATACCATCTAACATAAGTTCTCAAATGAAGAAAACTTGGAATGAAAGGATCTCGAGAATATCATCCTCTTACGAGAACTATATTCATAATGTATGCAGAAAAACCCCTAAGCAGGCGGGTCATGAACAAAAGTGGGAAGAATTCAAGTTAAAGATAGCAGGTCGGGAAGGATGTCAACATTACTATGTACACTATTAAGAGGGCCTACACCACATCCAGCGGAACAACAAGACAGTTGTTGAATCGGTTGTATCGAAAGATTGAACGAACAACCCACCAAGATCCACATCCAGGGTTAATCATAGCATCACATCACTTCATTGTGCCTTACCCTCTTGTTAACGAAATTGACCTACTCAGTAGTGCAATCATGGATCTCATCATCCAGTATTCTTACCCAACGATAGAAAGCTACGCAAAGTTAACAATATTATATACCATGAAACGCTCTTACTCCGAGGAGGGCACATTTACGCTTGGTCAAGCAATCCCCTTGACAACTCAAGATGGTGTTATGATTCCAATGAGTGAGGTGTATGCTTATATATATCGATATATTAATAAATATAGTGAAATCTATGACGGAGATTTTATAGTTCGAATTACGATCCGAGTCTATATGGAAGGTAAAAAGAAGGATAGGACATCCCTATCTTTGGAGGATAGAGATCGTATACTTTCATCAATGATAGAAGGTGTGTTTAGTGAGATCGAGCCTATAAGAGAAAAAGAGATCAAAAATAGTCAGTGTAGTTATCCAAGCCATATCACTGACTCAAAGCATGTAGGACAGAGATGAAACCCTTCATAGTAGCCGATACCGAGACACTACTGATCGATAACGTTCGTAAGCCTTATGCATCAGGTCTGATGCTGGTTCGTCCCGGTGAAGAGTTCAATGATATTATGATAGAAACCTACTTCAGTGAAGACTACTGAATAATCTTGGATTATTTTGAAGAAAAGAGTACTAAGGTACTTTATGACTTTGTATGTCGGATATCAACGATAGTTAGACAAGAAGAATCATGTTTCACTATCTACTTCCATAACTTTTCTAGATTCGATGGAATTTTATTGCTTAAGCACCTAGCATGTCATCACAAGAACTACAAGCTAAAACCACTAATGAGGAACCATAGGCTTTACGAGTTATCAGTCTATTCTAATAAGAAGTTGTTATTCCGTTTCAGAGATTCCTTCAATCTACTCCCTGGCAAACTGAAATCCCTAGCTAAGAATCTATGCCCAGGCCTAGGAGAAAAAGGCTCTATCCCATATGATGAGATTACAAAGTCAAATCTTGAAATGAAAAAAAGAAGCTTGTTAGACTATATGAAGCAGGACATTCTTCCCCTTGGGGGTGTAAGGCAAAAAGCTCAAGAGATCTATTGGAAGGTGTACAAGGTTGACATAGAAAGTAAGATAACCCTTCCATCACTTGCACTAAGCATCTTTTGTATGAAATACTACGATTCTTCTAATTGGCCAATCCACATCCCCAACAAGAATAAAGACACCTTTATAAGGCGTGCTTACTATGGCGGTCATACTGATACATACAAGCCAGTACTGACCTATACTACTACGATGTGAACTCTCTCTACCCCTTTGTAATGAAGGAATATCCAATGCCTGGAGGTAAGCAAGTCTGGCATGGTAATCTTGAAGGCATGGACTTAGATAGTTTGTTTGGCTTTATTGAGGCATATGTGGTATGTCCGAATACTATAAAGAAACCCTTTCTACCCTATCGAGACAAGAATCAGACTCTCATCTTTCCAACCGGGGAATTTTTTGGAGTATACTATAGCGAGGAGTTAAAGTATGCAAGAGACTTATGCTACACAGTGCTTCCAATCTAAGGCTACCTCTTTCAGAAGATGGAAAGCCCATTCAGAGACTTTGTTAGCTCACTCTACGAGAGCAGACAAGAATCAAAGAAATAAGGTAATGAAGCTATGTCCTATGTGTACAAGATCCTTATGAATTCGCTATACGGAAGATTTGGCATTAACCCAAAAAGCACGATAACTAAGGTCTGCGATTCAAATCGATACAAACATTTGATCAGGAATAGTGAGTTGATATTCGGTGATTTTCTTAGCGAGAACAACTACATCGTTGCCTACCATAGCAATACCGAGACTGGTCCAGGGTTTTGGAATCCACCAAAGAACTCTGCTATCCAGCTTGCTGCTGCTATCACTGCCTCAGCTAGGATCTATATGTACCCTTATATCTCAAGAGAAGACAGCTACTACACGGACACAGACTCAGTAGTTCTTGGTAGTCCTCTACCAGAAGAAGAAATCTCTTCAACTATATTAGGAAAGTTTAAGTTGGAGGATAGAGTGCTTAAAGGATACGTTTTAGCTCCTAGGGCATATTTCTACACCGCATTTGATAGCACCAATGTACTCAAGTACAAGGGACCAGCTAAAAACAAGGTCCATCTTGAATGGTTTGAGTTACAGTACACAGACCCATCTCGTACAGAACTAGTACCGGTGAAAGCCAACTTGCGGATTGATTGGCACACTATTAACATCATCAAGGTTTTATGATCTCAGGTGCTGAGTATCTATATATCCATGTGATCTCAGGTTCGAGTCTGGGAAGTCACAGACTCCAGTGCATGGGCTGGAGAGTTCTATGAGTAACCCATACAACGCCTATGGAAAGCCCGTGAGGGAAGAGTTCCATAGATGGGCCAAGGCCCATAGAACAGAGCCCAAGATCGGGATAGCCTTGGGTCGATTGGGGCAGTGGGCCGTATGGGCGGTCCACTGGGCCTGTAATGGGTCGTTACACAATCCACTAGTGATTGAGTGACATGTAATTACAGAAGACAGAACGCTATTAGGTAAAGAAGAAAAATCTACATCAAGAGAGGTGAATAAAGACTATCTTATCTTGACTGACGAGAAGATACCACCAACTAGAAGGAAATGGACTATGTTTCCTGATATTTATGATAAATAATCACGGGAATGGCAAAAAGTATGTATTCAAGGGTAGCGCGGTCTTTACTATTGGGATAACTTGAATATCAATCTTCTTCTCATCCTAGGATAGTCTCAAGTAGAGGTCTTACAGGGAAGGGAGTTAGCAAGCTGGTAAGGGGACAAAGGCAGAGAAGGGGATATGGGACTTTGACGGGTTTGAAGGAATTAGCTAACTATTACAATAAGATATCTTGCTATTCTCCGATCAACCGCTGGAAGAATCTAAGTTTACATCGTCCTCAACCCATCATTTTTGAAGAGCTTGCTTCCAAAGCCACAGAGATTTATAACTATCTTATTCATATCGCCCGACGATCTAAGTTCATTGATAAAGTGACTGATAAAGAAGGATAGAACTCCTGAGAAGACACAGACAAAACAAGCATGTGTGGTGGAACCTAGAACTTCAGGTGCTACCTCAGATGGGAACATGAGACAAAAAAAAAACTTCTAGCCAAGCCTTTTTAAAGTAAAGTAAGCTCAAGCCGAATTTTCTCAAAGAATAAATGGTCCTCCAAAGTCTCTAAAGGAGAAAGGCGAGGTTTTCATTCCTGACGAAGAAGTAAAAGACTTATTCAAAGGATTGATAGAACTAAATCTCATCGAGTTGCCAGACTCTAAGCGTCCACATGAAGCAGATCGTGTAAGGGATCCACTATATTGCCCTTACCACAGGGTTTTGGGGCATAAGATCCAAGATTGCTTTGCCCAGAAGCGCAAAATCAAAAGGCTGATATATGAAGGAACCATAGAAGCCAAACTCTTGAAGACTATAAAGAAGGGTAAGGGTAAGAAGGTAGCTGCATCCTGTTGCTCTTTCCTCACGATCGATGTATTCGACGAAGATAATTGCCCACTCCATTTCCCGAAGGAGCCAGTTTATGTCAACAAGATAACTCTAAGGTCGGGTATACTCAATTACCCGACGTACAGCTTCCATCGCCTTCAGTGGGGGAATCCCAAGCTCCACCTAACCAAACAGCTTCCCCCAACAAGATCAAATACAATGTCATGGCCCATATGAAGAAAAGACCCTCCTTGCTAAGCGTGTACGACACATTGTGTCTATCTGAAGATCTTCAAAAGGCGCTGATTACAGCTCTGCTCTGTCCTTTCTATATTTTACTGTTGTTATAAAGTTGTCGTGAAACGTATATATTGGACCATCTACTCTCAATATTGTATTGACTACTGCCATGGCTATATGGGCATCCCTCCGATGGATGAAGTTAACGAAGGTTGAGGTTTCAGTCTTCCTTGTATCTTTCTTATCAGAATAGACTCTGAGAGTGACCCAGCGTCTCTTCTTATTCTTTTTATAACAAACCCATATTTTTATTGGCTCCATTTTCGTATAATTTTGTATCGTGGTAAAGTTATAGGCTTTATAGTAAACCGGCCTATCACTAGCTGACGCTATCCATCCTATATGACGGATCAACCAGATAAGGCATTCCATGTGTGGATATTTGGCTTTCCAGAACTTAAAGCAGGTTGAAGCTACCATGAAGCATTCCTTAGAAGTTATGATGCTAGAGAGAGAGTTTTTGAGATCGCACGTTGTGCTCATTAGTGTTTTACCATAGATTATTGGCATAAAATGCCTTTGGTTATCTTACGAGTGAGTTTGTCGTTAACAGTCTGTGATAGATTTGAATCTCCAAGTTCTGCTTTTATGTACTCCTGAAGATCTTTGAGCATATAAGTGTATACATCTTGGATTTCACCAGAAGGGTGCGGAATCAGATTCGTTCTCATTGCCATGCTTTCATCCAACAAAAAGTAACTCCTGATCTGATAAGCACTCGCCTAGGCATCTTGGGTAAGAGGGTAATTCGCCAGATCTATTTTGTTAGATAGAATATTGGCAATAAACTGAAAGGAGCATTTTTTTTTATAGGCTACCTTTAATAAATCCATGGGGTGAGGACAAATTATTTATAAATTGAATTGCCTCATCTTCTGAAACGAATGACTTGTAAAGGAAGTCCGTTGCTGCATATATATTCGATATCTCCTTATTATCTAAATACTTAGATTTTTTTTCTGCAAAGCGTACCAAGCTTCTTGCTAGATCGCTCTCGTGGAAATGCAAGACTCCGCAGCGGTATATTCGACCTCGGAAGTCGAAAAAGGCAGGCAAATAAAATTGATAACCTTTATAGGCCTTTTCAAACTTTATAATCATTTGCTCAAAACGAGAGCACGGTATGTGCTTATAAAATATATGTATTATTTCGCTAAAGCCGGCGTATTGCTTTATAACATTATTCTTCATGTAAGATTCTGTTAGAGTAGGTGCACGTCGAGCCAAGTGTTGGCCGAGTGTTCACAATGAAACTCTATGTATAAACAGTCTTTATTTTAATAATATTTGAAATTATTGTTTTGGCACTTCTTTATCTGTATACCCATGCTAGTTGCATAGATAAAGTCCTTGAATATACAAATAGTAGAAAGAATATGAGATGCTCATGTGATGAGTATCATGAAACTCATATTTGGAATACTGTATATTTTAAACAGTTCCTAGTCGATTTAGCCGCCGCTAAGAAGGATATAGGCCGCTCGAGTTCGAGACTAGTATCTGCGATGTGAGTACCATGTTTCATTGGTAGGGGACATTGTGATGTCCGAGCATGCAGATAGGTGCTCCTTGTAAAGTGCACTGAACAACCCTCCATAAAGGATTTTCCAAGTGGTTCTCACTTATCGAGTGGAAAAGTCCTAGTTTATGGTTGTACACCATTAGTCCTTATGACCCGGGATAACATTGAGACTTTATGTGCTAGAATTACACTTTGACTTGTTTACCGACTCTCAAGGGGTCATCAGGTGGCAAGGTTGGGTGTTATGTCGAAACATATAGGAGTCGATGCATTGTAGTCGGGGATTCTTCGCTTACCTACGGGTATGGATATCCTATGTGTTTTCATATGCGTGTAGTTTGAAATCTCTGATCAGAGTATGGTGGTAATTATGAAAGGGGTTTCATAGATTACACCATCGATGCAACTACGACATGACACATAGTATCGATTCATTGACAACTCTTGATAAACCAATGGTTGTCGAATCGGTCGGGATATATGAGTTGAAGGGACCGTACTGTACGCTAACCATAATTGAATGGTTCTTGCAGGCACTATCATTTGATACCTAGGGAATCATGTAAGCGATGCTGCTAGGCGTTTAACATGATTGGTTGGGTACTATCAGACTTGAGTTCTGACGTTCTTATTATCAAGGAGTTGATAAGTAAGAATGGAGCAATTGGGGTATGCTCGAATAAGGACATGTTTAGTCCGAATCACATGGAGATGTGAACCCACGGCTAGTTGTATCAATGAACCATTGAGGGCCACACAAGTACTAGCTTTCTAGATCCCGATGAGAAGTAAAATAGTGCAATGTGTTGAACGGCTTATAAATGAGTTTATAAGCGTAAAGAAAATGGAAGTATGACTTCTATGAGAGAAATGTAAATTTTAATTTATGGAAGTGTTCCTAAATTAAAATTTGGCCAAGTGAATAATGTATTTGAAAATTGTGATTTTCATAAACATTATTATGGACTAAATTAAATTAATTCAAGTGTTGAATTAATTAAACACTAGTGGACCTAGTAGAGTCCAAATAATTAAATTAATTCAAGTGTTGGATTAATTAAATCATATTGAGTCTTGTAGAGCTCAATTAAAATAATTATTTAACTAGTGGGACTTGGGTAAATTCAAGTAATGTTTAATTAGTCTCAGATATGTTTGAGATAATTAAATTTAGTCCATGGTTTTTTAATTTGATTAAAAACCATATAATATACATGCATTGGAGGTGAAAGGTTGGGATACTACTTTTTGTGTTTTCAAGGCATGGCATGCAACTTTTGCTTTCAACTTTTTGCATGTCCAAGACAAGTCTCCATTCCCCCCATTAGACACACCTTGGCCGAAAATTCTTGACACTTCTCTCCAAGTTTTTCTCTGATTTTTCTTCTTCAAGTGTTGAGGAAGAAATATTCTTCTCATTGAAAAATCTTCTTGTTTTTCTAGTGCAAAACAAGAAGGGATTTACCTAGCAAGTGGTGGGCCTAATTTTTGAAGGAGGAGGAAGCTTGTAGATCTTCATCCACTCAAGAGCCAAGTTGTTTACAACTTGGTTGGTGCCATTCATCAACCTCAAGAGGTTGATAGGTATAATCTCTCAAACACCCTATGTATGTCTTGTATGGTGTTTAAATGTATTTGTTGCACAAGGAACATGGTGGCCGAAAATTTAGCATGTAAAATAAGAATTTTTGACTTCCGTTGCGCTTCCGGTCACCGTAACCGATCCCCTTTCAGATTCTCTAAGTAAGATGGTGAGTTTTTCCATTTTAATATATGAGAGAAATTGAGGCATGAGAAGACAAGATTCAACGAGGTCATAATGAGAACTTTGAATGAAATTCAACCACTTGCTGTTGATTTGAAAGGGCTGATTCTGAAGCTTGTTCATTACCTTACATAGTGCATCTACATCTTTTATTTTTTTTTTTAATCAAAACTGATATTAAAATGATTGATGTTAGCGAAACATAGAAGGCGGTAACGATCATAGATTTCTCCTGATGGAGTACATATGTAACCCCCTGATATATCAGACATGGTAATATTATTAACCTTAAGGTCGGATATTGCCCAATCTATAGGTTTGTATATCATAGGTAGGTTCAGCTTGACCGGTAGTAATGAGATATCAAAATTACAACTTACGAAGAGATTCTTGGGCATATAGTAACTTCCACCTTTTCTCAAAGCTTGAATCAGTTCACTCTTGTCATGCAATTCTAAATTGATTAAACCCATTTCCTCCATGAAGGTTATTAAGTTGCTACCGAAGGGATATAGATTCTCCCCTTTTGATCTTTTACGCTTCTTATTCACTTTTTCTATGGTCCTTGATAAAGGCTTGTTATTCACATTTATTTTTTTAATAATAATGCATGTCCCCGAATATTTTACTCTAGTTGTTCAATCAAAGAGGCGGCGCGAATTAGTGTGCTATCTAGTAGAGGATTATAAACCTGACTGAGTACATAAACTATTAATGCCTCAATTGTATAGTGACCAAAGAATAACAACATTTTTTTATCATCCTCAGCAACTAACCTCTCCATGAGATAATCCATTGCACACTGCCTTTTTTTGTCTATTAAGATCTTTATTAAGTTGCCGGCTGTTTTAAATATAGACTCCTCATCAAAATTCATTGTTTCTTCCTCTGTCTTTTCTTGAATTTCTCGTAATTTATTAAGATCTTCCATATTTTTTACATTATTTAATAATGAACATACTTTATCCATATACTTAAACGAGACATCCTTATTCAGCAAATCGGTGTCTAACTCTTTCTCATATTGTGGGGACCCGGACGCTAATCATGTTCTTAATCGTCATTAGGACTAATTAATCAATTATAATAAATAGGGTCTAAATTTTTTTTTAAATATAATATCAAATGCGGAACGTAATGGAATCACTCTACTATACATATCAGTATAAAAGTAAAGTACAAGTCTTGTACTATATACAATCATTTAAGACTAAGGTTTAACGACTACATATCAAGTGTTCAACCCTATCTCAGATCAAGTCCGTAGTCTCCACTCTAATCACGATCTTTCTCTTCATCTCCTCGACCCTGAACCTGTCCCACCTGTTGTCATGCACACATACAAACACAACAACAGCCGGATAACTCCGGTGAGAACAAATCCCAGTATAAATCAACGAAACATGCAATCATATAATTAATATAAAGCATGAAGCAGATATCAGATATATATCAAAATCTGAAACATAATTAATATCAAACTATCAATCATACTCGTGACTCCACGACTCAGACTAGACTCAATCCTAGTCTAGGGATCCCGGTTTCCAGACGATGGTATTTCTATATCGACCAACAGTAATAGAAGAAACTCCGATTCTATCCACGTCGATATAACCAAACATCCAGTGTCTTGACCTATCCGTCACAGACTGTGGCACTATCGCCAATACACTATCTTGTGACATCGTGCAATGTGCCCGTGGCGATCCCGCCACTATCAGGTACTTCTGTCACAAGATCACTCGTCTAATATTCGTCTAACACATGCTCTCTATACATCAATAGAACAAGCATATCAAATCAAATCAATGCAAATAATAACAAATAGTATGTGATTTAGGGAAACACAAGTATATCCTACTTGTGTCGATCTCCCAATACCACATTGACTGGTACCTTTCGTTTGTAGTCTCGGTCTAAATAATTGAAGTTCTGAACTCAAGACTGTCTCTGTAAATCTGAAACGATATATCAAGAATCATAATATCAATATTCCATTCACAATTCAATACCGAATCTGATCAATCTGAATTTAATTCAAAATCAACGACATAACGGTAACATCCCGATATTTCCGTCAATACCATATCAACAGATATCAATTACAATCTATAATCAATATCGACTACAATCTGTAATCGAACCATAATCCAAATATGTCCAATACCACTCAATATAATATGAAACATCATAATAAATCCGTAATCAATCTGTTTTTAAATCTGACTTCGATTCTATGATGTCTATCATGTCAAAAACATCATATATAAATCCTATTCGATTCTGACAATAGCATAATTTCAAAACATATCAAAACGTAACAAAACTTACGTCCGTATGAAGCCTGCGTCGATAGGAACAGAGTACTGAAGTCGGATTCAAGATCGGACAGGACAGACGGATCTTCCTGCGTCGATATGCGCGAGACCTACGGGTCTAGGCGCCTGGCTTCTCGGCCGCTCGCGCATATGCGCGCCCTTCTCGGCGCACATGCGCCACAACCTCTGGAATCAACATTCTGAAATCCAGCCTCTCGCGCATATGCGCGCACTGTCTCGCGCATATGCGCGAGAAGTTCTGTCTCGCACCTCCAGCTCCCGAACAACTGGCGCATATGCGCGCACCACTTCCGCGCATATGCGCCAGGACCTCTGGCCTCACTTTTCTCTTACTCATACATGATATCCATTCATGCCTTGGAATGGTCCGTCTATCATCATATCAATTTATCAATAAATCATCTCAGATTAACAGGATAAAAATCTCGGGCATTACACATATTGTAAGTAAAAGTCAAGTATAAAGTTGTTGATTTCCATATCTTTTACATTTGCGAAAGGTGAATCCCGGCTCTGAAGTTTATAAGTACAATATTCTCTAAAGAGGATACATCTCCTTCTTATTACCTATTTCCGGAACATAGATAGATAATTTAATTTAATAATTGTAGTTTGTTTTGCAATTAAAGCTTCCATACCTGTTTATTTTTTATTTTTCTTTTTGGGAATATTCTCGAAAGAACAAGAGCCTAAAAGCCTTGATTCAAATCCACTCTCGTACTCTATGTCAAATTCGCTTCAAAAATAAAATAAAGCTGAAAGATACCAAAGCAGTTTTGTATCAGACTACCTATTTTCTTGTAATTAGATCCCCAAGTTTTTGGAATGCTTCAAACTCTACTTGAGCATCCAAATCTGGGTCAATACCAGCAAAAACATCTCCGAACAAGGTTCCAGTACCATGCCAAATGTGTCCGAAGAAAAAGAGCAAAGCAATCCAAGCATGCCAAAAAGTAAACCACCCAGCGTCTAGCATATTTTTTTACAGCAGCAAGGTCACTATAACTGACTCCATTGAGTTCGCCGCCATAGAACTCAACGGTTACACCTACTTGTTCAACAGTATACTTAGATTCTGCCCTTCTAAAAAGAACATCAGCTCTAACAATTCCATCGCCGTCTACCAAAATGACTGGAAATGTTTCAAAAAAAGTAGGCATACGACGTACAAAAATCTCACGCCCCTCTTTATCTTGAAAGATAGGGTGTCCTAGCCATCCAACCGCTATTCCATCTTCGTTATCCATTGAACCTGCCCTGAATTACCCTCCTTTGGCCGGATTATTGCCGATATAATCATAAAAGGTTAATTTTTCAGGAATTTTAGACCAGGCTTCTGATAAACTTTGATTTTCTGCTAACCCAACTCTAACTCTTCGATATATCTCTTACTGGAAGTACCCCTGATCCCATTGATAACGAGTGAGACCAAATAATTCGATAGGGGTAGTTGCTGAACCATACCACATAGTTCCAGCAACAACAAAAGCTGCAAAAAAGATAGCCGCGATACTACTGGAGAGTACGGTTTCAATATTTCCCATGCGCAATCCTTTATATAGACGTTGCGGTGGTAGGACACTAAGATGGAATAGACCCGCTAATATTCCTTATGTACCCGCTGCAATATGATGAGAAGCTATTCCTCCCGGAACAAAAGGATCAAAACCTTACACTCCCCATGATGGATTTACATGTTGTACTTTTCCCGTTAGTCCATAAGGATCGGACACCCATATTCCAAGACCATACAAGCCTGTTACATGAAATGCACCAAAACCAAAGCAAGCCACTCCAGATAGAAATAAATGAATTTCAAAGATCTTGGGAAAATCCAAAGAAGGTTTTCCTGTACGTTCATCACAAAACATTTCTAGATCCCAATAAACCCAATGCCAGATAGCTGCCAAAAAGCATAAGCAAGAAAATACAATATGTGGCCCTGCCACACCTTCGTAACTCCAAATACCCGGATTTGTTACAGTCCCTCCTATGATACTCCAACCTCCCCCTGAGTTGGTTATTCCTAAACGAGTCATGAAGGGTATAACGAACATATCCTGTCTCCACATTGGATCAAGAACAGGGTCAGAAGGATAAAAAACTGCTAATTCATACAGAGCCATCGAGCTAGCCCAACCAGCAACCAAAGTTGTATGCATTATATGAACGGAAAGCAACTGGCCGGGATCATTCAATGCAACGGTATGAACATGATACCAAGGCAAACCCATGTAAAATACCCCTTTCGCAAAGAAAAACGGACATGCGTAACTTTATTGCATTGTAAAAGACTATACTATGACTATCCTATGGACCTCCCTTGTTCAAGGGACTATTTCCTAACATGGGAAGCGTTAGGTTAATATTTATTCTATTCTGTTCATAATAATTGAACAATTCTGTTCGTAGGAACAAAGATAAGCAGGTTTATTCTATACTCGATAAGTACCAATACGCAACGGGTGGTTGATACCATTTTCAATGATTGTTTGCGTCCATCTTTAATTTATCTTCAAAAGAACTTATTCGTCAAAAAATTCCTTTACGTCATTATTTTTGAATTTTTCCAATCTATGGATAAAATATTCTTATTTAGCTTCTGTTATACATTTCTTTCTGATATGATTTGATTGCCTGTGATTTCGAGGACGAAATCAGATCTTAGGGGGGGAAAAATATAATGCCCGAAATTAAATTACTGTAATCAGAAGTGGATTAAGTAACAGTATGGAGATTGTAAGAGCTCAAGTGGAGAAGCCAGGCGTCGGTACATCACAAAACTAATTTTTTTACAGAACCTTTGGCGCCCGAGCGGTAGAAAAGGACCGCCCGAGCGCCAGTGCAGAACACGGTTAGTACTTGGACAGAACGTTTGGCGCCCGAGCGGCAGAAAATTACCGCCCGAGCGCCAGTGTGTAACAAGTTGGACACTCGGGCAGAACGTTCCGCGCCCGAGCGGTAAATTGTGACAGCCCGAGCGCCGCTTGCAATGCAAGAAAAATAAGCCACGTAGCTTAACCATGCAAGTAGATATATATAATGTTGTAAGTTCCTTCAGCAAGAATCAGAAACGAAGAAATCGAGAAAGGAAATGAGAAAAGCTTCAGAAATCCTTACGCCTTTATATTTCGATCCGCCCGTTAGATTTTAAATCCGACTTCAGTACGGTGTTCCTATCGACGCGGGCTACAACTGGATGTAAGTTTTGTTACGTTTCGATATGTGTTGAAATTATGCTATTGTCAGAATTGAATAAAATTCATATATGATGTTCTTGACATGTTAGACATCGTAGAATCGAAGTCAGATTAAGAAACAGATTGATTACGGATTTGTTATGATTTTTCAGATTATATTGAGTGGTATTGGACATATTTGGATTACGGTTGGATTATGGATTATATTGGATATTGTCTATGATTTGTAATTGATATCTATTGCTGTCTGAGTTGACGGGGATATTGAGGTTGTACCGTTATGCCGTTGATTTTGAATTCAATTCATATTGATCAGATTCAGTATTGAATTGAGAATGGAAGGTTGATATTATTATTCTCGATATGTCCTTTCAGATTTACAGAGACAATCTTGAGTTCAGAACTTCCGTTTCTTCCGACCGAGACTACAAACGAAAGGTATAAGTCAATGTGGTATTGGGAGATTGACACAAGTAGGATATACTTGTGTTTCCCTAAATCACATACTATTTGTTATTATCTGCATTGATTTGATTTGATATGCTTGTTCTATTGATGTATAGAGAGCATGTGTTAGACGAATATTAGATGAGTGATCTTGTGACAGAAGTACCTGATAGTGGTGGGATCGCCAGGCACATTGCACGATGTCACAAGATAGTGTATTGGAGATAGTGCCACAGTCTGTGACGGATAGGTCAAGACACTGGATGTTTGGTTATATCGACGTGGATAGAATCGGAGTTTCTTCTATTACTGTTGGTCGATATAGGAATACCAACTTCTGGAATCCGGGATCCCTAGACTAGGATTGAGTCTAGTCTGAATTGTAAAGTTACGAGCATTGTCGACAGTCTGATATTGATTATGTTTCAGATTTTGATACATATTGTTGTTATTTGTTACATGCTTTATATTTGTTTATATAATTGCATGTTTCGTTGATTTATACTGGGATTTATTCTCACCGGAGTTATCCGACTGTTGTCGTGTTTGTATGTGTGCATGACAACAGGTGGGACAGGTTCAGGGTCGAGGAGATGAAGAGAGAGATCGTTATTAGAGTGGAGACTGCGGACTTGATCTGAGATAGGGTTGAACACTTGATATTTAGTAGTTGAATCTTAGTTTGTAAATGATTGTATATAGTACAAGACTTGTACTTTTCTTTTATACTGATATGTATAGTAGAATGATTCCATTACGTTCCGCATTTGATATTATATTTAACAAGAAAAAAAAATTTAGAACCTGTCTACTATAAATGATTAATTAGTCCCAATGACGATTAAGAACATGATTAGCGTCCGGGTCCCCACATGAAGCATGGGATAATTCCAAGACTTTACAAATAAAGCCCAAGGATTAGCATTCCATTGCTATCATTTTATATGTATATGGTTACAATTATCTACTCTCCCAATGTGCCTATGATGTAGCACCTGGCGGACTGTTAGCTAGTGTGTATCATCTTACCAGAATAGAATATGGTGTAGATCAACAAGAAGAGGTATGCATAAAAGTATTTGCCTCAAGAAGTAATCCTATAAATCCGTCTTGGGTTTGGAAAAGCGTGGATTTTCAAGAACGAGAATCTTATGATATGTTGGGAATCTCTTATGATAATCATCCACGTTTGAAACGTATCTTAATGCCTGAAAATTGGATAGGATGGCCCTTACGTAAGGATTATATTGCCCCCAATTTTTATGAAATACAAGATGCTCATTGAATGATAAGAAAGAAATTTCCACTTATACGAATTGTACTTTATGTTCTAGATTAACCAGAATAATGGAAGTCTCATTTGTATATTAAGAGGGAATTATGGATAGGCTAACAAAAAAAAGACATAATTAGTGATTCGTTGGGATTCTTACATTTATTTGGAAGATATTTATTTCACATGAATTTGCGCCTATTGCTTTGACCGGTTGTAGGGACCCGGGCTCTAACTCAATTATCTTTGGGATTAAGTGGATCTTTGCTAGAAAATGTGGGTCAAAATTTTGCTTTTAATATAAAAAACAATTGTATATAAATCATACACAAATGATATCTCTATTTTATTTCAACCGAAGTAAATACGTGTCTTGATTCATTACATTCATACAAACTGGCGTTTTATAAAAAAAACAACTACAGATCAACATGTAGAACCACTAGTTCATCGTCTATGCCCGTAATCACCACACTGTCTCGATCTCTCATCATTGACTCGACCCTGATCCTGTCCCACCTGTTGTTATGCACACATACAGACACAACAACAGCTGGATACTCCGGTGAGAACAAATCCCAGTATCAAACATGTATACATGCATGTCATGCAATTAAATACAAAATCATAACACATGAATCAGTAATTATGACACATTGGTGAATACAGATAAAACTCTTCGACTCTTATTCTTTGAATCGACTCATATCTAAGTCTAGGGATCTCGGTGTGAATAAGACGTAACAAGTCCCCCACCTACTCTTCCAATCGTGGTGGCGGTACGTCTTATTCCTAGACTTCGGTCCTGTCTGTATCGAATATCTACAATCAGAGTCGATCTTCTCCTATGCTTCGATACCACCGAACATCTAGAAATTTTGGCAAATCTGCTAATGACTCTCCTATCTCAATGCGTGTAAATAAATCAAGATAAAGCACAAGCATAGCAAGGTATAGAAATCTCGTATGTGATTTTGGGAAACTCGAATCAAATCTAACTCGAGTTGTATCTTCCTGAATCAACATGAATTATATCTTTCTTTTCGGTTCTTGGATGCTATCACACTTGACACAATCTTGCTTAACTTTTCTCGGTCAACAAGAACACAAGTTAAGAAATATTGCTCATTCTTCTAGCCAAGGTTGGAGCTACACATTCGAACTCAAGGCTATCCATATCAAATCTGGAATGCACAATTCGAACTCCACATTAGCAATATCAAACTCCACTCAAGACATGAAATTGATTAACTCATTCTATATCAAATTTGGCGGCATAACGACGCAATTTCGGTATCCCGATAACTCAAACAACAATCAACTAACATCAACAACTCATAATCCATAACAATACCAAGCCAAAACACAATAATTCTACACCATCTAGTTTCGGCCAACATGCTGGAATTTTACACAAATTGCATATGACTTCCGATAATCGATCCGTCTACGGCGTTATGATCTCTAGCTATTCAAGAACATATATCTCTAATAAAATCAAAATTCCTTCAACATATAGATTTCAAAACATGCTGAAAATTGATGAATTTTACCTCACCTTGAAGCCCTTGAGTTGAGGAGCAAGAATCTAAATTCAATTTCAAGAAATTATGGTTGGATCATCTCAATGAAACTTGGAAAATGAGAAAGGAACTTAAAGCTTTCATCCATGGAGGGTTTCGGCCATATCCTTAAAAAAATTTGAATGAAATGGAGTGAAAAAGTAGCAATGTGGCACGCCCCAAGCTTCCTCTTGCATGGCATGACAAGTGGTAAATCCCACTTATTGCACTTTAGTCCCTCAATTTCTCATTAATTGCACATCAGCCCCTATTCAATCTTTTCGATTCAATTCCAATCCTAAATAATTGCAAACATCTTGGAATATAATTCAACACTCCATAAATCTCTAATTCAATAATCTCGGATTAAAATAATATCATCTCTATAGTCTCAGGCCTTACACCGGTTCTAGAAAGTCATGTCGGGACGAATTAAGAAATCGAATAGGAAATAAAATACAAAGAAATGAAAGGGTATCGAATTCGATTGATTTGTATTGTATCTGAACCGAATCTTGTCTATTTCAACTTCGACTTATTGTTAGTCCTCTTACCATACACAACTTCGAATAGTTACTTCCCTCTTCCTTAACATAGGCCGATTCACATCCTTTTTATAGGTTTCCTCTTAAGTTTGACTACGCCCCTCAGCAAGTCTTCCAGTAAACTTGACGCCTTGAGTCTGGCCGTCCTGAGTGATAAGCACTGCGAAACCTAAGTTCATTGCCTAATTTATTCTGTAGCACCCTCTGTCTATTAGAGGGCAGACTGGTGTCTTGATCGCTTGCCGTTAGTCTGTCTAGCGCCTTTCATCATAAAGCGTGCTTTCTCACCATCTAATGATGATCAAATCACGATCCTAAGGTAGACCCGGTTCTTATTCATATGCAGAAACTATATGAAATCAAGACCTCACAACTTCTTTAGTTCTAGAGGATGTAGAGCCAATTCAAATTCCTAGTTCTCTCTGATTGGGATCAGTTTTCTCTTCCTTCGTTCCTAACTCTAGTTCAGCTATTCGATCAAATGCCTCAAAGGGCTGCTTGTCCTTTTGGCTGTTCATAGCTAGAAGGCTCATGGATGGTTGTTGGGATCCCAGGGTTTAAAGTACTGACAAGGTTTGTCGTAGATAAATGGAAGTAGATCATCGAAGCAGATTTGGTGAAGGAAGTCTCTTAGGTTGAATCCACAGAGAATTTTTTTTCTCACCACAGTAGGACTACCTTCAAGTGTGGGAGTATAACAGTAGCAGCAGTTATGGCCCCATACCCATGAGCATTGGCGTGACCAGCTAAGCTAAGGTCGGAAAGGAAGAATGGGTGGGCTTACGGCCGGCTACCTATTTCCTCAGCCGATAAGAGATTCTGTCTTCAGCACAGATCGAGGCTTTGAGTATCTATCTAAGGGCCACAACTCCACCCGAGACAAAAAGAAAAGAAGCATGGTGGTATTGGAGTCAAGGACTGACTCATGATGATCCGCTCCTCAATCCAAAAGAGGGGCCAAAGATGTGGGGACTCGGACGCTAATCATGTTCTTAATCGTCATTAGGACTAATTCATCAATTATAATAAATAGGGTCTAAAATTTTTTTTTTTTGTTAAATATAATATCAAATGCGGAACGTAATGGAATCACTCTACTATACGTATCAGTATAAAAGTAAAGTACAAGTCTTGTACTATATACAATCATTTACAAACTAAGATTCAATTACTACATATCAAGTGTTCAACCCTATCTCAGATCAAGTCCGTAGTCTCCACTCTAATCACGATCTCTCTCTTCATCTCCTCGACCCTGAACCTGTCCCACCTGTTGTCATGCACACATACAAACACGACAACAGCCGGATAACTCCGGTGAGAATAAATCCCAGTATAAATCAACGAATCATGCAATCATATAATTAATATAAAGCATGAAGCAGATATCAGATATATGTCAAAATCTGAAACTTAATTAAAATCAAACTATCAATCATACTCGTGACTCCACGACTCAGACTAGACTCAATCCTAGTCTAGGGATCCCGGTTTCCAGACGATGGTATTCCTATATCGACCAACAGTAATAGAAGAAACTCGGATTCTATCGACGTCGATATAACCAAACATCCAGTGTCTTGACCTATCTGTCACAGACTGTGGCACTATCGCCAATACACTACTATCTTGTGACATCGTGCAATGTGCACGTGGCGATCCCGCCACTATCAGGTACTTCTGTCACAAGATCATTCATCTCATATTCTTCTAACACATGCTCTCTATACATCAATAGAGCAAGCATATCAAATCAAATCAATGCAAATAATAACAAATAGTATGTGATTTAGGGAAACACAAGTATATCCTACTTGTGTCGATCTCCCAATACCACATTGACTTATACCTTTCGTTTGTAGTCTCGGTCGGAAGAAACGGATGTTCTGAACGCAAGATTGTCTCTGTAAATCTGAAAGGACATATCGAGAATAATAATATTAACCTTCCATTCTTAATTCAATACTGAATCTGATTAATCTGCTTTTAATTCAAATCATCGGCATAACGGCACAATCTCAATATCCCCGTAAATACCATATCAACAGATATCAATTACCAATCATAACCCATATCCAATACAATCTGTGATTTAACCATAATCCAAATCTGTCCAATACCACTCAATATAATCTGAAAAGTTATAACAAATCCGTAATCAATCTGTTTCTTAATCTGACTTCGATTATATGATGTCTAACTTGTCAAGAACATCATATATGAATTTTATTCAATTCTGACAATAGCATAATTTCAACACATATCAAAACGTAATAAAACTTACGTCCAGTTGTAGCCCGCGTCGCTAGGAACACCGTACTGAAGTCGGATTCAAAATCTAACGGGCGGATAGAAATATAAAGGCGTAAGGATTTTCTATAACTTCTATCATTCCTTTTCTCGATTCTTTTCCTTTCCTAATTCTTGCTGAAGGAACTTAAAGCATTATATATATCTACTTGCATGGTTAAGCTACGTGGCTTATTCTTCTTGCATTGCAAGCGGCGCTCGGGCGGTCACAAGTTACCGCTCGGGCGCGGAACGTTCTGCTCGAGTGTCCAACTTGTTACACACTGGCGCTCGAGTGGTAATTTTCTGCCGCTCGGGCGCCAGACGTTCTGTCCAAGTACTAACCGTGTTCTGCACTAGCGCTCGGGCGGTCCTTTTCTACCGCTCGGGCACCAAAGGTTCTGTACAAAAGATTAGTTTTGTGATGTACTGACGCCTGGCTTCTCTATTTGAGCTCTTACAATCTCCATACTGTTAATTAATCCACTTCTGATTACAGTAATTAAATTTAGGGCATTACAAAAGAAAGAGACGTTCTCAATGACTTCTGCTTGAGGAGTTGCAACTCTAACTGGTGGAGTCTACACAAGGACTTTCAACCATGAATCTCAACAACTTCACCGGGGTCCTAGATCCACGAAAAGAGAAGGGCAAAAGCAACTGCCTCTTTCCCTATCTCTCCTACTTGAGATCTCCACTACTTGAAAGGACGGGCAATCGATCGATCGTCCGCATCCGTTACTTATCGTCCTGATTGATTATACCAATTCTTATTGAGGATAGGGAATTCTAGTCCTTAGCTCGGTGTATGCACCGCATTCTTCTTCAGTCTTTATTCCAAAAAAAAGAATCTTTCTTATTTATTTTATTAAAAAAATCCAAGATTGTGTGTGGATTAGGGAGTTCTCTCTCTTTTAGAAGAAAGAACTCCATTAAACAACATCCCCAGGCTTGAGTTTTCTTCTCAAAACTTTCTATCCAATAGTTTACTGCAAGCTTTCAAGATTCCTGTTTTCAAACTTGCGTAAGCTCTCCATAGCTTTATTTTTTTCTTATTTTATTTCCTTTATATAAGTCATTTGTAAACAAATGATCTTTCCTTGCAGTTCACTAAGAGGGAGTTCACATCAATACTTCGCAGGGAAGGTACCTCTTCTAGCCGGCATGAAGGAAGTAGGGTAAGACATGATTCGGATAAGAGTCAATAAGTAAGAATGAAGCTTTGGAATAAGGTTTTTCTTCCTCTACCTTCTCTTGCTATTGTATTGGAGAGAAAGCCAAGAAAGAAGTGATTAAGAGCACTTTCGAAGTAAGAATTCCACTTTTGCTTTATGGTCAATAGAATATCCAAATCCACCTTAGTCAGAGTTGCTTCAACTAATACGAAATATCCGGTGTTACAACCGATTCCCCTATATTAGCTAGTCTAAGATGGTTCACCCTCTTAATAGTTGGAAGAGTTGCTTCTCTCTTTGATCTTTCCAACAATCGGATGGGATGAAGTATGAATTCTATTCAAGCTGGAATACCGGACTTGTTTAGCCTATTTGACATGAAACTGTTGCATTTGGGTTTTGTTTTGGAAATATAAGATATGGACTGGAATTATATCTGGATTCTAAGCCTCATCTCCTGTCGTAAGCGCTAAGAGGTAATTGAATCTTTGTTCAAATGAGCTGAGCTAGGGCGTTAAGGCTATGATTTTTCATCTCAGTTTTACCTGTGACAGATCATCTCACCTTTTGAATCCCTAGAAAGCAGATTCAAAACTGAAGCTGATATGAATCTGGCTGGGCGTGGCGTACAAATGATAGGATGGAGATTTAGGAAGCTTCGTTGTTTCGGACATCCAAGCTCAATGATGATGAATCAAGCATATTCAAGCAACTGGTGGAGTTCAACAACAAATACCATGTGCTCGGGCGGGATACAAGACCTTTATCGTCAAAGAATGAAAACGTCAGAGTGTACACGGACCCGACCACGGACCAGTACACGAGGTCCGTGTCCATTACACTCGAGAATGAATAAATCAGAGCCTACACGGACCTGTACACGGGGTCCGTGTCCACTACCATCAAGACGTGAAAATTACCGTGACTACACGGACCCCCTTCTGGACCATTACACAGGGTCTGTGTCCTTTTTGTTTGGGAGAGATTTTGTTCCTTCTTTAGAGTTTTAATTTGTTTGGTAACTAGATTTGATATCTTTGGGGGATATGTAAACATATTTGGACAAAAATTAACACAATTCATATTTTATTAATTAGAATACATTGTTCTTGAGTTTTCTCTCTCAAACAATTATAGCTTTTGCTTTGTTAATAATCAAAGTTATCAAAATTCATACTTTGTGGCGTTTGTCGATCGTTTTACGTGGATTGTCAATGACGAGTTCTTTGAAATTTCGTTCTAGTTTCGGTTGTTTATTTTGTGATTATTTGTTGCTAAAATTTTCGTAGTTTAGAGGTGAAAATCACGTCATACTTGTTTCAAAAGATCGGGACAACAACAACGAATTCCTTAAACGTTATTGAATCGAGGGCACAATTTTAAATAGTCGTGTTTGATTTTCTTACGTACGTGAATTCACATCAGAAGCTCTATCCAGCAGCTAGCTTCATTCTTCTGACCCCACTATAGCGTCAAAGCAAGAAGGAAGTACGTCGACTCCTAGTCAGCATAGAAAGAGAACGGAACGAAGTGGGCTGTGTAATCATTGGCATTTTTACTCTTTTTTTTAATTGATATATATTAATATTAAGGGTAGGTAAGTAAGGAGCTTAAAACTAGTCCTTCGGAGGGCCCCTCATTCTCAACACAAGCTAGCTCTTACTTGTGTTTAGTGAGGAGGCTACCTAACATAGAGGTTAAGCTTAACGCCCTGGTTGTGATTTCTTCCTTGGCAGGCCTTCCTGGACACTTTACCTTTGCAGCAATGCAACTGGTATGTAGTATTCACTTATGTGGACTATCGTGTATAACTAGGATGAAAGGAAGCTTAAAGTAGTGTACAATGTATGTATAACTTGTTCGACACTGTCCTACGTTTGAATAGATTAACTTGGCACCTCTTTTTTGGTAAATCAACTGCGAATGTTTATGCCCCCTCGGGGGGCTGAGGTCAATCTTAAATAAGCTTATCTTAGTACTCACTGGTGGTTTTACTAAAGAGCTTTGTGGTGCTATTTGCTTGTTTAAAGAAGCTTATCTTAGTACTCACTGGTGGTTTTACTAAAGAGCTTTGTGGTGCTATTTGCTTGTTTTCAGGTTCTGTCATAAGGTTGGGCCGTAAGTCAGGTCAGCTGTGTGTCGCACTATATTTAAAGTTGTGTGCATCCAGCCTCCGATCGGCCTATGCTGGGGTTCTACCCCACCAGCCTTACTTCCAGTTCCTGTCTCGCTGATAAGGTCGAACTGCCCAGAGTATCATTCTGTCTTTTCATAGAAAGAAAATAAAGCGGGTGACAAGACAAGAGATAGGCTTATGTTGCTCTACCTATCATTCTTTTCGCTTTAGTTGATTATAGTTTTAGCGAAAATAGTGAATGATGACTTGTTTAAGTCTATTGTAAGTTTTCCGACAGATGAAGTACATGCCACCGTAGACGAGTTTGGTATGAGATTTTGGTCTAGATCTCAAAACTATCTACTCACTGACAAACAATGTAGGGGTGGTCTGAGAACCTACTTGGAAGGTAAGTCTTCTGAGGTCATAAATTGCCTAGCGCCTAGTTCCTCATTGGCCTTAAGGATGGCTTAGAAGCCTCTTTTGGGTCATACATTAGGGGATATCATTTCCGTATACTGAGATTTACCTTTTTTCACATAGCGTGGAATGAGAACACCGAGATCAAAAGAGTAAGATATTGTAATGGTAGTCGTCAGTCAGACCAAATCCAATAACCAACATCCGAAATGCGTGATATCCAAAATGGAGAGCTTAACTCAGCAAGAAAAACCATAGGGGGCGCTCTCTCCGGGATGCTTTTTTATAAAAGCTATGTGAACGAGGTCGATCGATTTCTTGACCATAAAGAGCAAAGACAGGTGCATTCATTCTTGCCCTCATCGATCTGTGTCTTAGGTCTTACAGTAAGTAGGGTTCGTTAAGTGTCATAGGTAAAGTTGTCTTGCCTTGTCTTTGGCTCTAGCCATTTCCCAACTGGAGAATCATGATTTAATCCCCATTTCGGGGTCAGGAGCGTGGGAAGGTCATATTCTAACTAGAAAAACACGCGTTTCGGTACCCGGTCCACCTAGAGGAGTTTAAACTCACGATTCTACGACCATATTGATAAAGTGAAAAATGATCTGTCATAGACGGATCGATCTTTATGTTTCTGGATGGACTTCCTGTAATGCCCGAGGATTTATGTTCTTAATCCGAGATTATTGATTTATAAATTGTTGTAATTAGACGGACCATTCCGAGACATGAATTGAGTTGCATATGATCTTGTGTTGTGTGAGGACATAACTTGTGGTGCATGTGCGTCGAGGATAGGCTTGCATATGCGCAAGTTGTTCGGAACAAGAATGTGCCGAGACGAAGTTCTCGCGCATATGCGCGAGCAGTTCGAATAACCAAGGTTTCGAGACAGAACATATGGCACACATGCGCGGCCTGGGAACGCGCATATGCGCGAGCAAGTGTACAGCTATATGCGAGAACAGAGATTCTCGCGCATATGCGCGAAGACAGACGCGCATATGCGCGAGCTGCCGAGAAGCCAAGCGCCGAGACCAGTAGGTCTCGCGCATATGCGCCGACGAGGGTCGCACATATGCGCGAGACGTGCAGTACAAAGATGAAGCCACTTCGCCTTCCCATGCATGGTATATATAACAAATCCTCTTCAATTCCTTCAGATTCAGCAAGAATAATCAAGGAAAGCTTCAGGGAACTTCTGAAATTTCTTCTTCGCTTAGAATTTGATTAGGCAAGATCCGTTTATCAGAATTTCGATTTGAATTTATTTATGTGATCCTCGTGTCAACGACTTCACACGGACGTAAGTTTTACTACATTTTGCTATAATTTAAAAATATGAGAGTGAAGGAATCAGATATGATTGATATATGGTGGTAATGAGATGTTAGACATCGTATAACCGAAACCGGAGTGAAGAACAGATACCGTATGAAATTGTTATGATTTTCAGATTTGAATTGACTGAGATTATATAGATTTGTATCAGATTGTGTTAATCAAATGATTATGAGTTGTTGAGAATGGTATCTATTGATATTGTCTTGCCGGTATCTCGAGATTGTGCTGTTATGCAGTTGAAACAGAATTAGATTGAGTTCTGATTATATCCAGTATTGATTTGAGTGGTATATTGATATTGTACTCCTCGATATTGTAAGGCCAGAGATTTTATCATTTTAATACGAGATTATTTAATTTATGAATTTTGGAATGTTGAATTAGATTACATGGTTTTTGTAATTAATTAGGATTGAAATAGAATTAAAAAGAGTTGTGAGGACCAAATTGCATATAGTGAAGATTTCAGGGGCTAAATTGCAATATTGAAACTTGACTATGACACTTGTCATGCAAATATAAAGTGGAATCTTTCATTTCAATTGCAAATGTTCAGAAGAAGAACAGAGAGCTCCCGAGAATTTTCAAAGCTCTTCCATCCTTTAGAAATTTGATTATTCAAGATTCGGCTATCAGAATTTTGATCTGAAGACAGTTCTGAGATCCTCTCGTCAACTGCTACTACAGGACGTAAGTTTCATTGAGTTCTGTTATCATTTGAAATTGTGATATTGGAGGAATTATTATTTGATCATTATATGGTGTTCTGGATATGTTAGACATCGTAGAATCGAAGTCAGATCGAAGAACAGATTGATTATGGAATTTGTAACGACCCATTACAGGCCCAGTAGACCGCCCATACGGCCCACTGCTCCAATCGACCCAAGGCTATCCCGATCTTGGGCTCTGCTCTATGGGCCTTGGCCCATCTATGGAACTCTTCCCTCACGGGCTTTCCATAGGCGTCGTATGGGTTACTCATAGAACTCTCCAGCCCATGCACTGGAGTCTGTGCCTTCCCAGACTCGAACCTGAGATCACATGGATATATAGATACTCAGCACAAGTCTGGTACCAATTGAGCTAGTGCCTTTTATTGTAACGACTCATTACAGGCCCAGTGGACCGCCCATACGGCCCACTGCCCCAATCGACCCAAGGCTATCCCGATCTTGGGCTCTGCTCTATGGGCCTTGGCCCATCTATGGAACTCTTCCCTCACGGGCTTTCCAAAGGCGTCGTATGAGTTACTCATAGAACTCTCCAGCCCATGCACTGGAGTCTGTGCCTTCCCAGACTCGAACCTGAGATCACATGGATATATAGATACTCAGCACAAGTCTGGTACCCCAGTGCATGGGCTGGAGAGTTCTATGAGTACCCCATACGACGCCTATGGAAAGCCCGCGAGGGAAGAGTTCCATAGATGGCCCAAGGCCCATAGAGCAGAGCCCAAGATCGGGATAGCCTTGGGTCGATTGGGGCAGTGGGCCGTATGGGCGATCTACTGGGCCTGTAATGGGTCGTTACAGAATTGTTATGATTTTTCAGATTATATTGATTGAAATTGAATAGATTTGGATTATGGATTAATTACAGATTGTATTGGATATGGGTTATGATTGGTAATTGATATCTGTTGATATGGTATTGACGGGAATATCCGGATGGTACCGTTATGCCGTTGATTTTGAATTAAATTCAGAATGATCAGATTCGGTATCGAATTGTGAATGGAATGTTATATTGCTATTCTCGATATGTCATTTTAGATTGACAGAGACAGTCTTGAATTCAGAACTTCCAATTCTTCAGACCGAGACTATGAACGAAAGGTATAAGTCGATGTTATCCGGGATATTAACTTGAGTCAGATTGGACTCTAGTTTCCCTAAAACCACATACTTTATTTTATTGCAATTGTTTGACATTGATATGCTTGTTCTATTGATTTATTTATAGAAAGCATGTATTAGACGAGTATTAGACGAATGATATTGTGACAGTAGTGCCGAATAGTGATGGAATCGTCACTGGCACATTGCACATTGTCACAGGATAGTATATTGATGAAAATGCCATAGTCTGTGACGGATAGGTCAAGACACCGGATGTTTTGTTATATCAAAGTGGATAGAATTGGAGTTTTTTCTATTACTATTATTCGATATAGAAATGCCAACGTCTAGAAACCAGGATCCCTAGACTAGGAATAAGTCTAGTCTGAGATGTGGAGTCACGAGTTTATTTACAGGTTTATATTGATTCATGTGTTCAGATTTGATACGTTTTCTTGATATCTATTTCATGCGTTTCTATCGATTATATGATTGCATGTTTTGTTTATTTATACAGGAATGTATTTCTCACCGGAATTTTCCGCCTGTTGTCGTGTTTGTATGTGTGCATGGCAACAGGTGGGACAGGATCAGGGTCGAGGAGATGAGGAGAGATCGTGATTAGAGTGGAGACTACGGACATTGATGTAAATAGGGTTTGAACAATTGATAATTAGTTGTTGAACCTGAGTTTTAAATGGTTGTATGTTGTACAAGACTTGTACTGTTATACTGATATGTAAATTAGATGAATTCCATTAGGTTCCGCACTGTATAAAAAAAAATTTAGACCCAGATTAATTAATTTGATCCAATTATCCCAATGACGATTAAGAAGATGATTAGCGTCCTGGTCCCCACAGATATTGTCATTGCCAGATTGTGTAATATCCCAACCTTTTAGCATTTTATTGTTCATGATATTATTTTTGGTTGGGTGTTTAGGAAATATGGTTATTGGTATTTATGGTTTATTATGATAATGGATATTTCATATGGTATGATGGTTGAGATTATGTGTAATGGTTATGTTTATTGGAATGGTTAAAATATGGTCATTGTTTATGGTTATTGTTTTGGTATTATGTTCATAGTTGGTGATGATTAAAGAAATGAATGGGTAGAATAGAAAGTTGATTTTGTGCCAAATAGGAAATGGAAGTGCAGAAACGGTATGAAAAATGTGGCAGTAGTTGTGGTTTTTAGTATAATGTTTTGTATATTGATCCAATTGATGTGAGGCCAATTTCATTGGAAAGATAAGGTATAAGGCTGTAACTTTCATGTTTTGAGTTTTGTTCAAATCATTAGGGAAGACGAGCCAAAAGTGGCCCGAAGTGTGTCGTGTGTTTCGTGGTTCCTGCACTGACACATGTTGGGAGAATGAGCATAACCTTTTACTCAGACCTCCAAATGACATGAGGCTAATTGGAGATGCAATAAAACACATAGGGCTACAACTTTGATGTTTACCACTTTGGCTAATTCGGAAGAAAAAATGAAGTTTTGGCCCTTGGTAGAGGGTACACGGACCCCTACACGGGGTCCGGGTCTTGCCATGCAAAATGAATGATTTCCCATGTGTACACGGACCACTACACGGAGGGGGGCACGAGGTCCGTGTCTATGGCGTAGAAAACACGTTTTTTTTGTGTATTTATAGGCTTTTAATCCACTTTCTACACTATTCTACTCACTTCTCATTTCTTCTTTTTCCTTGGATCGTTCCTAGCTTTTTTCCCTTCAAGATTTACTCTCCTTCATTCTCTACTCCAAGTGCAAGGTTTATAGTTGGATTTTAGAGTCTCCTATCTTAGACTTCAAGCTATAAGGTATGAACTTTTATATTCTTGGAGTTGGGAGGGTTTGAAGTAAGGAAGGGTTAAGTTGAATTGTTGATTTCTTGAATTAATGTTGATAATTGTTGGTTATTGTTGTGTTTATTGATGTAGGAATTCAATCAAGGTTGCATTAGCAGCCTTTGTGCTTGTGGTTGTAAGTAGAAGCTTCCTTTCAAGTGCTCACATGATATATATGTATATAAGTCATGTGTATTGATGTCTAGCTCATTCCATTGTTAGATTATTGATGTATGTATTGTTATTTGTTCATTGAGCCAAGACTACCATTGAATTCATTGATAAAGAGCTAATACTTTATTGTTGCCTACCAAGTATTTGTTAAAATGCCCAAATGAAGTTCCTTATGATTAAAGCCAAGGAATGATAGTAATTCATGCATGTCATTGGCCAATCACATGATTAAGAGTATCTCTCACAGTTTTGATATATTTATATATCAAAGAGATGCTATCAACAGGTCTTAGGTCACAGGTCACAGGCTATCATTTCCTTTCCTTTAATTCATGTCATGAAATACCATCTATACTGCTTTGTTATCTATTGTTCATTGAAGATGGTATTATTCATTGTTTATTTCCATTGATTCATTGTTCATTTCCATTGTTATAGCCATGTTCCAAGCCAAGCCTATGTATATGTATTTGTTATGTACAGCTTTCTTCTTACTGGGTTTTATCTCATTCCAGTTAATGTCATGTGATGCAGGTGATAAAAAGGATTGAAGCGGATTGTCCAAGGAGGAAGAAGTCATATAGCTATGGAAGGGAAACTTTTGAACTTTTATTATGAAACTTTTAGATTGGAAATTAGGGGGTTAATGATGTTGACTTTTGGTTTTCTTTTGAAAGATTTAAAAGTGAATGTTTATGTAAACGAATTTTGAAAATTCTTATGATGTAAATGATTTAATGTTCTTTCCCGTTTAATTTCAAACGCTTCCACGTATGTTTTCTTTTTAAATTTAAATGTCATGAGAGGGGGTTGTTTCAATTGGTATCAGAGTGAAAGTTCTTTGGACCTTATATGACTTCTTCTACATAGGACAATCCGGTATGTTGTCAATCCTGCATCTATTGATTTTAACTTTGAGAATTGATTCCATTTCATTGCCATTGCGTATTCTTTTTCCATATCTATTGTTAAAGTGAGCATATGTGTAGAATATGCCTCCCAAAAGAAAGAATATTGAAGGGGATGATAGGACCTCTACGACCGATAAGACTGTGAAGGTTGTAGATGAATTCGGTAAGTTATTGAAGGAGCAAGCAAAAGTACATGGTGAGAAAATCCAACAGTTATTGAGCATGCACACCTCGACTCAGGGTCGTGGTCGTGGAAAAGTTCAAGGCACAGTGGAAAGTTCTGAAGATGGTGCTTACGATCGTTTCAGGCGTATGAACCCTCCTGATTTTATTGGTGGTCCTGATCCACAGTGGCTCTTGAATGGGTCAAGTCATTGGAGGCCATCTTAGATTACTTGAAGTTCACTGATCAAGAAAAGGTTAGTTGTGCTGTGTTTATGTTGATCAAAGCTGCTCGTATTTGGTGGGAAGCCACCAAAGTTACTGTCAATGTTCGTGAACTGAAGTGGAACGAGTTTAAGGAGTTATTTTACGCCAAATACTTTTCACGTGAAGTAAAAGCCAAGAAGGTGAAGGAATTTATGGAATTGAAGCAGGATGCTTTGTATGTTACTGAATATACGTTGAAGTTTGAAGAAGGATGCGTCTTTGTTCCTTTTATTGCTGAAAATGATAAAGATAAAGGAGAAAACTTCCTTCGTAGGTTAAAGCCAGAAATTCGAAGGGATGTGCATATGTCCAAGGTAGTCACGTATCAAGATATCGTGGAGACAGCTTTGCTTTCGGAACATGATGAGCAAGAAATTGAGAAAGAGAGGCGATTAAGAAGGCAAGCTTTCCATGCTAGAGGACAAGGTGCAAATGCAAATGTTCGTGGTGGCCACAAAGGTATGGGTAAGATGGAGCAGCGCTCTAAACCTCCTGTGCCTTCTTTTGATACTGAACGACCGGTATGTCCTAAGTGTGGAAAGCCACACAAGGGTGAGTGTTTGGTGGGTAGTGGACGATGTTTTATATGCAAGGAGATGGGGCACACAGCACTGAAATGTCCTCTCTCCTCAGGCAAAGGAACAGTCCAGGGCAGAATTTTTGCTATGACGAAGGAAAGTGTTAATCCTGATTCTTCTGTGATATCAGGTAATATTTTAATCTATGGCAACTAAACAATTACATTGATTGACACTGGTGCAACCCATTCTTTTATCTCTGAAGTGTTTATGCATTTTATATCTGTGGAACCTACTGTTATGCCATTGCATTTCACTATTATGTTGCCTTCTGGTGATGAGATTTGTCCTACTAGTATTCTGAAGGCATGTCCCGTACAGATGGGTACGAGATAGTTGTTTGCTGATCTTATTGTTATTTCGATGGTTGCATTTGATGTTATATTGGGTATGAATTGGTTATCCGCTTATCGTGCAATAATTGATTGTGTGGGAAAGACCGTGAAGTTTGTAATTGATGATCATGAGAATAATGCAATTGTTGGTTTAGGTTCATCGATAAGTACTCCCATTATTGCTTGCTTGCAAGCTATTAAATTGTTGAATAAGGGATGTACTAGTTTTCTGGCCTTAGTATTAGATGTAAATAGGGACAGTAATGTGCCATTACAGAATATTGAAGTGGTTCAGGAATATCCTGACGTATTTGCTGATGATGTGCCTGGTTTACCTCCTGATCGAGAGGTAGAGTTTGTTATTGATTTAAGTCCAGGTACAGACCCAATTTCCAAAGCCCCGTACAGAATGGCTCCAACTGAGCTGAAAGAACTAAAGAATCAATTGCAGGAGCTATTAGATAAAGGTTTTATCCGTCCTAGTTCCTCGCCATGGGGAGCTACGGTTTTGTTCGTGAAAAAGAAGGATGGATCGTTAAGATTATGCATTGATTATCGAGAACTCAATAAGGTAACTATTAAAAATAAATATCCTTTACCGAGAATCGATGATCTATTTGATCAATTACAAGGATCCACTGTGTTTTCAAAAATCGATCTTCGATCCGAATATCATCAATTGAAAGTAAAAACGGAGGACATACCAAAGACTGCTTTTAGAACGAGGTATGGAAATTATGAATTTTTGGTGCTGTCATTTGGATTAACTAATGCTCCTTCAGTGTTTATGGATTTGATGAATCCTGTCTTTAAGCCGTATTTGGATACTTTTGTCATTGTTTTTTTTTGATGACATCTTGATCTACTCAAAGACACGAGAACTCCATCGTGAGCATTTGAGGATTGTGTTGCAGCTGTTGAGGGATAAGCAATTGTATGCCAAGTTAAAGAAATGTGAGTTCTGGTTAGAGCAGGTGAGACAGTTTCAGAGGTAAGGAGTTTTCTTGGTTTAGCAGGGTATTACAGACGATTCATAGCGAAGTTTTTGAAGATAGCATTGCCATTGACGAGTTTGACACGGAAGGCTACCAAGTTCGAATGGACCATCGAGTCCCAAAGAGCATTCCAAAATTGAAAGATAAGTTGACTTCTTCTCCTGTTTTAGTACTTCCTTGTGGTACTGAAGATTTTGTTGTATATACAGATGCTTCAAAGCAGGGGTTAGGTGCCGTGTTGATGCATCGTGAGAAATCGCATATGCTTCTCGTCAGTTGAAGGAATACGAGAAGAACTATCCCACTCATGATTTGGAGTTGGCGGCTGTAGTTTTCTCCTTAAAGATTTGGCGGCATTATTTATATGGTGAGAAATGTGAAATTTTTACAGATCACAAAAGTTTGAGTTATTTGTTTTCACAGAAAGAATTAAATATGAGGCAGCGGAGGTGGTTGGAACTAGTGAAAGATTATGATTGCACCATTAGCTATCTTCCTGGAAAAGTTAATGTTGTTTCGGATGCTCTAAGCATCAAATCCAGTTAGTTATCGGGTTCCATGATTCAGAAACCGTTGTTACTTGTTCTGCAAAGGAACGAAATAACAGCTACCAGTCTTCAATTGGAATGGCACCCTACGAGGCTTTATATGATAGAAAGTGCCGTTCTCCTTTGTATTTGGAAGAGGTAGGTGAAAGAAAGATGTTGGGCCCGGAGTTGGTTCAACAGACAGCAGATGTTGTGGCCTTGATCCAAGAAAGAATGAAGACAGCTCAGTCTAGACAGAAGAGTTATGCTGATGTTCGTCGGCGGCCTTTGGCATTCGAGGTTGGTGATCATGTATTTATCAAAATAGCTCCTCTTAAAAGAGTTATGCGATTTGGAAAGAAAGGTAAGTTAAGTCCTCGATACATTGGACCGTTCGAGATTATTGATAAGATTGGAGACCAAGCCTATCGTCTTGCATTGCCACCAGACTTGGATCGAGTTCATAACATATTTCATGTTTCAATGCTACGTAAGTACCTCTCTAATCCATTTCATGTTCTTCGGTATGAATCGCTGGATATTTTGCCTAACTTAAACTACGAGGAAGTGCCGGTTCAAATTCTTGATCGCAAGGTTAAAGTGTTAAGGAACAAAGAGATTGGTATTGTCAAAGTTCTTTGGAGAAATCATGTGATTGAAGAGGCCACGTGGGAACCGGAAGAGGAGATGAAACATCGTTATCCGAATTTATTCGACGGTAAGCAAATTTCGGGGACGAAATTTTTATAAAGAGGGGAGATTGTAATATCCCAACCTTTTAGCATTTTATTGTTCATGATATTATTTTTGGTTGGGTGTTTAGGAAATATGATTATTGGATATTTATGGTTTATTATGATAATGGATATTTCATATGGTTTGATGGTTGAGATTATGTGTAATGGTTATGTTTATTGGAATGGTTAAAATATGGTCATTGTTTATGGTTATTGTTTTGGTATTATGTTCATAGTTGGTGATGATTAAAGAAATGAATGGGTAGAATAGAAAGTTGATTTTGAGCCAAATAGGAAATGGAAGTGCAAAAACGGTATGAAAAATGTGGCAGTAGTTGTGGTTTTTAGTATAATGTTTTGTATATTGATCCAATTGATGTGAAGCCAATTTCATTGGAAAGATAATGTATAACGCTATAACTTTCATGTTTTGAGTTTTGTTCAAATAATTAGGGAAGACGAGCCAAAAGTGGCCCGAAGTGTGTCGTGTGTTTCGTGGTTCCTGCACTGACACATGTTGGGAGAATGAGCATAACCTTTTACTCAGACCTTCAAATGACATGAGGCTAATTGGAGATGCAAGAAAACACATAGGGCTACAACTTTGATGTTTACCACTTTGGCTAATTCGGAAGAAAAAATGCTGTTTTGGCCCTTGGCAGAGGGTACACGGACCCCTACACGGGTTCCGGGTCTTGCCATGCAAAATGAATGATTTCCCGTGTGTACACGGACCTCTACACGGAGAGGGGCACGAGGTCCGTGTCTATGGCGTAGAAAACACGTTTTTTTGTGTATTTATAGGCTTTTAATCCACTTTCTACACTATTCTACTCACTTCTCATTTCTTCTTTTTCCTTGGATCGTTCCTAGCTTTTTTCCCTTCAAGATTTACTCTCCTTCATTCTCTACTCCAATTGCAAGGTTTATAGTTGGATTTTAGAGTCTCCTATCTTAGACTTCAAGCTATAAGGTATGAACTTTTATATTCTTGGAGTTGGGAGGGTTTGAAGTAAGGAAGGGTTAAGTTGAATTGTTGATTTCTTGAATTAATGTTGATAATTGTTGGTTATTGTTGTGTTTATTGATGTAGGAATTCAATCAAGGTTACATTAGCAGCCTTTGTGCTTGTGGTTGTAAGTAGAAGCTTCCTTTCAAGTGCTCACATGATATATATGTATATAAGTCATGTGTATTGATGTCTAGCTCCTTCCATTGTTAGATTATTGATGTATGCATTGTTATTTGTTCATTGAGCCAAGACTACCATTGAATTCATTGATAAAGAGCTAATACTTTATTGTTGCCTACCAAGTATTTGTTAAAATGCCCAAATGAAGTTCCTTATGATTAAAGCCAAGGAATGATAGTAATTCATGCATGTCATTGGCCAATCACATGATTAAGAGTATCTCTCACAGTTTTGATATATTTATATATCAAAGAGATACTATCAACAGGTCTTAGGTCACAGGTCACAGGCTATCATTTCCTTTCCTTTAATTCATGTCATGAAATACCATCTATACTGCTTTGTTATCTATTGTTCATTGAAGATGGTATTATTCATTGTTTATTTCCATTGATTCATTGTTCATTGCCATTGTTATAGCCATGTTCCATGCCAAGCCTATGTATATGTATTTGTTATGTACAGCTTTCTGCTTACTGGGTTTTATCTCATTCCAGTTAATATCATGTGATGCAGGTGATAAAAAGGATTGAAGCGGATTGTCCGAGGAGCAAGAAGTCATATAGCTATGGAAGGGAAACTTTTGAACTTTTATTATGAAACTTTTAGATTGGAAATTAGGGGGTTAATGATGTTCACTTTTGGTTTTCTTTTGAAGGATTTAAAAGTGAATGTTTATGTAAACGAATTTTGAAAATGCTTATGATGTAAATGATTTAATGTTCTTTCCCGTTTAATTTCAAACGCTTCCGAGTATGTTTTTCCTTTTAAATTTAAATGTCATGAGAGGGGGTTGTTTCAGATTGAGTATTGACAGGCTTCGAATTCGAGACTTCGAGTTCATCAGATTGACAGAAAGAAAGGTATAAGTCAATGTTGATATGTGAGATAAGACTCGAGTTGGACTTGACTTGAGTTTCTCTAAATCACTTACTTATTGGTTATTGTTTAATACCTTTGTATTCTTTGAATGTTTATGCTTATTCTATTGATTTATAGAAAAGCAAAGAACATAAGATAGATATCGTGACAGAGATTGGCAGAAGTGCCAAGTCACTATATCATGATAGAGTCTTTGGCAGAGGTGCCAGGCAGAAGTGCCAACAGATGGCGGAAGTGCCAAGATGGCGGATATGCCAGATTTGGCGGAAGTGCCAAATCACTGGACGTTTTGTATATCGATGTGCTTAGGAGTCGTAGTAGACCCTATTGCAGATTATTCGATATAGAGTATACCAAAGTCCAGGAATAGAGACGTACAGCCACCGCGAACGGGATAGTAGGTGGGAGATTGTTACGTTCTTATTCACCCGGGATCCCTAGATTAGATAAGAGTCGGACTTAGAGTCAAGTCAAAGATTAAGAGTCAAAGAGTTTGATTTTACAGATTTGTATTGATTTATGATTCGTAGATTACGACTGATTTTACAGATTTGTATTGAGTTATGTTTCGTAGATTACGATGCATGTTTATAGATGTTTTATGCTTTCGTATCTGTTTACATGAAAATCATGTATACATTGTTTATACTGGGAATATAATTCTCACCGGAGTTATCCGGCTGTTGTTGTGTCTGTATGTGTGCTTGACAACAGGTGGGACAGTATCAGGGTCGAGAAGAGGATGAAAGATCAAGATTAGCGTGGAGATCCGAGCTCAGAAATAGAATGGTGTCCACACGTGATAACCTTAGTTGATATGTTTGTATAATGAGTAAGGTTGTATCTTTGATTAGGTTGTAGACATTGCACCTGATCTTGTAGTTAAATAAAATGGAGTATGACTTGTTGTATAGATTCGTACACTTGTTTATTTGCTGCGCAATGAAAAAAAAAAATTTAGACCCATGTTATTTAAATGATCCAATTATGCCCAAAGAATGATTAAGAAATGTATTAGCGTCCGGGTCCCCACACTTCCTTAGGTTTCGGTTCTTTGGTCCATCGTGTTCTTCCAACCCAACCTATTGGGACTTTTGAAGTCCTACCCAGATGCTCATCCTAGAGTTCAATCTAGCGAAGTGTTTTCAAAAGCCATACACCGTGGTATTAGTCCTAGTTCTCATTTGCTACTTTTCATAGCTAACTGACCAGACAAAGAAGGTCAGAGAAGGCAACCCTCAGGTATGATGAAGTCTCAATCGATCTTTCCCTCACCCTCTTCGTTAGTCTTCTTCTTATTCCTGCTTGCCTTTCATTTTCATCTTACTAGAATTCGGAAAGTCTATTCTGTCTAATATCTATCATGGCTGATAGTGCTGATCCTTCCTGTGTTATTCTTCCAGGATTGGCTTCTCTTTTTGTGAAAAATATTGGACTACTTCCTATGGTAAATAAGTCCCAATCCCGGGGTGGGAAGTTAAACAGCTTGTTATAAAGTCATTAAAAACAAAACAAAGGCATAAACACATTTCTAGTGGAAAACTTGAAGGCCTCAATGGCCTCGGACTTGAGGTTACCACTGATTAGTGTTTCGGTCTTAGCTTCCCGAAGAGATACTTGTAGTGACTCTAGAGTATTCTGGCACTAGCGGTTGACGTCCTCCCCGGATGCCTTTAAAGGTAAAAAGGTAGGGGATAGGCCTCGAAGAGCCTTTACTTTACTGGTATTGAGCAGAATTGTTTTCGAAAGCATAGATGTAATTCCGGGTGGTAACAGCACATGAGACTAACCGACGCTTTCTAACCGAGCCTTATTTCGCTCAGTCCGAGGGATAGGATAGCTTTTGGAAGACTCGGCTTACGAGGAAGTATTCTTTGATGCATGCTCTTCCGCACTTTTCTTTACTTTGAAACACGATATATATCATCAACTGATAAGTTGGTCAATCTGGTTCGAATAAAGGAACGGAATCCGATTCCACAGGGTAGCCCCAAAGAAACGAAATGAAAGTAATTAATTATCGTTAAGCAGTGAGTAGAACAGCACAACGATAGAAAGATGAGGAAAATAGTCTTCATCAAATTCTATTTATCAATAGATATGATTTTTTAGGCTTTCAACAGGGAACATCAGATATTGTTACTGGGCTAGGATGTTCATTTGGGATGGATCTTAGATAAAGCTGTAGAGTTCTCGACCTATGGAGAAGGCAGAAAAAAACCAATTAGTTAGTTAGGGTTGCCAAACCTCCCCTTAAGGGCCTTCCTTAGGGGACGTTCGGTCTGTACCAGAGATGTAGCCAAAAAAGCCTCAAAAGGTGGGTTACTCAGCCTCTTGCATACCCTCCAACTCTGTGTGCACGTTCCACAAAAGAGAAAGGCTTTTTTCATTTAGTGGGCTCTCTGGCTGTTGAAAGAGTAGAGGCTCTTATAAAGTTCGACTCACAAGAGTTTTTTCGTATGACAGTAACGATGGACGTTTTACTTTGTTGCGCAAAGATCCAGTTCCAGGGAACCATTGAGGTGGAGTTTGAACCTAAATTGGAACCGTAAGTAGTGGTTATGATATCCTGGCTAGTGGGACAATGCTACCCGAGCGTCTCCCTACCCGAGATCTACTTTCCCGAAAGTTAGCTCACCTTAATCAACCAAATGGATTGATATATAGCAACTGTTCAGGGCACCCCACGGAATCGTCGTCCATTGAGAGATAGCGCAGGGTCATCGCGAATCTGAAAGGGATCGATTTTAGGTGTTCGAAATGGCAATGGAAGCACAAGAATGTTTTCTAAACATGAAAATCGAAAATTTTATGAAATTCGAACACCATGTTCTAGTGTGCAACATATACAAAAACACAACTATGACATTCATAGGGTGTTGAGAAATCGTTACCTATCAATCTCAAGAGATTGTTGAATGGCACCAACCAAGTTGTAAACAACTTGGCTCTTCAAGGATGACTAGTCTACAAGCTTTCCTTCCTTCAAAAATTAGGCCCACCACTTGCTAGGTAAATCCCCTCTTAATTTGCACTAGAAAATTAAGAGGATTTTTCAAAGAGAATAATAATTCTTCCTCAACACTTGAAGAAGAAAAAGAGAGAAAAACTTGAGAGAATTTTTTAACCCTAAATTTCGGTCATGCTTGATCTAGGAGGGAAGGAGAATTTGTTAATTCCTTGTCTTGGTTGTGAGAAAAGTAAAAAGCAAAATGTTGCATGCCATGCAATTTTTAATTCAAAAGTATTCTCCAACCTTTCATCTCTCAAGCATGCAAAACATGTAACCCTCTGACCCGATTTCATAAAATAACAGCAGAATTTAAAATTTTTCTTGAAGGAAAGAAGGTTTAAAATACATTTCCATATAGTCAAAAGTATACACATGATCAATCAAATGATACAACAAAATACATAATATCATTTTGTATGATCATGTCTAAATACTATCAAAATAATCTTTCCTTCTTCCATCTCTATATGCATATGACTCCGGCCTCAATCAACGTCCCGGCTCGTCGCTCTTATCTGCATCACATGAAATAACTGAAATGAGTATAAAACTCGGCAAGTGGAACTCTTACATAGCAATATACATACACCATACTCTGAAAACATGGCTTTGAAAACATTAAATACCATCAACTCTGAAACATGAATATCATAGAATGAATAACAATAACGATGGTATTTCTCTTTTCTCTGTTGGATTGATATCTATATAGTAACTCAGTCTCTGTACCTATATCCCATCGAAATACATCGATAACTCTGAGGGATATAAGCCTATGGTCGTTGATCAACTAATTGCATGCAATCTCTGACTATGTATCTATCAATCCAATAAAACATTTGAATTCTCTCTTTGGCATTAAAACAAACACTTTGAAGACTCTATTTTCTTTTGTATTCCCTTTAACATAATTGAGACATAAGAATGTCTCTAATATACAACAAGGTGTATTAATACATAGCATGAATCAAATGGAAGTGAATAAGACTTTAAAACCATTGAAACACAATACATATATTATCAGGTGAGCACAAGAAAATCAATTCCACTTACAACACTTGGAACCTTGAATCTATACCCTTGGTACACAACCTACAACAATAAACCATAATTTGCACCATCAATAACCCAATAATCACAAACTCATACCATTAAATCCATAAAACCAACACCATCAACAAACCCATGATTTCTCCCAACACCAAAACCAAGAATAAACTATACCACAAGCTTACCTTAGCTCCTTGAACCCAAAAGAACCTTGCTCACACTTCAAAACTCCCACAAGATGCTTGAATCAAAGGAAGGAAAAGAAAGGAAATGGAACCCTAGCTCTCCCAAGGACTGAAGAATCGAGAATAAGGGGAAAGAATGAGAAAAATGAGACCAACTCATCCATTTAAACACATAAAATCTCGAAACACGCTTCTACTGTTCATGCACCGCGGGTGCGCTACATACCTCACCGCGGGTGCGGTGTGCCTTCGGCAACTCAATCAAATTTCTGAAATTGACAACCGCGGGTGCGGTACCTATCCCACCGCGGGTGCGCTGCACAAATCACCGCGGGTGCGGTTTGGTCTCGGCCAAAACAACTCTATGCAATTGAAATCGAATCGCAACGCTGATACAACACAACTACCCATCAACTAATATTAACAATACCACAAAACAATAATAACCAACAATACTATAACCTATAATCACAACTCTTAACATCTAAATCAAACTTAATCTTAACCAAATAATCCATAAACATACGAAATCTTAAACTGTACCGTTCACCAGGCTTGGATATTACAATCTCCCCTCCTTAGAGGAAATTTCGTACTCGAAATTGACGTCACTGCACAAACAACTCAGGATACTTCTCTTTCATCTCATCCTCTGGTTCCCACTTGGCTTCTTCAATCAAATGATTCCTCCAAAGGACTTTAACAATGCCGATCACTTTGTTCCTCAACACTTTAACTTTGCGATCCAGAATCTGGACCGGAATCTCTTGGTACGTCACACTTTAACTTTGTTCCTCACACTTCAAAACTCCCACAAGATGCTTGAATCAAAGGAAGAAAAAGAAAGAAAATGGAACCCTAGCTCTCCCAAGGACTGAAGAATCGAGAATAAGGGGAAAGAATGAGAAAAATTGTAATGCCCGAGAATTTTACGTTGATAATTTGAGATTAATGATTATCACTTGTAGCTCTTATAGATGGATCAAGTCGCGATCAGAATGGGACATGCACGAGTTAGCCTAAGTTGAAATCCCGTAGGTATCGCGCACATGCGCGGCAGAGAGGCGCGCATATGCGCGAGTTCCATGTGCCGAGGTCGAAGGCCTCGCGCATATGCGCGAGAAGCGACGCGCATATGCGCGAGTTGCTGGAATTGAATTATGCGGAGACCGTAGGTCTCGCGCATATGCACGAGCAGCAAAACAGCCAAAATGCCGAGACCGAAGGTCTCGCGCATATGCGCCGGTTGAGGTCGCGCATATGCGCGAGACGTGTTGAACAAAGAATAAGCCATTTGCCCTTGCCATGCATATATGGTGTATGTGTCTTCATTTCCTCACGAATTCAGTAGGCAAGAATTGAGAGAACTCCATAGAAATCTTCAAGGTTCCTTCCATCTTATACTTGAGTTGGGCAACATCTAATCATCCAAACTTCAATCCAAGCATAGATTCTTACTCCTCTCATTAAGGGCTATCAAAGGATGTAAGTATATTTTAGTTTCAGCATGTTTGGGAGTTTACATGTTGGGGAAATTCTGATATGCTTGTACTTATGTGTTCTCGAGATCATTGACATCGTAGAAACATAAACGAATCGAGAAAGTGATACCCTATGTGATTGTTATGAGTTTTCCAGCATATATTGAGTTGAGATGGTGCAGAATTCAGTCTTATGAATTGATGTTGATAAGAATTATGAGTATTGCTATTGAGTATTGATATTTGAGTTAATCGGTATCGTGAAATTACGCCGTTATGCCGTCGAAACGTACCGAGATTGCATATTGATCCGTATATGTATTCCTTTGAGTTAAAGGTTGACATGGGACATTTTATACATGTCATTTCAGATTTGTATTGACTGATTAGTATCAAGATTTCAAGACTTCGACTTGTTCAGACCTGGATTACGACAAGAAAGGTATAATTCATGTGAACACGGGAAGACATGACTCGATTCAGACTGGATACGAGTTTCCCAAAATCACATACTAGATTCTTAATTATGTTTGATTATGATTATGTCTTGTTTATAGATTTATATTCAAGCATTTGAGATAGGAGTCATTGACAGATTGTCAAACTAGACGTTCGGTGTATCGACGCATAGGAGCAGATCATCTCCGATTGTAGACATTCGATACAGATATGACCGAAGTCTAGGAATAAGACGTACCGCCACCCCGATTGGGAGAGTAGGTGGGAGACTTGTTACGTCTTATTCACACCGGGATCCCTAGACTTAGATATGAGTCGAGTCAAAGAATAAGAGTTGAAGAGTTTTATCTGTATTCACTAGTGTGTCATAATTACTGATTTATGTGTTATGATTTTGTATTTACTTGCATGACATGCATGTATACATGTTTTATACTGGGATTTGTTCTCACCGGAGTATCCGGCTGTTGTTGTGTCTGTATGTGTGCATGACAACAGGTGGGACAGGATCGGGGTCACGCAGAGGATGAGAGATCGAGATAGCGTGGAGATTACGGGCGTAGAAGATTACTAGTGGTTTATTACTAGACATGTACTGAATTTCTAAACACTAGTCTGTTAATTGTAGCCGAATATGTGAAGGTTAATTGTAGTTGAATAAGATGACAGTATTTTATATAATGTCTTGTGCTTGTTTATATACATTTGAATAAATGTTAAAAGCAAAATTTTGACCCACATTTTCTAGCAAAGATCCAATTAATCCCAAAAGATAATCGAGTTAGAGCCCGGGTCCCCACAACAGGTGGTATCAGAGCAGTAGGTTCTGTATAGACTGAGATAGAAGAGAGTGAGCGGGGTAGATCGAGTCGTCTTCCTTGCTTATATCATGCTAGCACACGTCATGATTTATTGCTTTCACTATTATCTGTTGTATTGTTATCTGAGTTGATTTCAGCATCTAATTGCAAAGACTGAATCAGAACCGATTCTGGATCAGAGGTATATGATCAGAGGAGGGCTGAGACAGACTGTATAGATTGTGTACTAATCCGTTTGATAATTAGATATGCCTCCTCGAAGAATACCACAACCAGCCGCAGGTCAAGTGCCAGAACAGGGTAGTACGTCAGGTACTCAGATGGACGTTACTGCAACACCGATGGAGACTTTATTGAAGAGGTTTCAGTCATTTCATCCTCCGACCTTGAAGGGTACTGAGACTGCAGTGGATTGTGAGAGTTGGCTAGACGATATAGAGATGCTGTTTGAATCTCTTGCCTATACAGATGAAAGAAGAGTGAAATTAATAGGGCATCAGTTGCAAGAAGTGGCGAAGAGTTGGTGGCTTACCACGAAAAGAGCATTGGAGCATCGAGGTATCGATATTACTTGGAAGGTATTTAAAGATGAGTTTTATCAACGTTTCTTTCCAGTGTCGTATCGAAAAGACAAAGGGGCAGAATTTGCAAACTTACGACAGGGGCAGTGGAACATTGAAGAATATGTTGCCAAGTTTTCTTCCTTGCTCCGATTTGCGCCACATGTAGCAGGAAGTGATGAAGCGGTCGCTGATCAGTTCATCAATGGCTTAAACCCTGACGTCTTTACTTTGGTGAACACGGGACGACCCAACACTTTTTCTGATGCACTGAACAGAGCGAAAGGAGCCGAGGCTGGATTGATTCGACAGCGAGGAGCTTCATATAGTGCTCAGAGTCAGAGACCGCCACAGCCCGCCGCCCAGTTTCCACCACCTCCTCCTCGATTTGAGAGTGGAAGCAGTAGTAGTGGCAAGAAAGATTTTCTGAAAGCGAGAGGTAGACAGTTTAAGAGATCAGGGAGCAGTTCGTCGAGCTCCAGTGGGTCACGACAGAGAGGTCCTGGCCAGAGTTTAGAGTATACAGGTGTTTATTGCAGTTCTTGTGGAGGCAGACATGCGACAGAGCAGTGTCAAGGTGTGACGGGCCGATGTAATATCTGTAGACAGCAGGGACACTTTGCCAGGGTCTGTCCACAGAGAGGGGCACAGCAAACTCAGAGTGTAGGAGCGTCTGGCTCAGTAGCTCAGCCTGAGAGGCAAGCTTCATCTGTTCACTCCTTTCAGCCGCCACCTGCACAGACCCAATCCCGAGCCAGAGGTGGCCAGACAGTGAGCCAACCTCCCAGACAGCAGGCTCGAGTATTTGCACTGACAGAAGAGCAGGCCCAAGATGCGCCAGATGATGTGATTGCAGGTAACTGTTTTCTTTGCGGTTATCCTGCTTATGTGTTGATAGACACCGGTGCATCTCATACTTTTATATCTGAGCGTTTTTCGTTGATGCATGCTTTACCTGTCGAGTCCTTGTCTGCTGTAGTGTCTATTTCTTCTCCGTTGGGAAGTGGTCTTGTATCTGTGACTTCAGTTAGACATTGTATACTACAGTTTGAGGGTCACGAGATTGATTTAGATTGCATTGTGCTTGGTTTAGCTGATTTTGATTGTATTGTCGGTATCGATATGTTAACCAAGTACAGAGCCACTGTAGATTGTTTCCAGAAGATTGTTAGATTCAGACCAGAGATGGCTAACGAATGGAAATTCTACGGTAAGGGTTCCAGATCTCGGATTCCCTTAGTATCTGCTCTGACTATGAGTAGATTGTTACAGAAAGGAGCAGAGGGGTTCCTTGTATATTCAGTAGATCTACTGAAATCGAGCCCAGCATTGGCAGATCTGCCAGTGGTTTGCGAGTTTACTGATGTATTCCCAGACGAGATTCCAGGGTTACCTCCAGCTCGAGAGGTAGATTTTAGCATCGACCTAGTACCAGGTACGGTTCCTATTTCTCGAGCTCCTTATAGAATGGCACCGATAGAGTTAAAAGAATTGAAAGAACAGCTTGAAGATTTACTGGCCAAGGGATATATCAGACCGAGTGTATCTCCTTGGGGCGCACCAGTGCTATTCGTGCGAAAGAAAGACGGTTCGATGAGATTGTGTATCGATTACCGGCAACTGAACAAGGCAACAGTAAAGAACAAGTACCCATTGCCTCGCATCGACGATTTGTTTGATCAGTTGCAGGGATCCTCTGTCTATTCCAAGATCGACTTGAGATCTGGATATCATCAGCTGCGAGTCAGAGATTCAGATATACCGAAGACTGCATTCCGAACCAGGTATGGACATTTCGAGTTTATTGTCATGCCTTTTGGTTTAACGAATGCGCCAGCGGTGTTTATGAGTCTGATGAACCGTGTCTTTCAGAGGTATCTGGATGAGTTTGTGATTGTTTTTATAGATGATATTTTGGTTTACTCAAGAAATGAGACTGATCATGCTGAGCATTTGAGAATTGTGTTGCAGACGTTAAGAAATGAGCAACTGTATGCTAAACTGTCAAAGTGTGAGTTTTGGCTGAGACAGGTTGTCTTCTTGGGTCATATCATATCTGGAGACGGTATTTCTGTTGATCCGAGTAAAGTGGAAGCTGTGATCAGTTGGCCGAGACCGACTTCTGTGCCAGAGATACGCAGTTTCATGGGTTTAGCAGGATACTATCGACGATTTATTAAAGATTTCTCCAGTATTGCGAAACCGATTACCCAGTTGACACAAAAGAATACTCCATTTGTGTGGTCTGAAGATTGTGAGTCTAGTTTCTTAGAATTGAAGAGACGACTAACCAGTGCTCCAGTCCTGACGATACCTTCAGGTACGGGTGATTTCCTTGTATATTGCGATGCATCGCACAGAGGGTTAGGATGTGTTCTTATGCAGCGACAGCATGTTATTGCCTATGCTTCGAGACAGTTGAAACCACACGAGACTCGATACCCAATTCATGATCTTGAATTGGCGGCTATCGTATTTGCACTAAAGATATGGCGACACTATCTGTACGGCGAGAAATTTGAGATCTACCCTGATCACAAGAGCTTGAAATATCTGTTTTCTCAGTCAGAATTAAATATGAGACAGCGTAGATGGCTTGATCTACTGAAAGACTTTGATTGCGAGATCAAGTATTATCCAGGGAAGTCGAATGCAGCAGCGGATGCTTTGAGTCAAAAGGTATGTTCCTTATCCTTGTCGACGATAGGTGTTTCGAATATGATAGAAGATTGTTGCTTTTCTGGATTAGCATTTGATACAGATAGTAGACCGTTGCGACTTACCACTATTCAGTGTGAACCAGAATTGATTGTTCGCATCAAAGAGGCCCAAAGAATAGATCAGAGTGTTCAGAAGTCGATTGATATGGTCAGATCATGACATATTTCTGAGTATCAGGTACGTGATCATGTGTTGTATGTGAATAACCGTCTTGTAGTGCCAGATGTTTCAGATTTGAAACAGCAGATATTGTCAGAAGCGCACTGTAGTCGGTTCAGTATTCATCCTGGTGGCAGGAAAATGTACAATGATTTGAAGACACAATTCTGGTGGAAACAGATGAAGACAGATATTGCAGAGTTTGTGTCTAAATGCTTGAATTGCCAACAGGTGAAGGCCGAAAGAAAGAAGCCCGGAGGGTTACTTCAGAGTTTAGCTATTCCTGAATGGAAATGGGATCACATTTCCATGGATTTCGTCACGAAGTTACCACGATCATCCCGAGGCTGCGATGCGATTTGGGTTGTGATAGATAGATTGACCAAATCCGCATGCTTCATTCCGTACAAGATGACATACAGATATGATCAGATGGCCGAGATATATGTTCGAGAAGTGGTCAGATTACATGGTGTGCCGAAGTCGATCGTATCAGATCGTGATCCACGATTCACTTCACACTTTTGGCACAGTCTACAGCAGGCTCTAGGTACGACTTTACACTTGAGTACTGCTTACCATCCCCAGACAGACGGACAGTCAGAGCGGACTATCCAGACTTTAGAAGATATGCTGAGAGCTGTAGTACTAGATTTTGGTACTAGTTGGCAAGATTCACTAGCTCTTTGTGAATTCTCGTACAACAACAGCTACCAGACTAGCATCGAGATGGCACCGTTCGAAGCTTTATACGGAAAGAAGTGCAGATCTCCGTTGTACTGGGATGACATCTCAGAGGTACCAGAACTTGGGCCTGATATGATTCGTGAGATGACTGAGAAAGTAAAGATAATTCAGAAGCGAATGAAGACGGCACAAGATAGACAGGCGAAGTACGCGAACATCAGACGTAGACCGTTAGTGTTTGAGCAGGGAGACAGAGTATTCTTAAAGATTTCTCCTTTCAGAGGCGTGGTCAGATTTGGCAAGCGTGGAAAGTTGTCTCCTCGATACGTCGGTCCGTACGAGATTCTTGAAAAGATTGGCGATCGAGCATATCGACTTGCTCTTCCTCCTTCTCTATCAGGGATACATGACGTCTTTCATGTATCGATGTAGCGTAAATATATGCCAGATAGTTCTCATGTCATTCAGCCTGAAGAAGCAGAGCTAGATCAGACTTTGAGTTACCTCGAAAAGCCGATACAGATTCTTGATCGTAAAGAGAAACAGCTCAGAACGAAGACTATTCCACTGGTGAAAGTCCAATGGAGTCGTCATGGCAATGAAGAAGCCACTTGGGAGACAGAATCAGAGATGAGACAGAGATATCCCGGGTTATTTCGCTGATGTGAGTATTTATTCAGTCTTGATTATCTTGCTTTTATACCCGCTTTGATTAATTGCCTGAGATTTCGGGGACGAAATCATATCTTAGTGGGGGAGAATTGTAATGCCCGAGAATTTTATGTTGATAATTTGAGATTAAAGATTATCACTTGTAGCGCTTATAGATGGATCAAGTCGCGATCAGAATGGGACATGCACGAGTTAGCCTAAGTTGAAATCCCGTGGTATCGCGCACATGCGCGGCAGAGAGGCGCGCATATGCGCGAGTTCCATGTGCCGAGGTCGAAGGCCTCGCGCATATGCGCGAGTTGCTGGAATTGAATTATGCGGAGACCGTAGGTCTCGCGCATATGCGCGACTTCTCGCGCATATGCGCGAGCAGCAGAACAGCCAAAATGCCGAGACCGAAGGTCTCGCGCATATTCGCCGGTTGAGGTCGCACATATGCGCGAGACGTGTTGAACAAAGAATAAGCCATTTGCCCTTGCCATGCATATATGGTGTATGTGTCTTCATTTCCTCATGAATTCAGCAGGCAAGAATTGAGAGAACTCCATAGATATCTTCAAGGTTCCTTCCATCTTATACTTGAGTTGGGCAACATCTAATCATCCAAACTTCAATCCAAGCATAGATTCTTACTCCTCTCATTAAGGGCTATCAAAGGATGTAAGTATCTTTTAGTTTCAGCATGTTTGGGAGTTTACATGTTGGGGAAATTCTGATATGCTTGTACTTATGTGTTCTCGAGATCATTGACATCGTAGAAACGTAAACGAATCGAGAAAGTGATACCCTATGTGATTGTTATGAGTTTTCCAGCATATCTTGAGTTGAGATGGTGCAGAATTCAGTCTTATGAATTGATGTTGATAAGAATTATGAGTATTGCTATTGAGTATTGATATTTGCGTTAATCGGTATCGTGAAATTACGCCGTTATGCCGTCGAAACGTACCGAGATTGCATATTGATCAGTATATGTATTCCTTTGAGTTAAAGGTTGACATGGGACATTTTATACATGTCATTTCAGATTTGTTTTGACTGATTAGTATCAAGATTTCAAGACTTCGACTTGTTCAGACCTGGATTACGACAACGAAAGGTATAATTCATGTGAACACGGGAAGACATGACTCGATTCAGATTGGATACGAGTTTCCCAAAATCACATACTAGATTCTTAATTATGTTTGATTATGATTATGTCTTGTTTATAGATTTATATTCAAGCATTTGAGATAGGAGTCATTGACAGATTGTCAAACTAGACGTTCGGTGTATCGACGCATAGGAGCAGATCATCTCCGATTGTAGACATTCGATACAGATATGACCGAAGTCTAGGAATAAGACGTACCGCCACCCCGATTGGGAGAGTAGGTGGGAGACTTGTTACGTCTTATTCACACCGGGATCCCTAGACTTAGATATGAGTCGAGTCAAAGAATAAGAGT
>NC_133317.1:12287164-12358236 GCF_012295235.1 Primulina huaijiensis | reverse complement strand
CGCGGGTGCGGTCTGGTCTCGGCCAAAACAACTCTATGCAATTGAAATCGAATCGCAACGCTGATACAACACAACTACCCATCAACTAATATCAACAATACCACAAAACAATAATAACCAACAATACTATGACCCATAATCACAACTCTTAACATCTAAATCAAACTTAATCTTAACCAAATAATCCATAAACATACGAAATCTTAAACTATACCTTTCACCAGGCTTGGATATTACAAAACCTAAAGGGCCTGTAACATTTACAAAGGGCCCATGGACTTTTAATTTAAATTGTCTCAAACATATTTGATCCCAATTAATCCTTACTTGATTTTACCAAACCCACTAGTTTAATAATTATTTCCAATTGGGCTCTACAAGGCCCAATGTTATTTAATTAATACAAAACTTGAATTAATTTAATTATTTGGACTCTACTAGGCCCACTAGTGTTTAATTAATTCAACATTTGAATTAATTTAATTTTGTCCATAATAATGTTTATGAAAATCACAATTTTCAAATACATTATTTACTTGGCCAACTTTTAATTTAGGAACACTTCCATAAATTAAAATTTACATTTCTCTCATAGAAGTCATACTTTTATTTTTCCTTATGCTTATAAACTCATTTATAAGCCGTTCAACACATTGATCTATTTTACTTCTCAACAGGATCTAGAAAGCTAGTACTTGTGTGGCCCTCAATGGTTCAATGATACAACTAGCCGTGGGTTCACATCTCCATGTGATTCGGACTAAACATGTCCTTATACGAGTATACCCCAATTGCTCCATTCTTACTTATCAACTCTTTGATAATAAGAACGTCAGAACTCTAGTCTGATAACACCCAACCAATCATGTTAAACGCCTAGCAGCATCGCTTACATGATTCCCTAGGTATCAAATGATAGTGCCTGCAAGAACCATTCTATTATGGTTAGCGTACAGTACGGTCCGTTCAACTCATATATCCCGACCGATTCGACAATCATTGGTTTATCGAGAGGTGTCAATGAATCGATGCTATGTGTCATGTCGTAGTTGCATCGATGATGTAATCTAAGAAACCCCTTTCTTAATTACCACCATACTCTGATCAGAGATTTCAAACAACACATACATGAGAACACATAGGATATCCATACCCGAAGGTAAGCGGTGAATCCCCGACTACAATGCATCGACTCCTATATGTTTCGACAGAACACCCAACCTTGCCACCTGATGACCCCTTGAGAGTCGGTAAACAAGTCAAAGTGTAATTCTAGCACATAGAGTCTCAATGTTGTCCCAGGGTCATAAGGACTAATGGTGTACAACCATAAACTCGGACTTTTCCACTCGATAAGTGAGAACCACTTGGAAAATCCTTTATGGAGGGTTGTTTGATGCACTCTACAAGGAGCACCTATCTGCATGCTCGGACATCACAATGTCCCCTACTAATGAAACATGGTACTCACATCGCAGATACTAGTCTCGAACTCGAGCGGCCTATATCCTTCTTAGTGGCGGCTGAATCGACTAGGAACCGTTTAGAATATACAGTATTACAAATATGAGTTTCATGATACTCATCATATGAGCATCTCATATTCTTTCTACTATTTGTCTATTCAAGGGCTTTATCTATGCAACTAGCATGGATATACAGATAAAGAAGTGCCAAAACAATAAATTCAAATATTATTAAAATAAAGATCGTTTATACATAGAGTTTCATTGTGAACACTCGGCCAACACTTGGCTCGACGTGCACCTACTCTAACAGAATCCCCTATCGAAGGGACTGAACCACCACTTCTTGATCCGTTCTTTCCAGCATAGGGAACACTTTATTTGAGGATTTTCTTCCTGAACGTGATGCTATTTGATCGGTGATTATAGGAAGCCGCTAGGCTTACTACGAATGCTTTCTTTCAATGAAATCCTCTTGCTATGGCTCACGAAGAGCAATGGGACAGTCAAAGGCTAGCTTAAGAATCACTAAACGAAACGTCGGTTGGTGTGCCTACTTCTTTCGACCTCTATCTAAACAAATCATCGAGGAATTCAGGTAGGTTCCGGGGAGTACTTCAATGCGAAGCGCACCCTTCACCCACTGGCACGTGCCAAACTAGCTAAGCGCTAGTTTAACCTTGTTTTATACGAGTTGAGTGAAAGAGAGCCCTGGGAAAGCATCTATATCTATCTATATTAAACGAAATCCTACTTGCTTTCTTATTATCCGTCTTAGGCTTAGGGAACAGGGAACAAGATGCTTGCTGCGATCAAGAGCGAGGACCGATCGGCCTATGTTAGAATTAACTCATTAGCTGCCTATGCGCCACTGCTTCGCCCAAGTTATAGATTAGAATAGATCAGTTAAGCCCTTTACATTCCCTCATATCGGATTACCCACGTCTGACCCGTGAGAAAAGAAGTTTTGTTCCATTGGATTATAAGAACTTCTACGTCGCTGAATCTTGACTTAGGACCATTGATTGGAGAGTACCGATCCCGGGAGATTCTCATTTCGTTCTAGATATGGAATGTCTTCTCTTTGCCCGGCCCAATGGAAACCTATTTTAAGTGAGAAAAGAAGGGGATTTACTTAGCTCATCCATTTTATAGAAAACTTTCTTATGTGCCCTTTGCGCTGTGTTTGAACTTATTGCTCGCCCGGGCAAAATTTTGAACAGTTCTCCGGTCTTCCCCGAGCGTCCACTCACTACAGGAAGAGATGAAATATCTGGTACAGGAAATAACAACTTCAACGGATAAAAATTGTATATGTGTATATACAGTGCGGTGCCACATGACTTTTTCCTCCTATAACACACTCAAAGCGCAGTTTGATCTCCCAATCCTTGGAAGTTCCACTTAGAGGGTTTTATGGAGGTACATCTTGACTCGTCTAGAGCAAATATGCCGCTGATGTATAAGGTAGTTTGTCACCTGCTGAATTATATAGAGTTTGTAGCTAGGCGTCACGCACACAAAGACCTGAACGTTACGTTAGAGCGGTTGGTCAAAATAGAAAAAATACAAGCTGTTAACATGAAACGAGCCTATCTTTCCTTGTTGCGGCTGGTCGCCTTAGTTCAGTCGAATTAGTTTTGAGAGGTGAAACCAAACCGCCTTACATCTATACAGCCTCACTTCCCTGGATCTTCGATCAATTTCTCTACCGGCCCCACTTCTACTTCCCCTCTACACCTTTCCCTAAAGCCGGGTCCGTCCAACGAAAGGAATTCTGGTCTTTGCTCCTAATCTTACGAATATTCCGAGGTTAAGGATCGAGCTTTCGTGTGTCACTAATTTAGGGTTGCTTTATTATTTGTAGGAGGCGGTTGAATTCTGATCATTCGTGGGGGTCTCCCCTTCTAGATGAAAGGTATAGCTTGAATCCTCGGTTCGGGTATGCTGTTGAGGGTAACGAAAAGCTAAACTCTAGGCTGGTTGGTGATAGGTATAGAGCTCCTCTTTTTTTGTTTAGCTTACCACTATTCCTCCTATATTTCAATGGTTTCCACCCATGACTGCCCAGTATCTGTAAGAAGTGCCTAGCCCCTCAAACCTGACACGGGAAAGGAGAATAGTATAGCCTCGAGGTAAACAGCTCCTTTCTAAGCTCAGGGAAGAACACCTAGCCCAGCTTTCTTTCCAAGCCATTTTTAAATGCAAAATTTTCAATAGGTCCGAATATGATGAGGCAGAGTCTACTGAAGAGGTATTTTTTAGACTGTCTTCGCTCACTTAGAAAGAATGATATGGCAATTCCCAAGAGGATTCCTTTTTTATGCAATTGGCTCACAAGGAGATGGCATGGAACTTGCTGTAGGGAAAGAAAGATCCATTGCCTCTAGGTCGTTCTCATCAACCTCTTTTGCTTGCTTTTTTTCTTAAGATTAAAAGGAAAAGAAAAGAGATGGCTGGCTGGACTGGGAAATGCAATGCATGGAAGAACACTAGGCAGGATAGGCGACAACTCTCATTAGCTAGTATAGAGCAAAACCCTTTCTTTTCTACGCTACGAGATTGATTCTTTTATGATTTCTCGGGACGAGTGACTTTCCTCATAAGACAATTATCGAGAATTTTTGTTTGATGCTACTCCGCAAAAAGTAAGTTTAATAAGGACTCAGATTCAAGAACTCAACTAAACAACAACTTAACTAAAGTAAAGTAAGTAACAAACGTTCATTTTACACCCTTAAGGTGCTAGGGAATGTTTTTGTGTTCTCCGTGATATACTTAACACACTCTCTTGAGAATAAAGATGTTCTCCTCGTAACCAATACTGTATTAAAAACCTTACCCACAACAGCAGCACCCCTAATATAATTGCAACAGCTGGAAAGACACATTTTTCTCTACGTATCCACTAAGGACTTGAGTAGTAACACGCACTGGTTGTATGAACATCTGCACTGCCATTCGGCTACTTGGTAATGAAAAGGGATCGATTAAGGTGCCCGTATGCGCAACGGAAGTTTCAAAATAATTTTTGTAGCAAGAAATTCGAACACCTTCAGCCTATAATGTGTAGCAAATACAAAAACATGAAATGACATTCATAGGGTGTTTTTAAGATTTTTACCTATCAATCTCTTGAGATTGATGATGGCTCCAACTAAGGTGTGAACACCTTATGTCACACCCTTACTCTATGCTTAGCATAATTACCATAATCAAAATTGGGTTTGACCGATATAACTGTGNTTTGCACTAGAAAAATAAGATGATTTTTCTTTGAGAAGACATTTCTTTCCTCAACAATTGAAGAAGAAAAATTGAGGGAGAATGCACTAGAAATTTCGGCCAAAGTTAGGGGAGGAGAGAAGGAGAAAATTTTCTTTGTGTATGAAAAAGTGAAAAGTAGCATGTGCATGCCATGCCTTGTTTATTAAAAAAATTGTCTCCAACCTCTCACCTCCCAAGCATGCAAATTATTTGGGCTTGTAACAATTACAAATNCGAGGTAAGGCACGTCACAAGCATCCATTGGCGAACCGGCATCCTACGTCTCTCCACTACCTGATCCTGTAATACATGAGCTACGTGAGTTTATAAAACTCAATAAGTTGGCACTTGTACGTATCAATATGCGTAGAAGGAGTATACATATCATCACGTGATCAACAATGAATCTTTAAACCATGTCATATCATAACATATAGTCATGTTCATTTTTGTACTTGAGCCTTATTTGTTGACCTGTACTACCGTGCTTGCTTTATTATAAAGCTACTATTGTGTTGGACGTCAGGGAGCAATCTTTGGCAACCCCACGCCCCATGAACATATATTGGCCAATAGGTTTTGTAGACTTAAAACTACCCATGATGTCAACAAGCTCTATATCATGTAAAAATCAATCCTTTTCTTTTCATGTTCATGTTCATAACATAGCACCCATCATCAATATTCATGAGTTTCTTACATATTTAATACATAATAATGGAATATGGTGCTATATTTTCATCAATAAGATACTAACAATGTACATATAGCAATAATCAATGGGAAGTATTTGAAATCATAATATTACTCATGTATTACTTTAAAAACATGCCAACTTACTGTCCAAGCTTAGGAACCTTGGTTTGAGACGATGTTTCTCGTTTTTATGCTGTCAAACATATCAATAATCCATCACTATGTATATTCTAGGTGAAAATCACTCTTCTACATGTAGAACAACTAAAAGAGAAGAAAACTTACACCTATATGATGTTCTTGTGATGGAGAATAAACTTCTAACCTCAAAATGATGAAGGAGAAGAAGAAAAGGACTTTTTGGGAGGAAGGTTTCTTATTTCTCTCGAACTTATGCTATAAGGAAGTGAAGGAAACTGATACAATGGCTTAGAAAGTCGAAACTTATCTTCATATATATAAGACGGTGCTCGTGCGGTCATAAATTACCGCTCGAGAGCGGAACTTTCTGTCCGCAACCAAAAATGCATAACAAGTGGCACTCGGGCGGTCATTTCTTACCGCTCAGGCTCCACTCTGCGCACAGCCACATCAAAGATTGCTTCAGAAACGTATCTTTTGTTCATAATCTGGAAAAGTGGTAAACATAAAAGTTGTAGCCCTATCTCTTGGCTTGAATATCCAACTGTTTCAAGTCATTTGGAGGTCTGAGTAAAAAGTTATGCCTATTCGCCCAACATGTGTCAGTGCAGGAACAACGATACACACGACACACTTCGGGCCATTTTGGCTCGTCTTCCCTAATGATTTAAACAAAACTCAAAACATGAAAGTTGTAGCATTATATCTTAGCTTTCTAATGGTTATAGCCTCAAACAATTTGGATCTATATTCCAATCATTATGCTAAAACACGTAACAACTACCACAATTTCATCTCATTTCTTGCTGTCCTATACCAACTTTCATTACACTACTTTATCTACACGTCTTACTATCACTATTTTAATACATATTCATTCTCAATACATCATGGACAAATTAAAAAAAATCATGTTCAATCTCAATATTGATACCTCAATCATCACGTGAAATCTAATGAGCTAGATAACTACATAAAAAACGACATAAACGCTTTATTATCATTTGTACGAGTAACCGGGCATTACAATTCTCCCCTCCTTCAAAGAATTTCATCCTCAAAATTTGACGTACCATAAAGTTCAGGATATCTTTGTTGAATCTCGTCTTCTAGCTCCCAAGTTGCTTCTTCAATTGCACGATTGCGCCATAACAGTTTCACCAAGGGTATTTCCTTGCCTCGTAATACTTTTGATTTCCTATCGAGGATTTGTACCGGTCGTTCTTCATATTAGAGATTCGATGCAAGCTCCAACAGTTCATATTGAAGAACACGAGAAGGATTAGCTAAATACTTTCGTAGCATGGAAACGTGAAAAACATTATGAACGTTTGACAAGTTTGGTGGTAAAGCAACTCGGTAGGCTCTGTCTCCTATTCTTTCTAAGATTTCAAATGGACCAATATATCTTGGACTCAATTTTCCTTTCTTACCAAAACGTAATATGCCCTTCAATGGTGATATTTTTACAAATACATGGTCACCAACCTGAAATTCCAATCGTCGACGTCGCACATCAGCATAGCTTTTCTGTTGACTGTGGGCAGTGTGCATTCTTTCTCTGATCTTGGTCACCAATTCGGCTGTCTGTTGTACCAATTCAGGGCCTAATAACTTTCTTTCTCCTACTTCATCCCAATTTACTGGAGATCGACATTTTCTACCATATAATGCAGTATATGGTGCCATTCCAAAGCTTGACTGATAGCTATTGTTGTAGGTAAACTCAGCCAACGGTAGTTTACTGTCCCAACTGCCTGGAAACTCAATAGTACAGGCCCTCAACATATCTTCTAAGATCTGATTTACTCGTTCTGATTGTCCATCAGTTTGAGGGTGAAATGCTGTACTGAATGCCAGTCGAGTTCCCATAGCAGACGTAAACTCTTCCAAAATGCAGACGTAAATTTGGGATCTCTATCAGATACAATGGACACTGGGATGCCATGAAGCCTCACTATCTCCTTGATGTATTATTCAGCATATTGATTCATCGTGTATGTGGTCTTCATCGGAAGAAAGTGAGTTGATTTCGTAAGTCGATCCACAATAACCCATATAGCATTAAATCCTCTGTGTGTTCTTGGCAAACCAAGGATGAAATCCATTGTGATATGTTCCAATTTCCACTCAGGAATGGGTAGCGGTTTCAGGAGCCCTGCTGGTCTTTGATGTTCAATCTTGACCTGTTGACAAGTTAGACATTGTGCAACAAAAGAGCAATGTCCTTTTTCATACCTGGCCACAAAAATAATGGTTTCAAATCCTTGTACATTTTCGTGCCTCCTGGATGGATCGAGTAGGGTGTAGCATGTGCATAAATAAGAATGTCATTTCTGATTGTTCCTTGTTTTGGCACACACAATCTACCTCGATATGTTCACATTCCTTCTCCATTCAATTCAAAGTTCAAATTGCCTTTTTCTTCATCTCGCTGCCTCAGTTGTTGTAATTCATTGTCTACATTTTGTTCGGCCCTGATTCTATCTGCAAGTGTTGGTCAAAATAGGGTTTGACTGATATAACTATCGTATGAAGCAAATCAAACAAGGGGCATCACTTTGACGGTTTCTAAAAATTTTGGCATGATGTCCCTACATTCTTGTAAAAACCAAAAACTCAACTCAAGCATCAGCATCAACATATATATATAATCGTATTCTTACATACAAACATATTCTGTATCATCATACACCTAGACATAAACATTGTAAAACTTGTTTCAAACCCTGACATATTTTCGTACAATACATATGCGGAAGCTATACAATAAGAAGTCCCGGTTCTTGTCGAGGTAAGGCACGTCACAAGCATCCATTGGCAAACCGGCATGCTACGTCTCTCCACTACCTGATCCTGTAATACATGAGCTACGTGAGTTTATAAAACTCAATAAGTTGGCACTTATACGTATCAATATGCATAGAAGGAGTATACATAACAAGTTGTGATCAACAATGAATCTTTAAACCATGTCATATCATAAAATATATTCATGTTCATTTTTTCTGTACTTGAGCCTCATTTGTTGACCTGTACTACCGTGCTTGCTTTATTATATAGCTACTACTGTGTTGGATGTCAGGGAGCAATCTTTGGCAACCCCACGGCCCATGAACATATATTGGCCAATAGGTTTGGTTGACTTAAAACCACCCATGATGTCAACAATCTCTATATCATGTAAAAATCAATCCTTTTCTTTTCATGTTCATGTTCATGTTCATAACATAGCACTCATCATCAATATTCATGAGTTTCTTACATATTTAATACATAACAATGGAATATGGTGCAATAATTTTCATCAATAAGATACTAACAATGTACATATAGCAATAATCAATGGGAAGTATTTGAAATCATAATATTACTCATGTAATACTTCAAGAACATGCCAACTTACTGTCCAAGCTTAGGAACACTGGTTTGAGACGATGTTTCTCGTTCTTATGCAGTCAAACATATCAATAATCCATCACTATGTATATACTAGGTGAAAATCACTCTTCTACATGTAGAACAACTAAAAGAGAAGAAAACTTACACCTATATGATGTTCTTGTGATGGAGAATAAACTTCTAACCTCAAAATGATGAAGAAGAAGAAGAAAAGGACTTTTTGGGAGGAAGGTTTCTTATTTCTCTCGAGCTTATGCTGTGAGGAAGTAAAGGAAACTGATACAATGGCTTAAAAAGTCGAAACTTATCTTCATATATATAAGGCGGCGCTTGGGCGGTCATAAATTACCGCTCGAGCGTGGAACTTTCTGTCCGCAACCAAAAATGCAGAACAAGTAGCGCTCGGGCGGTCATTTCTTACCGCTCGTGCGCAACTCTGCGCACAGCCACCTCCACGATTGCTTCAGAAACGTATCTTTTGTTCATAATCTGGAAAAGTGGTAACAATAAAAGTTGTAGCCCTATGGCTTGGATTGAATCTCCAACAAGTTTTAGGTCATTTGGAGGTCTGAGTAAGAAGTTATACCCATTCTCCCAAAAAGTGTCAGTGCAGGAACAACGATACACACGACACACTTCGGGCCACTTTTGGCTCGTCTTCTCTAATGATTTGAACAAAACTCAAAACATGAAAGTTGTAGCATTATACCTTAGCTTTCTAATGGTTATAGCCTCAAACAATTTGGATCAATATTCCAATCATTATGCTAAAACACGTAACAACTAACACAATTTCATCTCATTTCTTGCAGTCCTATACCAACTTTCATTACACTACTTTATCTACACATCTTACAATCACTATTTTAACACATATTCATTCTCAATACATCATGGACAATATAAAAAAAAATCATGTTCAATCTCAATATTTATACCTCAATCATCACGTGAAATCTAATGAGCTAAATAACTACATAATAAACGACATAAACGCTTTATTATCATTTGTACGAGTAACCGAGCATTACACCTTAGCTCTTGAGTGGTAAGATAATCTTCAAGCTTTCCTTTGAGCACACCTTGCTCAAATATTAAACCCACCACCAACTAGCTAGAACCCCTCTTATTTTGTACTAGAAAAATAAAAGGATTTTTCTTTTGAGAAGTATGTTCTTTCCTCAACAATTGAAGAAAGAAAATTGGAGAGAATGAAGAAGGAGATTTCGGCCAAGTGAGTTGTGGAGAGAAGGGACGAAGACTTTTCTTTGTTGTGGAAAAGGTTAAAGCATAAAGGTGCATGTGCATGCCATGCAATTAACTCAAAAGTTGTCTCCAACCCTTTACCTCCCTAGCATGTTTTTTCACTTGGGCTTGTAACAATTACAAGGCCCATAGACTTTTATTTAAATGTCACCAACACTTGAATTAATTTAATTATTTGGACTCTAATAGGCCCACTAGTGTTTAATTAATTCAACACTTGAATTAATTTAATTAAGTCCATAATAATGTTTATGAAAATAACAATTTTCAAATACATTATTTGTTTGGCCAAATTTTAATTTAGGAACACTTACTCAAATTAAAAGTTACATTCTCCTTATAGTAGTCATACTTCTATTTTTATTTACGCTTATAAACTCCTATATATGTCGTTCAACACATTGAACTATTTTACTTCTCAACGGGATCTAGAAAGCTAGTACTTGTGTGGTCCTCAATGGTTCATTGATACAACTAGCCATGGGTTCACATCTGCGTGTGATTCGGGACTAAATATGTCCTTATATGAGCATACCCCAATTGCTCCATTCTTACTTATCAACTCCTTGATAATAAGAACGTCAGAACTCAAGTCTGATAGTACTCAACCAATCATGTTAAACGCCTAACAGCATCACTAACATGATTCCTTAGGTATCATATGATAGTGCGTACAAGAACCATGCAATTATGGTTAGCGTACAGTACGGTCCTTTGAAATCATATATCCCGACCGATTCGACAACCATTGGTTTATCGAGAGTTGTCAATGAATCGATACTAAGTGTCATGTCGTAGTTGCATCGATGGTGTAATCTATGAAACCCCTTTCATAATTACCATTATAATCTGATCAGAGATTTCATACTACATAAACATAGGATATCCATACCCGAAGATAAGCGGTGAATCCCCAACTATAATGCATCGACTCCTATATGTTTCGACAAAACACCCAACCTTGCCACCTGATGACCCCATATGAGTTGGTAAACAAGTCAAAGTGTAATGCTAGCACATAGAGTCTCAATGTTGTCCCGGGTCATAAGGACTAATGGTGTACAACCATAAACTAGGACGTTTCCACTCGATAAATGAGAACCACTTGGAAAGTCCTTTATGGAGGGTTGTTCAGTGCACTCTACCAGGAGCACCTATCTGCAGGCTCGGACTTCACAATGTCCCCTACCAATGAAACATGGTACTCACATCGTAGATACTAGTCTCGAACTCGAGCGGCCTATATCCTTCTTAGCGGCGGATGAATCGACTAGGAACTGTTTAGAATATACAGTATTGCAAATATGAGTTTCATGATACTCATCATATGAGCATCTCATATTCTTTCTACTATTTGTATATTCAAGGATTTTATCTATGCAACTAGCATGGGTATACAGATAAAGAAGTGCCAAAACAATAATTTCAAATATTATTAAAATAAAGACTGTTTATACATAGAGTTTCATTATGAACACTCGGCCAACACTTGGCTCGACGTGCACCTACTCTAACAGGTAGATTAGATCCATGGACTCCGTTTCAACACAGATGCCTTGCTTCTACTCGAAAAAGATCAATAATAAATAAAAACTAATATATTTCTGGCTTGCCGGCTTTACTACCGCTCTTGTTCCGATTCTTCCTTTGTGTCCTTTGTTCCCTTACGATCGGTTGTTTAACTAATTTTCTTTCTTCTAGTCTGGCTATTAGGCCAATATCTCATACTCGGTTACATCCGGTCAGGGAAGTAATTTCACTAATCTTCTTCGGGTCGCCAGCAACTCTTATAGACTAGCTAAGGTAGTGTTTATATATGGACCAAAAGTAAAAGCATGAAAGTTGTAAGGACCGTGTATCGTATTATCGTAAATATTATGTTGATTATCGATAATGCATGAAATTATCATGTGATTATGTATATGATGTATATCATGACAATGGAAATGAGAAAATATGTGGTGATAATTAAAGATTGTATTAGAAATTGATTTTTGTTTGAAAAGTATGCTGAACCGCAAAACAAAAATGACACATGTTACGGTTTTTGGAATAATCATCTAAGTATTAGTCCAAATGGGATGAGATTAATTCCATTGGAAAGCTAATACATAGTACTAAAACTTTTATGTTTTGCGTTTTGTCCAAATCCATTTGAAAATATGGGCAAAATCACCCCGAATTGTATCATGTGCGTTGCAGTTCCTGCAATAACACATTTTGGGAGAATGAGCATAACTCTCGCATACAATATCCAAATTGAGTGAGGTTGGTGGCAAATGAAAGCGAAGACATAGAGCTACAACTTTCATGTTGAACACTTTCGCTAATTCGGAACCTAAAATAGCGTTTTGGGCAGAGAAAGACGTGCACCCATGCAGAACTGCGCGCACGGGCAGAATATGGCGCGCATATGCGCGAGTTTAGTCGCGCATATGCGCCCACAACTCTGCTGCTCACGTTTTAAGGAAGATCAGCATGAATTTTGCAGCATATCCCTTGGAGGTTTCGAGTGAAATGAGAGGAAATTGATTTCTTTTGTACGAAATCACCCCGAAACGTTGTCCAACTTAGAACAAATTATATATTCGGAATCCTCGCGTCGAGAGCTTCCTTTTGAGGTAAGATTCTTTTTGTTTCAGCAGCTCTAAATATTAAAGTGTTGGAATAGCATGTATTTGAAGTCGAGATTTATATATGTGGTAGAATAACCGACAAGGAACCACGTTTTGAAGTCGGAATTGAATTTTGTTATGATTTCAATTTGATGTGAAATTTCAAAGTTTTAAAAGATATTTGAAACTTATATTGTTGATTTTAAATGATGTTATTGATTGAAATGAATATGTTATTGATGTAGATAGATTATTATTCCGAAATCTTCAAGCTACATCAATTGGAAACGTTGAATTGAGGTATGTTGCGACCGGATAACATACGACAGGTATCTGTATTATATGATATATGTTTGATTGATTGGATTGAGATACATGTCTATATGCCTTATTTGTTGAGTTGATGTGGCATACAAGACATGCACGTTGAGCTATGATCCTTGGATACCCTGAGATGATTTGATTTGATTCTGGGATTTGTGAACACAATGCTATGTTTTGTACTACATGACCCTTAAAGCATAGTCATTTGTTTCCCCGATGATTGATTGAGATTTGGGATTTGATGGCGCTTTGTCGACGCTATCATACGATTATCCCTGATTGAGGCCAGTGTGCCAGCTCGAGCATTGATTTGATAGCGATTCGATTGATTCTGAGATATGCTCAGTGGATGAGAATTTGACCTGATACCTCCACGACATACATGCATTGAATATCATATATCATTGTTTAGATATCTGTGGTATATATTGTGGTTGCTTCAGACTGAGCTTTGCTCACCCCAGATGGGGCTATTGTTGTCTTTGTATGTAGACAATGACAGGTACTCCAGGATATCAGGAGACCGGAGATGGTACTTCTGGAGGGAGTCACAGTTTGAGTTGAGGTTTCGTGGTCTTTCCCAGTATATATGTTATGTATCTATATACTGGGGTATGTTACGAGGATATGATTTGTTGTTGTATGAGTTGTTTTGATTATGTGTGGGCATGTTTTATGATGTGAGATGAAATACTATTCTTAGTATTCAAATATCATATTTTGGGCTCATTGTAAAGAAATTTTAAACTCGTTTTCTACTGTAATTAATTAACCCTAATCAAATTGCATTGTAATAACGATTAAGAGCTAAGGATCCCACACGGAGTGGTATCATAGCATAGCTGGGAATGCTCGATTGAGTCTTGTGTACACGTAATAGGCACAAATGAATTGTGCGTATGTGTTTGATTTATTTGTATTATTTGCTCCTACTTGATTTAGTTTGAGTAAGTTATTGATGAGATTGATTATATGAGATGATGATGATGTGAACTTGATATTGATTTGTGATATTCGTCCTCTGAGTTGTAGATGGATCCCACAAATGATACTGCGAGTAGTAGTACTGAGAGGATGGTTGGACAATTCGAAGGATTGTCCATGGATCTGGTGATGGCTCGATTCCAGGATTTGAAACCACCGAGGTTTTTTGGCACTGAGAGTACAGAAAGAGCTGAAGCCAGGTTGAAGGATATCGAGCATCTGTTTAATATTGTTGAATACTCTAATGTTCGACGAATGAAACTTGCTCTTTATCAGTTGAAAGACCGAGCAAAATCTTGGTGGGAAGCCGCTGAGATTGGATTGAAAGAGACCGGGATTGAAGTCACCTGGGATGTCTTCGAGGCCCAATTTCTGGAGCAGTATTTTCCTCCATCTTATTACACTGCTCAGGAAAATGAATTCAATAATCTGCAGCAGGGAACGATGGCTGTTGCTGAATATGCTTTGAAGTTTTCTACTTTGTTGAAGTATGCGCCTCACGTAGCTGCGAATGCAAAAGCAAAATATAACAGGTTTGTGAATGGATTGCATCCTGCTATATATACTTTTGTCATTTCTGGTTTGCCTACGAGCTACGCAGAGGTAGTTGCACGAGCAAAGGCAGCCGAAGCTGGATTAAAGCGTGGAGGTCCACAGTATACTCCTCCACCTCCAGTGACAGCTCAGCAGCCTAGCTTGCGTCCGAGAGGTAGGAAGTTTAAGAAGACTGGTTCCACTGTTTCCTCATCTTCTTCGAGTTCCAGTGGATCCCAGAGAAGGAGTCCAGTGATTGCTCTTTGTTGTAGCCATTATGGAGGCAAACATACTATCGAGCAGTGTCAAGGTATGTTTGGTACTTGTTATCATTGTGGACAGGAAGGCCATTTCTCTCGAGTATGTCCGAACAGGGGTATGACTTCATCTCAACCCCAACCAGGATTTAGAGGTGGCCCTAGTATGATGAGACAAGTTGTTCTTGTTCCCTCTTTTCAGCAGTCGAATGTTCCACGGTACCGAGGACCTGGTGGTCAGACTTTCCAAGGCCCTCCTCAAGTGAAAGTGTATGCCATGACCGAGGATCAGGCTAAAGAAGCTCCTGGTGGTGTGATTGCAGGTATTTGCATGCTTTGCGATTATCCTGCACGTGTTTTATTTGATACAGGAGCATCTCACTCATTCATATCTCATGCATTTGTTGCATCTCATGATATTATGAGTACTCCGTTGTATGATACATTGTCGATAGCCACGCCGGCAGGAAAAATTATTTTGTCTGGGCAACTTGTGCAGAATTGTGTATTGATATACGAGGACAATATGCTATTTCTGAACTTGATTGTCCTTCCAATGCACGACTTTGATTGTATCTTTGGCATGGATATCTTGACGACAAATCGAGCTACTGTCGATTGTTTTCATGGAGTGGTGCGATTTCGATCTATTGATAGACCCAAGTGGAATTTTTATGGCAAGGGTTCTCAAGCCAAAATTCCTTTGGTATCCTCTCTGGACATGTCTCGACTTTTGTTTAGCAGGGATGAGGGTTATCTTATCTATGCTATTGATGTCTCTAAGAAGGAGCCTTCTTTATCTGATATTCCTCTTGCGAAAGAATTCACGGATGTATTTCCCGATAAGATTCCTGATTTTCCTCCTCATCGAGAAGTTGAGTTTAGTATTGATCTTGTACGGGGAACTGCGCCTATATCTAAAGCTACTTATCGCATGGCACCTCTTGAATTGAAAGAATTGAAAGAACAATTACAAGATCTTCTCGATAAGGGATATATTCGACCGAGTGTATCACCTTGGGGAGCTCCAGTCTTATTTGTTCGAAAGAAAGATGGTACTATTCGAATGTGTATCAATTATAGGCAATTGAATCGGGCTACTGTGAAAAACAAGTACCCACTTCCTCGTATTGATTATCTCTTTGATCAGCTTCAGGGTACTTCTGTATACTCGAAGACTGATCTTCGTTCTGGGTATCATCAAGTACGTGTTCGAGAATAAGATGTGCCTAAAACTGCTTTTCGTACCAGGTATGGCCACTATGAATTCTTGGTTATGACTTTCGATCTCAAGAATGCTCCTGTTGTCTTTATGGATTTAATGAATCATGTCTTTCGTGATTAGCTTGACCGATTCGTTATTGTATTTATCGATGATATTTTTGTCTATTCGAAATCGAAAAAGGAGCATGCTGAACATTTGAGACTTGTACTTCAAACTCTTCGCAATGGCCATTTATATGCTAAATTGTCCAAATGCGAAGTCTGGATGGACAAAGTGGTATTTTTAGGCCACGTCATTCGAGACAAGGCATATCTGTTGATCCTGCTAAGGTTGAAGCAGTATTGAATTGGCCGAGACCTACGAATGTTCCTGAGATCCGTAGCTTCATGGGTTTAGCTGGTCATTATCGTCGTTTTATTGAAGGATTTTCGAAAATATCTAAACCTATTACTCAACTGACACAGAAGAATCAGAGATTCATTTGGTCAGATGAATGTGAAGCTAGTTTTCTAGAATTGAAGACGAGATTGACCACAGCACCTGTACTTACTATTCCCTCAGGTAACGGAGGATTTTTAGTGTGTACAGATGCGTCTGGTAAAGGTTTGGGATGTGTTTTGATGCAACATGGTAAAGTGGTTGCTTATGCGTCTCGTCAATTGAAATCTCATGAAACAGGTTATCCTGTTCATGATCTTGAATTTGTCGCCATTTTGTTTGCTTTGAAAATTTGGCGCCATTACTTGTATGGAGAAAAGTTTGTTATTTATTCGGACCATAAGAGTCTGAAGTATCTCTTTTCTCAATCTGATTTGAATATGAGGCAACGCAGATGGATGGATCTCTTGAAGGACTCTGATTGTGAGATTCAATATCACCCGAGATCGGTGAAAGTTACTGCGGATGCCCTTAGTCGGAAAGTTCATGATTCTGTTTTAGCTTCTGTCAGTGTCGCCAAGGTACATGAAGATATATGTACTTCTGGTTGGATTTTTCACTCAAATTGGAATTTTGTCACTATCTCAGCATTGCAAATTGAGCCGAACTTGATATCGAAAATACGAAAGTTCCAATGAAGCGATGCTCAGATCCAAAAGTCGAAATAACTTGTATCTGCAGGACATCAGTCTGGATTTCAGATTTCTTTTGATTGTTCTTTATGACTTAATGGTCGGATGGTAGTCCCTAATGATTCTGAGTTGAAATCTGCCCTTCTTCGTGAAGCACATTATAGTAAATACAGTATTCACCCCGGAGGTCGGAAAATGTATTTGACATTGAGACCTCAATTCTGGTGGAGACGTATGAAGAAGGACATTGCTGAATTTATTTCGAAATGTCTTGTTTGCCAGCAAGTAAAAGTCGAGAGAATGAAACCTGGAAGATTGCTCCATAGTCTTGAAATCCCAAAGTGGAATTGGGAACATATTGCTATGGATTTTGTGACTCATTTACCTCGTTCTCCCAAGGGCTGTGATGCTATTTGGGTTGTTATTGATCGACTTTCGAAATCTGCACATTTCATTCCGTATGAGCGGTCTTATCTTTATAAGAGAATGGCCCGTTTATACATCGAGAATATTGTGAGACTACACAGTGTGCCAGTCTCGATTGTATCAGATCGTGATCCCAGGTTTGCTTCTAAATTCTGGGGTAGTTTCCAAGAAGCTATGGGTACGCGTTTGGCTATGAGTACTGCTTATCACCCTCAAACTGATGGCCAGACTGAGCGTACAGTTCAAACGTTAGAGGATATGTTACGTGCGATTGTGATGGATTTCAGAATGGGATGGCAAGATGCTTTACCATTGGTGGAATTTTCTTATAATAATTCCTTTCAAACGAGTATTGGTATGGCACCATTTGAAGCCTTATACGGGAGACGATGTAGGTCACCGTTATTCTGGGATGAAATTGGTGAAAGACACTGGACCTGAAATGATACATGAAATGAATGATAAAGTTCAGTTGATTTGACAGCGGATGAAAGCGGCTCAAGATCGTCAAACGAGTTATGCGAATAACGAAGACGACCATTGGAATTCCAGAAAGGTGACAAAGTATTTTTGAAAATATCTCCCTTTAGAGGCACTGTTCGATTTGGCATGCGAGGGAAATTATCCCCTCGATATGTTGGTCCTTACGAGATCCTTGATCGAGTTGGGGATCTTGCTTATCGGTTAGCATTGCCACCAGCTTTATCTGCCATTCATGATGTGTTTCATGTTTCTATGTTGAGAAAGTACGAACCAGATCCATCACATGTGATTCAACCTGATGAGGTTGAACTTGATCCTTCTGTTTCCTATGTTGAACAACCTGTTTGCATTATGGATCGGAAGGTGAAAATATTGCGTAATAAATTGATCCCTTTAGTTCGAGTGCAATGGACACGACATAGCGTGGAGGAGTCAATATGGGAATTGGAAAGCAAGATGCGAGAATCATATCCGCACTTGTTTGATTCTATTCCTCCTGTTCCATTGTATTCAATGTATAAAAATCCATTTATTGATTTTAATTTTGATATGTACTATAACTTGTGACAAATTATATGTTTACCAATGTTTTGTATATATGGACACTTGATATTTCGAGGACGAAATCTTTTAAGTGGGGGAGAAATGTAAGGACCGTGTATCGTATTATCGTAAATCTTATGTTGATTATCGATAATGCATGAAATTATCATGTGATTACGTATATGATGTATATCATGACAATAAAAATGAGAAAATATGTGGTGATAATGAAAGATTGTATTAGAAATTGATTTGTGTTTGAAAAGTATGCTGAACCGAAATACAAAAATGACACATGTTACGGTTTTTGGCATAATCATCTGTGTATTAGTCCAAATGGGATGCGCTTAATTCCATTGGAAATCTAATACATAGTACTAAAACTTTCATTTTTTGAGTTTTGTCCAAATCCATTTGGAAATATGGGCAAAATCACCCCGAAGTGTATCATGTGCGTTGCAGTTCCTGCAATGACACATTTTGGGAGAATGAGCATAACTCTCGCATAAAATATCCAAATTGAGTGAGGTTGGTGGCAAATGAAAGCCAAGACATATAGCTACAACTTTTATGTTTAACTCTTGCTAATTCGTAACCTAAAATAGCGTTTTGGGCAGAGAAAGACGCTCATTTGCGCAGAACTGCGCGCACGAGCAGAATATGGTGCGCATTTGCACACATTTTAAGGAAGATCAGCATGAATTTTGCAGCATATCCCTTGGAGGTTTTGAGAGAAATGAGAGGAAATTGATTTCTTTTGTACGAAATCACCCCGAAACGTTGTCCAAACTTGGAATAAATTATATATTCGGAATCCTCGCGTCGAGAGCTTCCTTTTGAGGTAAGATTCTTTTAGTTTTAGCAGCTCTAAATATTAAAGTGTTGGAATAGCATGTATTTGAAGTCGAGATTCATATATGTGGTAGAATAACCGACAAGGAACCACGTTTTGAAGTCGAAATTGAATTATGTTATGATTTCAATTTGATATGAAATTTCAAAGTTTCAAAAGATATTTGAAACTTATATTGTTGATTTTGAATGATGTTATTGATTGAAATGAATATGTTATTGATGTAGATAGATTATTATACCGAAATCTTCAAGCAACATCAATTGGAAACGAAGAATTGATGTATGTTGCAACCGGGTAACATACGACAGGTATCTGTATTATATGATATATGTTTGATTGATTGGATTGAGATACATGTCTATATGCCTTATTTGTTGAGTTGATGTGGCATACATGACATGCACGTTGAGCTATGATCCTTGGATACCCTGATATGATTTGATTTGATTCTGTGGTTTGTGAACACGATGCTATGTTTGGTATTACACGACCCTTAAAGCATAGTCATTTGTGGTCCCGATGATTGATTGAGATTTGGGATTTGATGGCGCTTTGTCGATGCTATCATACGATTATCCCTTATTGAGGCCAGTGTGCCAGCTCGAGCAATGATTTGATAGTGATTCGATTGATTCTGAGATATGCTCAGTGGATGGGCATTTGACCTGATACCTCCACGACATACATGCATTGCATATCATATATCATTGTTTAGATATCTGTGGTATATATTATGGTTGCTTCAGACTGAGCTTTGCTCACCCCAGATGGGGCTGTTGTTGTCTTTGGATGTGGACAATGACAGGTACTCTAGGATATCAGGAGACCGGAGATGGTACTTCTGGAGAGAGTCACAGTTTGAGTTGAGGTTTCGTGGTCTTTCCCAGTATATATGTTATGTATCTATATACCGGGGTATGTTACGAGGATATGATTTGTTGTTGTATGAGTTGTTTTGATAATGTGTCGGCATGTTTTATGATGTGAGATGAAATACTATTTTTAGTATTCAAATAGCATATTTTGGGCTCATTGTAAAGAAATTTTAAACTCGTTTTCCGCTGTAATTAATTAACCCTAATCGAATTGCATTGTAATAACGATTAGGCGCTAAGTATCCCACAAAAGTTGCTCAGGCATACAAAATAGAGTATCCCTCGTCTGCATCAGTCACTGGTTAAAAGGATACCAAGCCAAATTTGTATGAGTACTTTTTCTTGTCATCAACGCTGGAAAATTTGCTTCCTTAGCTTAAGATTCACATAGGTCACAAGACCCGCAACTGGAACAAAGGCACTTGAATGTCCACCAGCGGACTTTTCTAAGCTTAAGCGGGTTTTGGACTATAAATAGCTACACCATCAGGAAAGCAGCAAGCAACCTCAAAGGGACTCAGAAAGGAACCGAATCTCCTAGCAAGCAAGAAAGGTACGCCCCTGTCAGATACCAGACCTGCCATACCCCACTCGTCACCGGTATCTAATCCCTCACCCAGTTCTATATGGGGATGAATCCTAGGGCATTAACCTTTCTGGGAAGCCGGTCCCTTTACATAGCCATAATAGGCAGTTTTTTAGAAGGAGCTTCAATTGATACTTCCTCATATGTTAAACTGAAAGTAGTCCTTTATTTTATTTAATTTTCCTTTGAATTGAAGGAAGGCCCTTTTATAAAAGAAGCCCTACCCACAAACAACCAGTACAAAAGTAATGGCAGAATACCAGAAAAAGTAAGCCTTTGGTTTTCCGAGACTGAGAAACTATAAGACAACTCCAAATTTCGCTGTCTCTCCCCGTACCTGGTGGCCCGGTACACAATGGTATGTGCTAACCCTCTCTCAGGAAAGCCTAAAACTAACTCCCTAGGGTACCTGCCAGGGGTAACTGGATCAACTGCATGCATAAAGCTGGAAATGCCTAATAGCTGCCTCATCATCTTTACCGGCTTGAACCCTTTCCCCTGAAAAATTACCCTCGTCCATGTTTATTTCACAATTTTGATTGAATCTTCTATATAATGCTCTAAACTCTCTCTTTGTCGATGCTCGTGCAGCGGAAGGACAACTTTCTTCTTTTCCTCTCTCCGAACCATGCCTTGATTACCACCCGACTTGATGACCCTCATCGAGCAGGACGTAGACCTGCCATCTGAAGCCTTCCCAATTTCCCTATCCTCAGATAACGAAGTGACTGCACCAAACACACAAAGCAAAGGAAGGGACTCACCAAGCAAGGGCGATTGAGGATTAAATCAAGCATTAAAGACATACCCAAACCGAGGGCCCCCAGTTCACGACTCAAAAGAGTTAAACCTTACAAGTGCTAGGAAGACTTTAATTACCAGTCCTTAGGCCGACAGAGGAGTGAATGCTGGGATAGATGAAATTAACTATTCATATGCCTCTCTCAATTCCGATTTCTTTCACATCTAAGATCAGAAAAGGAAAGGTCAGATCAATAGGTAAGAGGTCCCATTAGATCGGCCAATAGCCGTTAGATCCGCTTCCTTTAATGCCCACAGATCAGCCTGAAGGAACCCTTTTGAGGAAGTTGTTTAGTTTTCTGGCAATCGGTTTAAGGCAAAGGCAGGGATTTTAGCTGCTCAATTGAAGCTAAGCTTTCCTTACGCGGGGAAGAAGCTGAAAGAGAAGCTACTGAGCTTGGGCATCCTCACTGACGCTATTTAGTTATTCGGGATCTGAATTCCCACTAGAGAAAACAGGAGTCAGGGATCATGTCCGGGTTATCCCCGTATTGTATTAGCGAGAGACGGAACCCTTCTTTCTCTCCTATCATAGATGATTGATCAAAGTTTGGTATGTAAGAATCTGAGTATCAATCGATTGGCATCGCCATTCACTCATCAATTCCTCAAAGTCTGAAACCCCAAACTCCAACAGATCAACAGACGATTCGGGGACAGAACCTGACTCGGAGACAACAGAACGGGTACTATCTTGTGCCAGTAAACAAACTCCTAACAAAGCCGAGAAGGCCTATTTTGAGCTCTAGCGGGTGTTCACAGTCCTGATTTCCCCTCTTTCTCGGTATGAGCGACTAAGCTATACTGGTACACTACACTGAAACTAACAACTCTACTTCGGTACATGAGTTACATCTCTTGTTGGTTCCCATCGATTAACCACTAATTGCTTCCAACCTAACTTCGATATGGAACTGTCGTTTACAACTCTTTGATCCACTCCTAGTGGGTAGTATTCGTGGGTCACATTGAAAAAGTACCCACGGGAGATCGCTCTAAAGGAAAGGTAGGCTCTTAAGTCGGCTAGAGGCCCCTTCGGAGGTGGAAGAGTTCTAGAGGTCAGTTATGAACTAGCAAAACAACACTCGGTCACCAACAAAGCCTAACAGAATGGCTGTTCTCGTAGCTCCTATCAAACGATAGGTGGTCTCATACACAACATTACTACTGCCGGATTGGCTTTCTTTTAGTTGCTATACCGGTGTAGCAGAGAATAGTTGGTATCTCCATGATGGGACACAAGACCAACCAATACAATAGGAGTGGAATGCCATTTCTCGAGCTTTCCATCGAACGATAGGAAAACTCAGAGGGTCAGATCAACCCATTCATTAGGGGTGCTTTCGTCTCGAGATATGATGCTTGATAGCCTAGAAGATTGGACATTGGAACTATAGAACAAAGAATGGAAATCGGATTTTGTAACCCGCTTTACACTGAACTTAGCCGATACCAGCCTCTCTCACTATTGGTACATAAGCGGCATATCTCATCCTGGTTGGGAGGTGAACTCAGTCAGTCTATTCCTAAGATAATAAGTCTTGTCTTATTCTTATGCTCATGATCCATCAATAGATCCTGCAGAGACAAAGGAAGACTATGGCTAAAGCACTAGTAGTATATCTTCTAGCCACGTCCTTAGTCAGAGAACCTCAATAAGTAGTTTCGGTAGCACCCCACCCTTACCTTACTCTTGTTGGGGAAGGCCTTGTTGGTTGTCGATAAAGAATTCCCATTTTTTACAATTCACTGAACCAACTAGTGAAGAGTGATTAGCCCCCAAAGGAAGAATCTTCTTTCGGTCTTGTGAATAGGGTGAGTTACTTTCAACGAGGTCCAAACGGGATCTATTGAGGCGCAGGAGGGTGATCCGGGTGATTAAGTTGTCCCCTGCTAGGATGAAAAAAATCCAAGGATCGATTTTCTTTTCAAAAATCCTAAATTTCCAATAGTGGTTCAGTTGAGTTTGCAAAGAAAGAACTTTAGGGTCTATGAATTGAGAGTGGACCTTACTTAGTCCTGTATCTTTTAAAACTTTATTAAATTGGTACCATCCTTACCTTATAGGTTTTAGGAAATTAATGCTCGATACCTTTAGACGCTTTAGCACATTATGTCGTATTTGAGGTGCCAGATACAGGGTTCTTTCTAGGCTTGACCTTTGCCCTGAACTTAGGTTTGAAAGAGTGAGGGAAATGGACACTAAAATGCGCCTGCCAAAGCAAGCAATGGAGTTTTTGTTAGGTCGTGCCCGTATCTACGAGGACATATCATTTCAGTTCTTCGTAACGAAATGAAGCGAAGGGATCTACGTCTTACCCCAGACGAGTTCTTTGTCACTGAGAAAGTCCAAGATTGTCTAGAGTGGTCACTTCTTCGTTTATGGGTAAGGGATTGGCTTAAGTACTGCCATTGGTATTATAGTTTTTCTTTGTCACCTGATATCCGGATTGAGGATTTCTTTGATGCTCCCATTGGAATATCAGACGGATTGACCCTCAGTTGGTTTACATGTGGAAGATTTATGATATGGTAACGTTGAAGGGAGTCGACTTCATGGTACCTATACTTGAACCCCTCTGGGCGCAATCTTGGTAGAGTCCCAGGTAATTCTTTCTTGCTTTTAACCTGCCGTCAAAGGTGTGGTCTATCCATCTCTCACTCTTTTTGAGGGCAGGCCAATGGACCCATCTTTGATTAGGACCATAAACTATTTGAAAGACTTTAGGCGTCTCCTTCGGACCCTCGCCTTGGAATAAAATCAAAGAGGATAGGGTGAGTGGAATATGTAGGCGTAGGCGGTGGTAAACTTCTCTTTTCCGGTAGTAGAAGGGAAGCTCGTTAGCTCGGTCCGGTAAGAAAAAGTGCAAGTTACTTCTAGGATTTCTAGTTCATGGTCTTGTCTTCTTTCCGGCTAAAGCTTCAAGTCTCCATCCGAAGTCAAAGAGAAAATAATAGAGAAATAGATACCTACTCTTCCCCCGCCCCGGTGTAGCTTCAAATCACCTATTGAGTTACTAGAGGCCCTTTCTTTTCACATGCACTAGTTTCGTCTTCCCCAGCTTTCAGTAAAACTGCCTTAATGGACGAGGATGAAGTCCTTGATGCTCTCAAGTCGATGAAATCCTTGTAAATAAGATGGCATAGAATAAATCAAAAGGGCAGTGATATCTCTATGGTAAAGACTAGGTTTCATATCAACCTTCTCATCGCGGGATAACCGGAATATCCGATGCTAGTGAAAGCAAGTGACATAGTTACTGTCAAAAAGAAGGATCAATAGTAAAGTGAAGGCACGTAGTGATTGACAATATATATTAATGCTGCTTAAAGCAAAAGGCATGCATAGAGGCTCGAAGATCCAAGTTAAAACCTGCTGCGCAATGCCGACACCTTCACATTAAAAGTAAGCCTTTGCCCGACATTGCCCTCAAAGACTCCTTTAAGGGATGGAAGCAAGGAATATCTAGCCCAGGAAAGCAGTCCAAAAGGAAGGAAATGCGCTTTTGTTTACGCCTCAGCTCTTATCTTTTCCGGTTATTGGTCCTTGAGTAAGGGCATTGGGAATAGGTCTAAGCGCAACTATTTCAGCTGTTCTCGGAATAGCCACAGATTCTAATGTAATGTCAAACCTTCAAACAGCGTATTCTCTATCGAAGCTGACTCAACATGTAGAAAAGATAGAAAAGAAGACAATAAAGGGCTGACTATTACTAATGGATTTAGGGGTACCTAGTACAACTTATTAGTCTTCTAAATAAGAATTACCGTATGTCCTGTCAATTAAGAATTACCGTATGTCCTGTCAATTCAATATTGTCTAGTATCCCGGTTGTACTTATGTGACAACTTCCCCGGGACTTACCTCTAGGTAAAGCACTCAAGGTCAATAAGTAAGGAAAGAAAAGTACAAAGCCTCCTCTTCTAGGTTGACTCTTTTCCGAACTCTTCTTTTAGAACCAGGCAAGCCCTCGTAAGCTATTTAAAAAAGATAAGTAACAGAAATTCTTCTTCTTTTATGGCAGGAACACATTCTGACTTGAAGGTGAAAGATGCAAAGTAAAGAATATCCTAAGTCAAGCAGTTTCTAAAGAAAAGATCGATGACTGCTCCGCTTCCTTCTCACATTTTAGGGGTAGGGCCTTCCACTGCAGGAACACGCTCTTCAAATTGAAAGCAAGAAAGACCTATGTCATTCGCGGGCTTACTTCAAATTTATGGTTTAGGTTTAGTTCGCCGCTTCGAGGCTAGAATCGACATAGAACAATTAGTAAGAAACTGGACACCACGGAAAGCTGTCCTACTCCGATCCCCGGATCGACAACCAGGTCTTAAGTACATCAACATACCCATGTCTCGTATCAAGGAATATATTTGATGCTATCATTTACTATTATTCATTCTTGTGATATGCGATTTGTTCTTATCATTTGGACTTCTCCGTCTGGTAAGCAATCGCTTCTGAAATCTTGTTGCTGGAACACCCCCGCAGGGGGTGCAGGATTGTATAGATCTCACATGTCTGAAGAGCATATGGAGGAGACGTCTCAAGTTGACAGACTTCAAAATGCTATGAGCAAGGCTCGGACAGGTGCTCGGACACTTTTATATTATGTAGATAGCTCGAGCTATAACCCTAGCTGGGCAGCTCAGTATTTATTTTATCTGTGGGAGCCCCTTAGGGNAAATAGTGAAAAGTTGAGGGACTAAAGTGCAAATAGGGAAATTTGAGTGGACACATGTCACATGCAATTTGATATAACTTTTGTCAATTCCTTAGCACCTTCAGCGAGAACCGAGTGCATTCTCTGGAAAATTTTCAAAGCTTCTTCATCCCGTAGAATTTTGATTATTCCAAATCCGTCTATCAGAATTTTAATCCGAACACGGTACCGTATTCCTCTCCTCGACAGCTACTACTGGACGTAAGTGTTATTGAGTTCTGTTATCATTTGAAATTATGATATTGGGAGAATTGTTATTTGATCATTATTATGTGTTCTGGGAATACTAGACACCGTAGAATCGAAGTTAGATCAGAAAACGGATTGATTCTGGAATTATTATGATTTTCTGATTATATTAATTGAAAATGGGACATATTTGGATTATGAATGAATTACAGATTGTACCGGATATGGGTTATGATTTGTAATTGTTATCTGTTGATATGGTATTGACGGGTATACGAGATAGTGCCGTTATACCGTTGATTTGAATTAAATTTAGATTGATCAGAATCAGTATTGAATTGGAACTGGAATGTTGATATTATTATTCTCAATATGTCCTTTCAGATTTACAGAGACAGTCTTGAATTCAGAATTGATATTTCTTCAGACCGAGACTACGAACGAAATGTATAAGTCAATGTCGAACCCGGGAGAATGACTCGAGTTAGATATAACTTGAGTTTCCCTAAACCACATACTTATTGTTATTATATGCGTTGATTTGAATTTATATTCTTGTTCTATTGATTTATAGAAAGCGTGATTGGACGATTGGTCTTGTGACAGAGGTGCCAGACGGTGATAGAGTAGTCACTGTCCCATTGCACATTGTCACAGAGGAGTTATTGGCGGAGGTGCCAAAGTCTTTGACGGATAGGTCAAGACACTAGATGTTTGGTTTATATCGATGTTTGATTAGGAGTGGATTTACTTCTATTACTGAGATTCGATATAGTATGCCAACGTCTGGAAACCGGGATCCCTAGACTAGGAATGAGTCTCGTCTGAGCTGTAGAGTCACGAGTTATTTACAGTTTTATATCGATTTATGTTTTCAGATTTAATACATGTGATTGATATTTGTTTCATGCTTTTATATCGATTATATGATTGCATGTTTTGTTGATTTATACTGGGATGTATTTCTCACCGGAATTATCCGGCTGTTGTCGTGTTTTTATGTGTGCATGGCAACAGGTGGGACAGGATCGGGGTCAGGAAGAAGATGAGAGAAATCGTGATTAGAGTGGAGACTTCGGACTTTGATGTATATAGGGTTTGGAACACTTGACATTTAGTTGTTACACCTTAGTTTGAGTTTGATGTTTGTTGTACAAGACTTGTACTATTATACTGATATGTATAATTAGATTGATTCCATTACGTTCCTCACTATATATAAAAAAAAAAAAAAAAATTGTAGACCCATATTAATTACATTGATCCAATTATCCCAATGACGATTAAGAAGATGATTAGCGTCCGGGTCCCCACAACAGTTGGTATCAGAGCGATAGATCCTTTAGATTGAGATTGGAGCTAGTGAGCGGGGTAGAATGTGTTTTCTTTCCTGTTTTTGATTGCTAGCATGATTTTTTGCCTTAATACATGTTTACCTGAATTATCTGATTTTGATATGGTGATATGTATTCTTGAAATGGATCAGAACCGATTCTTTATCAGAGGTAAGATGCTCAGAAAGGGACTGAGACATATTTATTATGTGATTTCTAACCCTTGTGATAATCAGGTATGCCTCCTCGAAGAATCCCAGAACAGGGCAGTACCTCTGCAAATCCGATGGATGTGACAGCAACACCAATGGAAACCTTGCTGAAGAGATTTCAGTCGTTCCATCCACCGACTCTGAAGGGTACTGAGACTTCAGTTGATTGCGAGAGTTGGTTAGATGACATTGAGATGCTGTTTGACTCTTTGGACTACACTGATGAGCGGAGAGTGAAACTGATAGGACACCAGTTGCATGATGTTGCCAAGAACTGGTGGATTACGACCAAGAGGGCCTTGGAGCAACGAGGTACGCCTATTACCTGGAATGTCTTCAAAACCGAATTCTATCAGAGATTCTTCCCTGTGTCATACAGAAAGGATAAAGGTGCTGAGTTTGCGAATCTGAGACAAGGGCAGTTGAACATTGAGGAATATGTGTCTAAATTCTCTACACTACTGAGATTTGCTCCACATGTGGCCGAGAATGAAGAAGCGGTGGCTGATCAGTTCATCAATGGCTTGAATCCGGAGATATTTACATTGGTGAACACTGGGCGACCAAACAACTTTGCTGACGCCCTGAACAGAGCAAAGGGAGCAGAAGCTGGTCTGATGAGACAGAGAGGAGCTTCATATGTTGCCCCAGCACCGAGACCACAGCAACCCCCTCCCAGATTTGAGAGTGGTAGCAGCAGTGGTGGAAAGAAGGACTATTTGAAAGCCAGAGGAAGACAGTTTAAGAAGTCTGGCAGCAGTTCTTCCAGTTCCAGTGGCTCGAGACAGACTGGTCAGAGCCAAAGTTATACAGGACCTTATTGCAGCATGTGTGGAGGGAGACATTCCACAGAGCAGTGCCGAGGAGTGTTTGGCAGTTGCCGTATTTGCGGACAGCAGGGACATTTTGCTAGAGTATGTCCCCAGAGAGGTTCTCAGGGATCCCAGGGAGCAGAGTCATCAGGATCAGTGGCTCAGACAGGGAGACGACCCTCAGCTGTTCATTCTTTCCAGCCAGCACCATCTACCCAGTCACAGCAGAGGCCAGGAGGAAGCCAGACAGTGAGCCAGCCTCCTAGACAGCAGGCCAGGGTATTTGCTTTGACAGAGGAACAAGCTCAGGAAGCACCAGATGATGTTGTTGCAGGTACCTGTTTTATTTCTGGTTATCCTGCTTATGTATTGATAGATACTGGTGCATCTCATACATTCATATCTGAGCGATTTACATTGATGCATGCATTGCCTGTTGAGTCCCTATCTACTGTAGTATCTGTTTCTTCTCCTTTGGGGAAAGGTTTGATATCCGTGACTTCGGTTAGATCTTGTGTGCTACAGTATGACGGACATGAGATTGAGCTAGACTGTATTGTACTTGGGTTGTCTGATTTTGACTGTATTATCGGTATTGATATGCTGACCAAGTACAGAGCTACCGTTGATTGCTTCCACAAGATTGTGAGATTCAGACCTGACATGGCTGACGAGTGGAAATTTTGCGGTAAGGGTTCTAGATCTAGAATTCCATTGATATCTGTTATGGCTATGACTCGATTGCTACAGAAAGGAGCAGAGGGGTTCCTTGTCTATTCAGTTGATTTACTGAAATCGAGTCCATCATTGGCGGATTTGCCAGTGGTGTGTGAGTTTGCTGATGTATTTCCAGATGAGATTCCTGGATTACCTCCGATTCGAGAGATAGACTTCAGCATTGAGTTGATGCCAGGTACCGTTCCGATATCAAGAGCTCCATACCGAATGGCACCGATTGAACTGAAAGAATTGAAGGAACAGTTGGAGGATCTATTGGCCAAGGGATATATCAGACCGAGCGTATCTCCGTGGGGTGCTCCAGTACTGTTCGTGAGAAAGAAAGACGGTTCTATGAGACTCTGTATCGACTACCGGCAACTGAACAAAGCAACGGTAAAGAATAAATATCCCTTACCTCGCATTGATGATTTGTTTGATCAGTTGCAGGGTTCATCTGTATATTCCAAGATTGATTTGAGATCTGGATACCATCAGCTGAGAGTCAGGGATTCTGATATCTCAAAGACAGCATTCAGAACCAGGTATGGACATTACGAGTTTATTGTCATGCCGTTTGGTTTGACGAATGCACCGGCTGTATTTATGGGATTAATGAACCGTGTGTTTCAAAAGTATCTCGATGATTTTGTGATTATATTCATTGATGATATTCTGATTTACTCCAAGAATATGATTGAGCATGCAGAACATTTGAGAACTGTGTTGAAAATTCTGAGAGCTGAGAAATTATATGCTAAACTGTCGAAATGTGAGTTTTGGTTGAGACAGGTAGTATTTCTGGGTCATATCATATCCGGAGATGGTATATCAGTTGATCCCAGCAAGGTAGAGGCTGTGATTTCTTGGCCGAGACCGACATCAGTGCCAGAGATTCGCAGTTTTATGGGTTTGGCAGGATATTACCGTCGGTTTATTAAAGATTTCTCGAGCATTGCCAAACCGATTACTCAGTTAACTCAGAAGAATGCTCCGTTTGTGTGGTCAGAAGACTGTGAGTCCAGTTTTCTGGAATTGAAGAAAAGATTGACCAGTGCACCGATACTGACTATCCCCTCAGGTACTGGTGGATTTGTTGTATATTGTGACGCTTCTCACAGAGGTTTGGGTTGTGTTTTGATGCAGCGAGGCCATGTCATTGCCTATGCTTCGAGACAGTTGAAGCCACATGAAACTCGCTACCCAATTCATGACCTTGAATTGGCAGCCATTGTATTTGCTTTGAAGATATGGCGACACTACCTCTACGGTGAGAAATTCGAAATTTATTCTGATCATAAAAGTCTGAAATATTTGTTTTCACAGTCTGAGTTGAATATGAGACAGCGAAGATGGCTTGATTTGCTTAAAGATTTTGATTGTGAAATCAAATACTACCCAGGAAAATCGAATGCAGCAGCCGATGCCCTAAGTCGAAAGGTATGTTCTTTGTCCTTATCGACTATAGGTGTTTCAAGTTTGATAGAAGATTGCTGTTTGTCTGGATTAGTATTTGAAACAGATTGTCAGCCTTTGAGATTATATGCTATTCGAGCTGAACCAGAGCTGATTTTGAAAATTAAAGCGGCTCAGAAAGTTGATCAGAAAGTACAGGAATCGATTGAGATGGTCAGAGTAGGTCATCAGTCAGAGTATCAGGTACGTGATGATGTACTGTACGTGAATAATCGTATTGTTGTGCCGAATGTTTCAGAATTGAGACAACAGATATTGACAGAAGCGCACCGCAGTCGTTTTAGCATTCATCCTGGTGGCAGAAAGATGTACAATGATTTGAAGACACAGTTTTGGTGGAAACAGATGAAATCTGATGTCAAAGAGTTTGTGTCAAAGTGTCTGAATTGCCAACAGGTAAAAGCAGAAAGAAAGAAACCAGGAGGACTACTGCACAGCTTGTCTATTCCTGAATGGAAATGGGATCACATTTCCATGGATTTTGTGACGCAGTTACCGCGATCCTCCCGAGGTTGTGATGCGATTTGGGTTGTGATTGACCGATTGACCAAATCAGCATGTTTTATTCCGTATCAGATGACATACAGGTTTGACCAGATGGCTGAGATCTATGTTAGAGAGGTGGTCAGATTGCACGGAGTGCCAAAGTCGATTGTATCAGACCGTGATCCTCGGTTTACTTCGCACTTCTGGCAGAGTTTACAGCAGGCTCTAGGTACGAAGTTGCATTTGAGTACTGCATATCATCCACAGACTGACGGACAGTCAGAGCGGACTATCCAGACATTGGAAGATATGCTGAGAGCCGTAGTGCTTGATTTTAGCACTAGTTGGCAAGATGCATTGCCACTTTGTGAATTCTCGTACAACAACAGCTATCAGACGAGTATTGAGATGGCACCATTTGAAGCGTTGTACGGTAAGAAGTGCAGATCCCCTCTGTATTGGGATGATATCTCTGAAGTTCCTGAGATTGGACCTGATATGATCAGAGAGATGACAGAAAAGGTAAAGCTGATTCAGAAGAGAATGAAGACTGCTCAAGACAGACAGGCCAAATATGCCAATGCTCGACGGAGACCGTTGGTATTTGAGGCAGGAGACCGAGTATTCCTGAAGATTTCACCTTTCAGAGGAGTTGTTAGATTTGGCAAGAAAGGGAAGCTGTCTCCACGATATATCGGGCCGTATGAGATTCTCGAGAAGATAGGAGATCGTGCCTATCGACTTGCATTACCGCCTTCTTTATCTGGAATACATGATGTCTTTCATGTATCTATGCTGCGGAAGTATCTCCCTGATGATTCTCACATTATTCAGCCAAATGAGGCCGAGCTTGATGAATCTCTGAGTTACATTGAGAAACCGGTTCAGATTATTGATCGTAAAGAAAAGCAACTCAGAACGAAGATCATCCCACTTGTGAAAGTCCAGTGGACTCGCCATGGCATTGAAGAAGCTACTTGGGAGACTGAATCAGATATGAGACAGGAATTCCCAGAGTTATTTCACTGATGTGAGTTTACTATTTTAGTTTCTGGTATTTCTGATTTGATTACTTGGGACATGATTGCTTGAGATTTCGAGGACGAAATCATGTCTCAGAGGGGGATAAGTGTAAGGCCCGAGATTATATCACCTTAATCCGAGATTATTTAGTTTACGAATTTTGGAATGGTGAATTAGATTCCACGGCTTTGTTGTAATTAAGTAGGATTGAAATTGAATTAAAAGATTGAGCGGGGGCCGTTTTGCAAATAGTGAAAAGTTGAGGGACTAAAGTGCAAATATGGAAATTGAAATGGGACACTTGTCTTGGCCATCCCTTGAACGTGTCATTGTTTACTTAAAATTCAGAATTGGCATGGGGAAAACCGAGAGTATCCATGGCTAGCTTCCTTAATGTTTTTTTTTATCTTCAAAGCTTCATTTTGCAACATCCAACCATCAACTTATTAATCCAAGTATAGATTCTTGATCCTTACCTTAAGAGCTTCAAGGGGAGGTAATTTTCATCCATTTCCAGCATGTTTCGAAATTTAGATGTTGGAGGATTTGTGATTTAATTGTTGATATGTGTTCTTGAGTATATAGAGATTATAGAACCGTAATCAGATCGAAGAACAAGTTGATTTTGGAATTGTTATGATTTTCTAATTTTATCGATTGAAATTGAACAGATTTGGATTATGGATTGATTACAGATTGTAACGGATATGGGTTATGGTTTGTAATTGATATATGTTGTTATTGTATTGACGGGGATATCGGGATTGTGCCGTTATGCCGTTGATTTGAATTAAATTCAGATTGATCAGATTCGGTATTGAATTGTGAATGGAATGTTGATATTGCTATTCTCGATATGTCATTTCAGATTTACAGAGACAGTCTTGAGTTCAACACTTATATTGCTTCAGACCGAGACTACGAAAGAAAGGTATAAGTCAATGTCGAACCTGGGAGAATGACTCGAGTTAGATATAACTTGAGTTTCCCTAAACCACATACTTATTATTATTATATGCATTGATTTGAATTGATATGCTTGTTCTATTGAGTTATAGAAAGCGTGATTAGACGATTGGTCTTGTGACAGAGGTGCCAGACGGTGATAGAGTAGTCACTGGCCCATTGCACATTGTCACAGAGGAGTTATTGGCGGAGGTGCCAAAGTCTTTGACGGATAGGTCAAGACACTTGATGTTTGGTTTATATCGATGTTTGATTAGGAGTGGATTTACTTCTATTACTGAGATTCGATATAGTATGCCAACGTCTGGAAACCGGGATCCCTAGACTAGGAATGAGTCTCGTCTGAGCTGTAGAGTCACGAGTTATTTACAGTTTTATATCGATTTATGTTTTCAGATTTAATACATGTGATTGATATTTGTTTCATGCTTTTATATCGATTATATGATTGCATGTTTTGTTGATTTATACTGGGATGTATTTCTCACCGGAATTATCCGGCTGTTGTCGTGTTTTTATGTGTGCATGGCAACAGGTGGGACAGGATCGGGGTCAGGAAGAAGATGAGAGAAATCGTGATTAGAGTGGAGACTTCGGACTTTGATGTATATAGGGTTTGGAACACTTGACATTTAGTTGTTACACCTTAGTTTGAGTTTGATGTTTGTTGTACAAGACTTGTACTATTATACTGATATGTATAATTAGATTGATTCCATTACGTTCCTCACTATATATAAATAAAAAAAAAAAAATTGTAGACCCATATTAATTACATTGATCCAATTATCCCAATGACGATTAAGAAGATGATTAGCGTCCGGGTCCCCACAACAGTTGGTATCAGAGCGATAGATCCTTTAGATTGAGATTGGAGCTAGTGAGCGGGGTAGAATGTGTTTTCTTTCCTGTTTTTGATTGCTAGCATGATTTTTTGCCTTAATACATGTTTACCTGAATTATCTGATTTTGATATGGTGATATGTATTCTTGAAATGGATCAGAACCGATTCTTTATCAGAGGTAAGATGCTCAGAAAGGGACTGAGACATATTTATTATGTGATTTCTAACCCTTGTGATAATCAGGTATGCCTCCTCGAAGAATCCCAGAACAGGGCAGTACCTCTGCAAATCCGATGGATGTGACAGCAACACCAATGGAAACCTTGCTGAAGAGATTTCAGTCGTTCCATCCACCGACTCTGAAGGGTACTGAGACTTCAGTTGATTGCGAGAGTTGGTTAGATGACATTGAGATGCTGTTTGACTCTTTGGACTACACTGATGAGCGGAGAGTGAAACTGATAGGACACCAGTTGCATGATGTTGCCAAGAACTGGTGGATTACGACCAAGAGGGCCTTGGAGCAACGAGGTACGCCTATTACCTGGAATGTCTTCAAAACCGAATTCTATCAGAGATTCTTCCCTGTGTCATACAGAAAGGATAAAGGTGCTGAGTTTGCGAATCTGAGACAAGGGCAGTTGAACATTGAGGAATATGTGTCTAAATTCTCTACACTACTGAGATTTGCTCCACATGTGGCCGAGAATGAAGAAGCGGTGGCTGATCAGTTCATCAATGGCTTGAATCCGGAGATATTTACATTGGTGAACACTGGGCGACCAAACAACTTTGCTGACGCCCTGAACAGAGCAAAGGGAGCAGAAGCTGGTCTGATGAGACAGAGAGGAGCTTCATATGTTGCCCCAGCACCGAGACCACAGCAACCCCCTCCCAGATTTGAGAGTGGTAGCAGCAGTGGTGGAAAGAAGGACTATTTGAAAGCCAGAGGAAGACAGTTTAAGAAGTCTGGCAGCAGTTCTTCCAGTTCCAGTGGCTCGAGACAGACTGGTCAGAGCCAAAGTTATACAGGACCTTATTGCAGCACGTGTGGAGGGAGACATTCCACAGAGCAGTGCCGAGGAGTGTTTGGCAGTTGCCGTATTTGCGGACAGCAGGGACATTTTGCTAGAGTATGTCCCCAGAGAGGTTCTCAGGGATCCCAGGGAGCAGAGTCATCTGGATCAGTGGCTCAGACAGGGAGACGACCCTCAGCTGTTCATTCTTTCCAGCCAGCACCATCTACCCAGTCACAGCAGAGGCCAGGAGGAAGCCAGACAGTGAGCCAGCCTCCTAGACAGCAGGCCAGGGTGTTCGCTTTGACTGAGGAGCAGGCACAGGACGCACCTGATGACGTTGTTGCAGGTAACTGTTTTATTTCTGGTTATCCTGCATATGTATTGATTGATACTGGTGCATCGCATACATTTATTTCTGAGAGATTTGCATTGATGCATGCATTGCCTGTTGAGTCCCTATCTACTGTAGTATCTGTTTCTTCTCCTTTGGGGAAAGGTTTGATATCCGTGACTTCGGTTAGATCTTGTGTGCTACAGTATGACGGACATGAGATTGAGCTAGACTGTATTGTACTTGGGTTGTCTGATTTTGACTGTATTATCGGTATTGATATGCTGACCAAGTACAGAGCTACCGTTGATTGCTTCCACAAGATTGTGAGATTCAGACCTGACATGGCTGACGAGTGGAAATTTTGCGGTAAGGGTTCTAGATCTAGAATTCCATTGATATCTGTTATGGCTATGACTCGATTGCTACAGAAAGGAGCAGAGGGGTTCCTTGTCTATTCAGTTGATTTACTGAAATCGAGTCCATCATTGGCGGATTTGCCAGTGGTGTGTGAGTTTGCTGATGTATTTCCAGATGAGATTCCTGGATTACCTCCGATTCGAGAGATAGACTTCAGCATTGAGTTGATGCCAGGTACCGTTCCGATATCAAGAGCTCCATACCGAATGGCACCGATTGAATTGAAAGAATTGAAGGAACAGTTGGAGGATCTATTGGCCAAGGGATATATCAGACCGAGCGTATCTCCGTGGGGTGCTCCAGTACTGTTCGTGAGAAAGAAAGACGGTTCTATGAGACTCTGTATCGACTACCGGCAACTGAACAAAGCAACGGTAAAGAATAAATATCCCTTACCTCGCATTGATGATTTGTTTGATCAGTTGCAGGGTTCATCTGTATATTCCAAGATTGATTTGAGATCTGGATACCATCAGCTGAGAGTCAGGGATTCTGATATCTCAAAGACAGCATTCAGAACCAGGTATGGACATTACGAGTTTATTGTCATGCCGTTTGGTTTGACGAATGCACCGGCTGTATTTATGGGATTAATGAACCGTGTGTTTCAAAAGTATCTCGATGATTTTGTGATTATATTCATTGATGATATTCTGATTTACTCCAAGAATATGATTGAGCATGCAGAACATTTGAGAACTGTGTTGAAAATTCTGAGAGCTGAGAAATTATATGCTAAACTGTCGAAATGTGAGTTCTGGTTGAGACAGGTAGTATTTCTGGGTCATATCATATCCGGAGATGGTATATCAGTTGATCCCAGCAAGGTAGAGGCTGTGATTTCTTGGCCGAGACCGACATCAGTGCCAGAAATTCGCAGTTTTATGGGTTTGGCAGGATATTACCGTCGGTTTATTAAAGATTTCTCGAGCATTGCCAAACCGATTACTCAGTTAACTCAGAAGAATGCTCCGTTTGTGTGGTCAGAAGACTGTGAGTCCAGTTTTCTGGAATTGAAGAAAAGATTGACCAGTGCACCGATACTGACTATCCCCTCAGGTACTGGTGGATTTGTTGTATATTGTGACGCTTCTCACAGAGGTTTGGGTTGTGTTTTGATGCAGCGAGGCCATGTCATTGCCTATGCTTCGAGACAGTTGAAGCCACATGAAACTCGCTACCCAATTCATGATCTTGAATTGGCAGCCATTGTATTTGCTTTGAAGATATGGCGACACTACCTCTACGGTGAGAAATTCGAAATTTATTCTGATCATAAAAGTCTGAAATATTTGTTTTCACAGTCTGAGTTGAATATGAGACAGCGAAGATGGCTTGATTTGCTTAAAGATTTTGATTGTGAAATCAAATACTACCCAGGAAAATCGAATGCAGCAGCCGATGCCCTAAGTCGAAAGGTATGTTCTTTGTCCTTATCGACTATAGGTGTTTCAAGTTTGATAGAAGATTGCTGTTTGTCTGGATTAGTATTTGAAACAGATTGTCAGCCTTTGAGATTATATGCTATTCGAGCTGAACCAGAGATGATTTTGAAAATTAAAACGGCTCAGAAAGTTGATCAGAAAGTACAGGAATCGATTGAGATGGTCAGAGCAGGACATCAGTCAGAGTATCAGGTACGTGATGATGTATTGTACGTGAATAATCGTATTGTTGTGCCGAATGTTTCAGAATTGAGACAACAGATATTGACAGAAGCGCACCGCAGTCGTTTTAGCATTCATCCTGGTGGCAGAAAGATGTACAATGATTTGAAGACACAATTTTGGTGGAAACAGATGAAATCTGATGTCACAGAGTTTGTGTCAAAGTGTCTGAATTGCCAACAGGTAAAAGCAGAAAGAAAGAAACCAGGAGGTCTATTGCACAGCTTGTCTATTCCTGAATGGAAATGGGATCACATTTCCATGGATTTTGTGACGCAGTTACCGAGATCCGCCAGAGGTTGTGATGCGATTTGGGTTGTGATTGACAGATTAACCAAATCAGCATGTTTTATTCCATACCAGATGACATACAGGTATGACCAGATGGCTGAGATCTATGTCAGAGAAGTGGTCAGATTGCACGGAGTGCCGAAGTCGATTGTATCAGACCGTGATCCTCGATTCACTTCGCACTTTTGGCAGAGTTTGCAGCAGGCTCTAGGCACGAAGTTACATCTGAGTACCGCATATCATCCACACACTGACTGACAGTCAGAGCGGACTATCCAGACATTGGAAGATATGCTGAGAGCCGTAGTGCTTGATTTTAGCACTAGTTGGCAAGATGCATTGCCACTTTGTGAATTCTCGTACAACAACAGCTATCAGACGAGTATTGAGATGGCACCCTTTGAAGCGTTGTACGGTGAGAAGTGCAGATCCCCTCTGTATTGGGATGATATCTCTTAAGTTCCTGAGACTGGACCTGATATGGTCAGAGAGATGACTGAAAAAGTGAAGCTGATTCAGAAGAAAATGAAGGCAGCTCAAGATAGACAGGCCAAGTATGCCAATATTCGACGAAGATCGTTGGTATTTGAGGTTGGACACCGAGTATTCTTGAAAATTTCACCTTTCAGAGGAGTTGTCAGATTTGGCAAGAAAGGGAAGCTGTCTCCACGTTATGTTGGGCCGTATGAAATTCTCGAGAAGATAGGAGATCGTGCCTAGCGACTCGTATTACCGCCTTCTCTATCTGGAATACATGATGTCTTTCATGTATCTATGTCGCGGAAATATCTCCCTGATGATTCCCATATTATCCAGCCAGACGAGGCTGAGCTTGATGAGTCTCTGAGTTAGATTGAGAAACCGATTCAGATTATTGATCGTAAAGAAAAGAAACTCAGAACGAAAACCATCCCACTTGGGAAAGTCCAGTGGACTCGTCATGGCATTGAAGAAGCTACTTGGGAGACTGAATCAGATATGAGACAGGAATTTCCAGAGTTATTTAACTGATGTGAGTCTTTTATTTTAAGCTTCTGTTATATCTTCTTATCTGATATGATTTGACTGCCTACGATTTCGAGGACGAAATCAAGTTTCAGAGGGGGAGAATTGTAAGGCCCGAGATTATATCATTTTTATCCGAGATTATTTAATTCAAGAATTTTGGAATGACGAATTAGATTCCACGGTTTTTGTAATTAATTAGGATTGAAATTGATATAAAAGATCGAGCGGGGGCCGATGTGCAAATAGTGAAAAGTTGAGGGACTAAAGTGCAAATAGGGAAATTTGAGTGGACACATGTCACATGCAATTTGATATAACTTTTGTCAATTCCTTAGCACCTTCAGCGAGAACCGAGTGCATTCTCTGGAAAATTTTCAAAGCTTCTTCATCCCGTAGAAGTTTGATTATTCCAAATCCGTCTATCAGAATTTTAATCCGAACACGGTACCGTATTCCTCTCCTCTACAGCTACTACTGGACGTAAGTGTTATTGAGTTCTGTTATCATTTGAAATTATGATATTGGGAGAATTGTTATTTGATCATTATTATGTGTTCTAGGAATACTAGACACCGTAGAATCGAAGTTAGATTAGAAAACGGATTGATTCTGGAATTATTATGATTTTCTGATTATATTAATTGAAAATGGGAGAGATTTGGATTATGAATGAATTACAGATTGTACCGGATATGGGTTATGATTTGTAATTGTTATCTGTTGATATGGTATTGACGGGTATACGAGATAGTGTCGTTATACCGTTGATTTGAATTAAATTTAGATTGATCAGAATCAGTATTGAATTGGGACTGGAATGTTGATATTATTATTCTCAATATGTCCTTTCAGATTTACAGAGACAGTTTTGAATTCAGAATTGATATTTCTTTAGACCGAGACTACGAACGAAAGGTATAAGTCAATGTCGAACCCGGGAGAATGACTCGAGTTAGATATAACTTGAGTTTCCCTAAACCACATACTTATTGTTATTATATGCATTGATTTGAATTGATATGCTTGTTCTATTGATTTATAGAAAGCGTAATTAGACGATTGGTCTTGTGACAGAGGTGCCAGACGGTGATAGAGTAGTCAANATTTATGTTTTCAGATTCAATACATGTGATTGATATTTGTTTCATGCTTTTATATCGATTATATGATTGCATGTTTTGTTGATTTATACTGGGATGTATTTCTCACCGGAATTATCCGGCTGTTGTCGTGTTTGTATGTGTGCATGGCAACAGGTGGGACAGGATCGGGGTCAGGAAGAAGATGAGAGAGATCGTGATTAGAGTGGAGACTTCGGACTTTGATGTATATAGGGTTTGGAACACTTGACATTTAGTTGTTATACCTTAGTTTGAGTTTGATGTTTGTTGTACAAAACTTGTACTATTATACTGATATGTATAATTAGATTTATTCCATTACGTTCCGCACTATAAAAAAAAAAAAATTTGTAGACCCATATTAATTACATTGATCCAATTATCCCAATGACGATTAAGAAGATGATTAGCGTCTGGGTCCCCACAACTTCGCTCTCCTGATAGGAAAGTTGGATTAAAGGATGTAACCCGGGAATCCTCACGAGTGAAATCCTTTGGCATTAAAGATGCTCTAATCTATTCATACAATTTTGATATGAGGTTTGTCTTAGTTTTCTGTGCTATGATTGGATTTTTTATCTGCTGGTACTCGGTGCCGGAACAATTGTTATATTATCCTGATGCTTTGGCAACAAAGAATATAAAATTCTTAACATAAAGACACTTTTTAATACAATGTCTGTAGCACACACCATGTTCTTTCACCATGCGAGTGTGGAGAACCACTCAATCGGGTAGCACAAGATATGTTTTCTGACACTGTCTAGACTTTTGATCCTTTGCATCAAAACAAGATGAAAAGAGTAACCGCACTTTTGGTTTATCTTTCTTCTATTCTTCTAACAATAATGCTTTCAGAATCTATTTTCCAATATGGTATGCTAGTCCCCATTCATTAGTATTTAAAAATATAACACAATACCAATAACGATTCTCTCCTGCTTAGGAACTATCAGACGCATTGGCTGGGGTAAGAAGATCCGATCTCACTCTTAAAGCCTTAACCACACTATGTACTATTATCAATTTTGATCGGGTAACGAAGTGGATTGGTCGGCTCTCTAAGTACGGAGACAAGAGCTCCAGCCTAGAGACGGTCCTTAGGCTTGACAGAGGTCTGAGGAAAGCCCCTTATTCTATCAAATAATTTAACTCCTTAAAGACCATTCGAGCCTGTTGAGCTCGCTCAAATGCAGGATAGCGGTGCCTAGTTGGAAGTGAAAATCAATAGAATAGCTAGATGCCAGCCGTATAATTTTATATTGGCTCTTAGAAAGAAATTTCTTTCTCAGTTCGTGGGATCGGCATCAGCAATCTCATCAATTGAGTTTCATCGGACGAAGTTATAAATGCCATAGTCGAGTAGGGAATCGCCCCATGTCTTCGAGAGTGAGAAGTAGAGCCGATCTTCTTCTTTTGAATCGAGTAGGGAGGTCTAGTGAATGGAGGTAGCTGTCTGTGTCGGAAGGACTAGTAAATAGAGAGGAAGACGTCCGTACCCCTTTACCAAAACCCATTGAGTGGACCATCCTCTATAATAGGTTAAGAACCTTCAAATCAGAAGAAACTTCCTCTTTGAAGGCTACCTTTCAATCAAAAGCTTCTACAAAGCGCGGTTGCTATTAGCAAATTTTTTTACTTGAGGCATAGGGCTTTGGTCTGCTCTGGTCAGGAAGACAAGAAAAGGTAGGGAATAACAGAAGGTAGGTGCAAGTGAATCGGACTAGGAGCGGATTGTTTCATGGTATGGTTTTTTGGTTTCGGTAGCTAAGATGAAGCGGATCCTTCTTTTTCACTTGACAACGAAACCTTATTTATTTAAAGTATATTATGGTTCTATTCAACCAGACTATTTCATTCCTTGCCCTGTCGGACCAGACTTTACACCTTGGGAAGGGAGGGCACTTTCGAGAGCGTATGAGGAAAAATCCTTTGTGACAGAAAGAGTTGTGAAAGACAACAAGGCTGTTTGAAGCAGTTCTTGAATCAGCTCTTAGGACAACAAGGCTGTTTGAAGGTGCGTAGCAGAGTGAAGTCAAAGTAAGATAGAGGAAGTACAGATAAACATCTTTTTGCCTTTAGTGCTTGGTAGGAGCAGTTGAGCATATGCTAGAATCACGCGTAATGATAATGAAACGCTTGTCTTACAACTCTAAAACATAGAAAAACCCTGCTACAAATGAGCGGCATGTGAATGGAACGAGACCTTTCGAAATACGAGACTCAGATCGGGGATCAAAAAGCCCTTTCTTTACGTACTATTCATTTTATGATTTGGAAGATTTTTCCCGCTGGTGAAAGAAGGTCTGGTATGTAATATCCATTACTAATAGAGGAAGACGGCATGGTCCTTTAGGACTTTTTCCTTTCTATAAGGTGTGCTTCTGCTAAAAGAATGTCTGGACTCAGCATTTGAATGCCACGGCAAAACACTTTTTTCTCCAATAAATGCATCCCTTCCGGGTGAACGTATTAGCTCTAAAATTACTACGGGTATCCAAGTACTAAAAAGGTAACCTATTGTCCAACGCATTCGGCGACACTTTTTTCACAAGGGTGTGAGGATATCCGGGGACTCCTTGTACTGGTTACTGCTAGTGTGTTTGCAGTACTGTACTGGTGTTTGTGGACTCGAGCTGGCAAGAGGCTATATTATTCCTAGAAAAGCAAGCGGATCAATCAAGAGAGCTAGCTTCGGTATCATGTAGGTAAGGACGGACGAGTAAGGATTGCTTTATCTCTTAAGAAATTGAATTTGAAAATTCTTATAGATTAGAAGTAATAAATATCTATATATATAAGTGAGTATATAGACTAAGTCCAAGGAATGTATAACTAAATAAATGGACTTATTCATCTTTCTACACGAAAGATACCTATGATAATCAAATTCATTATATTAATTATCTTTTTTTCTTAATTTCTTTGTGTTTTGTTATTGTCTTCTAATTTGAAAAGGTTTCTTACGAATTATCGAAAGATTTTCTAGAATGCGACACAACCAGGATTTTTACTGCAAATGATATTTGGGGCGATGCAGAAAGATAAAAAACTATATATCTATCTTTTCTATATTTTATTATCTACGTAAGGCAAAATTCGTTTGATTTGCCTAATGTCACGAAAGGAAGAACTCGCGCTTTTATCTTCTTGATAAAGACTTCTTAATTAGTAATGGGAAATCTAGATTAAAAAAAGAGTTATCCGTAACTTTTGCTTCTTTCTACAATTAGATCTTTGGTCACCAACCAAAGAAAATTACGTTCTTATTTGCTTTAATTCCAACAAGCTAACTACTTGGTTGCTACAAATAAAATAATTGAACTTAATACGCTCTACTTGATTCAATTTGAATTCAACGGAAAAAAGGCGTGGAGCTTAAATAACTCACTCAGAACACTTTTTAAAGTATTACGCGGTACGATTAGGTCGAATAAACCTTTATGGAATAAATATTCAGCCGCTTGTGAACCATCAGGTACTGTTTTATTCAATGTTTGTTCAATTACTCTTTTACCCGCAAATGCAATGTAGGAATTGGGTTCGGCAATAATGATATCTCCCAACATACCAAAACTAGCTGGTACCCCACCAGTAGTAGGAGATGTAAGGATTGATACATAAAATAACTTTTTTTTGGATTGATAATCATGTAAGGCAGATGATATTTTAGCCATTTGCATTAAGCTCAAACTTCCTTCTTGCATGCGCGCCCCCCGAAGCGCACACTATAATAAGAGGTATAAGTCGATTGGTAGCTTACTCAATCAAACGAGTGATTTTCTCCCCCACCACGAATCCCATACTACCCCCCCATAAACTGAAAATCCATAACCCTAATTGCTACTAGAATACCATTTAGTTGACCTACACCTGTTTGAACAGCCTCAGTTAATCCTGTCATTCTTTGATAAGAATCAATACGATCTTTATAAGGCTAATCCTCCGAATAAAATCAAATGGGATCCAGAGAGACCATGTCTTCTGAAAGGGGATCGATTAAGGTGCCCGTATGTGCAACGGAAGTTTTAAAATTGTTTTTCAAGGGCAAAAACCGAGCACCCTAATCCCAAAATGTGTAGCAAATACGAAAAACACGAAATGTCATACATGACTCCAACTTAGTTGTCAAACAACTAAGCTCTTCAATGACAAAACAATCTTCAAGCATCCCTTGAGCACTCATTGCTCAAAAAATTAAGCCCACCACCAATAAGGAAGATCCACATTACATTTGCACTAGAAAATGTAAGACATTTTTCTTTGAGAAGGGAATGTTTTTCTTCAACAATTGAAAAAAAAAATTTTGAGAGAAAAATGCTTTAAATTTCGGCCATGGTGGAGTAGGAGAGAAGGGGAGACATTTTTCTTGGTTGTGGAAAAAGTTAAAGTGTGTCCCAAAATCATGCATGCCTTTTTAACTCATAAAATTGTTTCCAACCCTTCACCTTCCAATCATGCATTTTACTTGGGCTTGTAACAATTACAAGGCCCATGGACTTTTATTTAAATGTCTCGAACACATTTGAGACCATTTAACTTTTACTTGACTTTACTCAAACCCACTAGTTTAATAATTATTTCTAATTGGGCTCTACAAGGCCCATTGTTGTTTAATTAATTAAACACTTGAATTAATTTATTTATTTGAACTCTACTAGGTCCAATAGTGTTTAATTAATTCAACACTTGAATTAATTTAATTTAGTCCATAATAATGTTTATGAAAATCACAATTTCCAAATACATTACTCGTTTGGCCAACTTTTTAATTTAGGAACACTTCCTCAAATTAAAAGTTGCATTTCCCTCATAGAAGTATTACTTCTATTTTTCCTTACGCTCATAAACTCCTTTATAAGCCGTTCAACACCTTGAACTATTTTTCTTCTAAACGGGATCTAGAAAGCAAGTACTTGTGTGGCCCTCAATGGTTCATTGATACAACTAGCCCTGGGTTCACATGATAGTGCCTGCGAGAACCATTCAATTTTGGTTAGCGTAAAATACAGTCCCTTCAACTCATATATCCCGACCGATTCGACAACCATTGGTATATCGAGAGTTGTCAATGAATCGATACTATGTGTCATGTCGTAGTTGCATCGATGGTGTAATCTATGAAACCCCTTTCATAGATTACCACCAACACTCTGATCAAAGATTTCATGTTACACACACATAGGATATCCATACCCGAAGGTAAGCGGTGAATCCCCAACTACAATGCATCGACTCCTATATGTTTTGACAAAACATTCAACCTTGCCACCTGATGACCTCATTTGAGTCGGTAAACAAGTCAAAGTGCAATGCTAGCACATAGAGTCTCAATGTTGTCCCGGGTCATAAGGACTAATGGTGTACAACCATAAACTAGGACGTTTCCACTCGTTAAGTGAGAACCACTTGGAAAGTCCTTTATGGAGGGTTGTTCAGTGCACTCTACCAGGAACACCTCTCTGCATGCTCGGACTTCACAATGTCCCCTACCAATGAAACATGGTACTCACACCGCAGATACTAGTCTCAAACTCGAGCGTCCTATATCCTTCTTAGCGGCGGCTGAATCGACTAGGAACCGTTTAGAATATAAAGTATTGCAAATATGAGTTTCATGATACTCATCATATGAGCATCTCATATTCTTTCTATTATTAGTATATTCAAGGACTTTATCTATGCAACTAGCATGGTTATAAAGATAAAGATGTGCCAAAACAATAATTTAAAATATTATTGAAATAAAGATTGCTTATACATAGAGTTTCATTGTGAACACTAGGCCAACACTTGGCTCTACGTGCACCTACTCTAACAATCTCTCACTTGCACTAGAGCCAACTACCCATATGCTTCAAACCCATTGATTCGCGATGCATCTCGAATAATGGTCCAGGTAAAGGCTTAGTTAGTGGATCAGCAATATTATCTACGGAGCCGACTTTTTTAATCGACACTTCTCCTCTTTCCACAATCTCTCGGAGGATGTGATACTTTCTCAATACGTGTTTGGATTTCTGATGAGACCTTGGCTCCTTCGCTTGATCTACAGCTCCCGTGTTGCCACAAAACACCGGGACAGGAGCAACTCCATTAGGAATGACGCCCAATTCTTGGACGAAATTCTTTATGCAAACAGCCTCCTTTGCTGCATCTGATGCAGCAATGTATTCGGTCTCTGTGCTGGAATCCGCATTACTGTCTTGCTTGGAACTCTTCCAAGAGACAGCAGCACCATTGAGCATGAATACAAACCCAGAGGTTGACTTCGAGTCATCGATATCGCTTTGGAACCTAGTGTCGGTATATCATTCCAATTTCAGTTCTCCATCCCCATAGACCAAGAACAACTTATTGGTCTTTCTCAAATACTTGAGGATGTCTTTCACAGCTTTCCAATGAGGAAGACAAGGGTTCGATTGATATCTACTCACTACACTTGGTGCGAAAGCCACGTCAGGCCGTGTAGATATCATCCCATACATGATGCTACCAATCGCAGATGCATAAGGAATGCTTGTCATCGCCGCTATCTCTACTTCAGTTTTGGGAGACATAGACTTGGATAGGGACTTGCCATGACACATTGGTAGATGTCCTCTCTTGGACTCATCCATCGAGAACCGCTTCACGATGGTATCAATGTATGTGGACTGGGTGAGACCAAGAAATCTTGTTGATCTATATCTATAGATCTGTATTCCCAATACAAAATATGCTTCACCCAAGTCCTGCATCGAGAACTTACTTGCTAACCATATTTTAGTTGATTGCAACATTCCTACATCATTTTCAATGAGTTGAATGTCATCAACATAAAGCACCAAGAATGTCACAGCACTCCCACTGACCTTCTTATACACACAGGGTTCCTCAGGATTCTTAGTAAAACCAAACTCTTTGATTGTACTATCGAATCTGAGGTTCCAACTCCTAGATGCCTGCTTTAGACCATAAATAGATCTCTGAAGTTTGCATACCATATGCTAACTTCCGATAGATGTAAACCCTTCAGGTTGAGACATGTAAATCTTTTCCTTAATATCCCCATTAAGAAAGGCTGTCTTGACATCCATCTGCCATATCTCATAGTTATATCATGCAGCTATGGCTAGCAATATCCTTATAGACTTGAACATTGCAACTGGTTAAAAGGTTTCCTCAAAGTCAACTCCTTGTCTTTGAGTATATCCTTTTGCCACCAATCGCGCCTTGAAGGTCAATACCTTCCCATCCGCCCCAAGTTTACTCTTGTAAATCCATTTACACCCTATGGGAACAGTTCCCTCAGGTGGATCCACGAGATTCCACACTTGGTTCGAATGCATGGAATTTATCTCAGATTCCATTGCTTTAAGCCACTTGGATGAATCGGCATCAGATAACCCTTCCTTGAAGGTCCTTGGATCACATCCATGGTTAGGCTCATCATGGCCCTTTTCAAGAAGCAGACCATACCTCATAGGTGGTTTCGAGACTCTGTCGGATCTTCTAGGAGCTTGTATCTCCTCTCTTGGCTCTTCGGGTGTGGGTTCTTCAATTGTGGGTGTCTCTCGAACCTCTTCGAGTTCTATCATCTCCTTTTTTCTATCCAATAGAAATTTCTTTTCCAAAAGTGTTCCATTCCTAGAAACAAACACATTTGTTTCTTGGGGATGATAGAAATAATATCCAACTAAATTCCTTGGATATCCCACAAAGTAACATAAAATGGATCGACTATCCAATTTATCTCCCACTACCTGCTTCACATAAGCAGCGCACCCCCATATTCTAAGATAAGAATATTTGGGAGGCTTGCTCATCCATATCTCATATGATGTCTGCCTTTGAATGGACATTTAGTGGAATATCTTTCAATTTTAAGTTACAGAGATTGTTTTCAAGTTCACTAGTACCAATCAAACTTTCATTCTTGTAAATATTGCAAACACCTTTGATAAATAAACAAGAATATCCATCTTTATCAGCATAGAAATGGAAACAATGTTTTTCACCAAATCAGGTACAAACAAGACATCTCTTAAAATTAACTTAAAATTATTGTTCAACAATAAGTAAACATTTCCAATAGCCTTGGCAGCAACTCTTGCCCCATTTCACATACTCAAGAAGGTCTCACCTTCCCTTAGTCTCTTACTTCTTACCATCACCTGCAAATCATTACAGAGATGTGAGCCACAGCCGGTATCCAATACCCAAGAAGTTGATTCAATTGAAATGTTTACTTCAATATAGAACATACCATTTCCAGAACCCTTCTGGGCAAGATATTCTCTGCAGTTACGCCTCCAATGTCTAGGCTTCTTGCAGTGATGACATACATCAGCAGTCTTGTCAGCCTTAACTGGTGTGGCTGCCACAAAGGGATTCGGAGATTGCCTCATCAAGGGCACGTTCTTCTTGGGACGTTGCAAAGAACGCTTCTTTCCCTTCCCATGTGGATCAATCTTCGTACCAGATGAAAAACCCACATAAAGAACCAACTTCTCTTTCTTGATGGTGACTTCAACTTAACAAGCATATTCACCAACTGCTCAAGGGTAGGCTCTAGCTTGTTCATGTTGGAATTCACCACAGAAGGATCAAATGAGCTAGGCAGCGACAAGAGCAACATGTCGGTGGTCAACTCCGAAGGCAACATCAGATCCATGCCAACGAGCTTGTCCACGAGCCCAATCATCTTTAGGCCATGCTCATGGACTGAGGCCCCATCTCGCATGCGCAAAGTGATCAGCTCCTTGACGGTAGCATGCCTAAGAGGTCGAGTCTGCTCACCAAAGAGCTCCTTGAGGTGCAAATGAACGTCAGCAGCACTCTTTGCATCCTCAAAACGCCTCTGCAGCTCATCATTCCTAGATGTGGGGACCCGGACACTAATTCATTTCTTAATCATTCTTGGGAATAATTGGATCAGGGTCTAAATTTTTTTTTTAAATACAGTGCGGAACATAATGTAATCAATCTGTTATACATATTAAAATTAACAGTACAAGTCTTGTACTACTGTATATCATAACAAACTACGGTTCAATCACTACATATCAAGTGTCGAATCCAATTCTACTTCTGGACCCGGATCTCCACGCTAATTTGTAATATCTCATCCTCTTCTCGACCCTGATCCTGTCCCACCTGTTATTATGCACACATACAAACACAACAACAGCCGGATAACTCCGGTGAGAATAATATTCCCAGTATAAAAAATGTATACATACAATGATAGAAACCGATATAAAAGCATGAAATAGATATCAATAACATGTATCTAATCTGACAACATGAATCGATATAAAACTGTAAATAAACTCGTGACTCAACATCTCAGACTCGACTCTTCTCTACTCTAGGGATCCCGGTTCCTGCACATTGGCACATTATACCAAATCTCAACAATAAAAGCAGATCCGCTCCTATGCAACATCGATATAAACCAACCTCCAGTGTCTTGGCATATCCCCCAAAGACTTGGCACCTCCGCCATTGACTAGGCACCTCCGCCCATGACTCAATACATGCTTTGCTATAACTCAATAGACTAAGCATATCAATCTCATGAATTGCAAGCATCAATGCAATAAAATAAAGTATGTGATTTAGGGAAACTCAAGTTAGATCTAACTCGAGTTATAAACTCTCGGTTCAACATTGATTTATACCTTTCTTTCTGTCAGTCTGACGAAATCGAAGTCTTGGATGTGAAGCTATCAATACTCAATCTAGCAATGACAATCGAATGTACAATATCACCATTCCATTCAAACAAGATATGTCAATCTTATCAAATTCTGACGGCATAACAGTGCAATCTCGAAATACCGGCAATACAAAATCAGTATATACCAATCTCAATATCTCATCTACCAAATCTGTATAATCACAAGCAATTCACTTCTGAAAAATCATAATAATTTCCTACGGTATCTGTTCTTCAATCCGATTTCGATTACACGATGTTTAATCTCTCAAGAATATATCAATCTTATCTGATTCCTTCAACATCATATTTTCAAATCGTATCAAAACATAAGAAAACTTACGTCTTTCAGAAACTCTTGTCGATAGGAGCCCAGTACTGAAGTCGGATTGAAATTCAGACGACCGGATCTTTCGCACATCAACTTTTCAACCTTAAAATTACTTGAAGCTTTCCCGGGAGAATTCTCGTTCTTTCTTCTTGCTAACTGAAGGAATGAATAAAATTTTTATATATATCTTGCATGCCAAGGACCAAGTGGCTTCATGTATGTACTGCACGTCTCGCGCATATGCGCGTCCTTCATCGGCCCATATGCGCGAGACCTACTGTCTCGGCACAACAGAAATCTTTTGCTCGCGCATATGCGCGAGAGCTATAGTCTCGGCATAAGTTAAGTCCACCAGCTCGCGCATATGCGCGTCCTCTTCTCGCGCATATGCGAGAGGTTCTCTTCCTGCCTCGCGCATATGTGCGCCTCGTGTTGCGCATATGCGCGAGGTGTTCTGTCCTCGCCCATCACATATCACATGCTAACTCAAATCATGTCTCGGAGTGGTCCTTCTATAATCACATCAATTCATAATCAATAATCTCATATTAACAGAATAAAAATCTCGGGCATCACAATAGAAGCCTGCATATAACACTTGTCTTTCAAGTCATGGTCACACCAATCCTTGTAAGTCTGCAATTTCTCAGGAATGCAGCCAGTCGGAGCCTCAACAGGGGGCGACTCAGTAAGTGTATATGCTATCCTTTCCGAATTCAAGACGATTTTCAGGTTTCTTAGCCAAGTGAGGTAATTAGGTCCAGTTAATATGTGTTTGTCGAGTATTGCAGATAGCGGATTGCGAATCGAAAACATTGTCAAATTTTGTAATAAAAAGTAAAACAGATAAATGTTAATGACTATTTTAAATTATTTAGTAAGATATGAAGTATGGACTTTTACTTCATAAATATTTGTTCCCACTGTTTTGACATCTTTCACTACCCTCTAGTGAAAACGGAAAACTCCTTTCCTCAGTAGGTATGTAAGGTCCAATTAGCAAATCATGATCCCGAATAATATCAGCCAATCACAATTCCTAAGAGGTTCCAATTGCATAACCATGCAACCCTCTACGTAAACTTTTGTCTCACGTTTGATTAGAACCCAATAATATGACGTCGTTCATCTTTACATGTCAAGCCTTACCCATCGATGTTGAACCTTAATGGACGGTCGCCATTAGTTCCCTCAATAATATGAGCCGAAATCATGGGAGTTCCACGTAGTTCACATCACCATGTCAATGGATGTCACAGCTTTCCGGTGTCCAGGGCCTTCCCAATAATATGAGCTGAGCCCCAAACACGGGTAGCGTTCATCATGCACCCATTGTCGATGGAAGACATGGAAATTATAAACACCTTTGTAATTCCTCTTTTTGGGCTTGATATTAGTTTTGAATCTTATTCAAACTGAGGGTTTTTATTTTTGAAAGGTCTCATCATTAATTTTATTTAAAAGATCGTCATGTTTGATTGTATGTTTGTCGGATTCATGCAACTATGTTATTTTCATAATAATAACTCACATACTCATATTTATAACATATCATGCATATATTATAAACAGTAAACAAAACAAGGATGATCAATCGCCCCAATACTAATGGCCCATGTGAGCTAAGCACGGGCCTAGGTCCAATCCTAGGGAAATGCATGAGATGAAAATGCAACTTTTACATAAGCTTCCAATATTTACATGTCCTCGATCTTCATAATCATTAATGCCACCATCTTCCAATCTTGATCTTCCACTATACTAATATTTACAAATAAATATCCATGGAAAATAGGGATACATCTCATGGGGTGGGAACGGGCCATAAACCAAGCCCACTTATAAATTTGATAATTATTACAATCATTCAACACAAAATATCCTATCATACACCTAGCAAACTGGGCTTGAACTTTTGATCATCCTTCATGCATAATATTACATATCATACACCATCAATTAATTATCACAATAATCAATTGATCTAATATTATATATCTTGATCCAATCACTAACCGTCACGATTATAAACTAAATTAACAAAGTATACAAACACCATTGTCTACTTTCTAATTAATTTATTTATAACCGGATTTCTTGTAAATCATCATATACTATAAATAATTAAAGACCAACTTCAATTATTTATTTAATGAGAAAATATTTACAACTTTTGTAAATTTAAACTTAAGGGGCCAAAAAATCATTTTTCACCAAAAACATTTTGGCCCATTTAAAATTTCACAAATATGTTAGCCATCTAATGACTCAACAACAACAAGGCCCATGACACTTTGATAATCCAAAACACTTTTAGAAACCCTAGTCGTCATCGCCGTCGCCGGAGCTCCGTCGCCAGATTCCGGCAAACTTAATAATTTTTTTTATTTTTATTTTTTAAAACATGGGTCTGTTCGGGCAGCCCTTCGGTCTGCCCTTGCTGCCCGAAAATTGGCCCCAAACCGGCCTCGATTTTGTTGCAAAAAATCATCTCATGCGGTTAGAAATCGACCTCAATATAATATTATGTATATGCTACACAAAATAGTATCCATAGCTCTGATACCACTTAAAATGGGATCGATTAAGGTGCCCGTATGCGCAATGAAATTTTTAAAATTATTTTTCAAGGGCAAAAATCGAGTACCCTAATCCCATAATGTGTAGCAAATACGAAAAACACGAAATGTCATACATAGGGTGTTTTAGAAAAATTTACCTATTAATCTCAAGAGATTGATGATGGCTCCAACTTAATTGTCAAACAACTAAGCTCTTCAATGACAAGACAATCTTCAAGCTTCTCTTGAGCACTCCTTTCTCAAAAACTTAAGCCCACCACCAACAAGGAAAATCCACCTTACACTTGCACTAGAAAATGTAAAGCATTTTTCTTTGAGAAGGGAATGTTTTTCTTCAACAATTGAAGAACAAAATTTTTGAGAGAAAAATGCTTTAAATATCGGCCATGGTGGAGTAGGAGAGAATGTGAGACATTTTTCTTGGTTGTGGAAAAAGTTAAAGTGTGTCCCAAAAGCATGCATGCCATTTTGACTCAAAAAATTGTCTCCAACCCTTCACCTTCCAATCATGCATTTTACTTGGGCTTGTAACAATTACAAGGCCCATGGACTTTTATTTAAATGTCTCAAACACATTTGAGACCATTTAACTTTTACTTGATTTTATTCAAGCCCACTAGTTTAATAATTATTTCCAATTGGGCTCTACAAGACCCATTGTTGTTTAATTAATTCAACACTTGAATTAATTTAATTATTTGGACTCTACTATGTCCACTAGTGTTTAATTAATTCAACACTTGAATTAATTTAATTTAATCCATAATAATGTTTATGAAAATCACAATTTCCAAATACATTACACGTTTGGCCAACTTTTTAATTTAGGAACACTTACTCAAATTAAAAGTTACATTTCCCTCATAGAAGTCATACTTCTATTTTTTCTTACGCTTATAAACTCCTTTATAAGCCGTTCAACACATTGAACTATTTTTCTTCTCAACGGTATCTAGAAAGCTAGTACTTGTGTGGCCCTCAATGGTTCATTGATACAACTAGCTATGGGTTCACATCTCCATGTGATTCTGACTAAACATGTCCTTATATGAGTATACCCCAATTGCTCCATACTTACTTATCAACTCCTTGATAATAAGAACGTCAGAACTCAAGTCTGATAATACCCAACCAATCATGTTAAACGCCTAGTGGCATTGCTTACATGATTCCCTGGGTATCAAATGATTGTGGGGACCCGGACGCTAATCATCTTCTTAATCGTCATTGGGATAATTGGATCAATGTAATTAATCTGGGTCTAAATTATTTTTTTTAATATAGCGCGGAACGTAATGGAATCAATCTAATATACATATCAGTATAAAAGTACAAGTCTTGTACAACATACATTCATCTAAATCTAAGGGTCAACAACTAAGTATCAAGTGTTCAAACCCTATTTACATCGAAGTCCGTAGTCTCCACTCTAATCACGATCTCTCCTCATCTCTTTGACCCTGATCTTGTCCCACCTGTTGCCATGCACACATACAAACACGACAACAACCGGATAATTCCGGTGAGAAATACATCCCAGTATAAGTCAACAAAACATGCAATCATATAATCGATATAAAAGCATGAAACAAATATCATTAACATGTATTAAATCTGAAAACATGAATCGATATAAAACTGTAAATCAACTAATGACTCGTCATCTCATACTCAACTCATCACTAATCTAGGGATCCCGGTTCCTGGACATTGATATATATATATATATATATCGAATCTCCGCAATAGGAGTCGATCCACCCCTAAGCAACGTCGATATAAGTCAATCATCCAGTGGCTTGGCATATCCGCCACAGACTTGGCATATCTGCCAAAGCTATCCTATGACAATGTGCAATGGGCCAATGACTACTCTGTCACAGTCTGGCCCTTCTTTCAATGACTCTCGTCCAATAGCTATCGGCTATTCTCTATTTTCTATAAATCAATAGATTAATCATATCAATGTCATACAATTGCAATATCAAAGCAATAAAGTAAGGTATGTGGTTTTAGAGAAACCAGAGTCCAATCTGACTCAAGTTAATCTCCCGGTCAACCTTGAATTATACCTTTCTTTCGTAGTCTTGATCTGCAGAAATGGGAGTTCTGAATTCAAGACTGTCTCTATCAATCTGAAATGACATATCGAGAATAATAATATCAACATTCCATTTCCAATTCATTACTGAATCTGATCACTTTGAATCTAATTCAAAATCAACGGCATAACTGCACAATCCCGATATCCCCGTCAATACAATATTACTAGATATCAATTACAAATCATAACCCATATCCAATATAGTCTGTAATAAATTCACAGTTCAATTCTGACCAATTTCAATCGATATAATCAGAAATTCATAACAATTCCATAATCAATCTGTTCTTCGATCCGACTTCGATTATGCAATCTTTAACATATCAAGAACATCATATATGAATCATATCAGATTCCTACAACATCATATTTTCAAATGATGACAGAACTCGGTAAAACTTACGTCCAGTTGTAGCTGTCGATGAGAGGAGTATAGCACCGTGTCCGAATTTAATTTCTGATAGATGGATCTTGCACAAATCACAATTTAAGCTTAAAGGAACTTGAGGGAATTTCCAGGAACAATTCTCGGTCCTTTCTTAGCCTCCTGAAGAAGATGAACCTTTATAAATGTCAAGTTGCATGTTGGAGGAGACGTGGCTTGTTTTCTTTCATTTCGGTCGGCGCTCAGGCGGATGTTTCTTTCCGCTCGGGCGGAGAACCTACCGCTTGCGACAATAACACATTGGCGCTCGGGCGGACAAAAACTACCGCCCGGGCGCAGAACCTTCGGCCCTTGACATTTTCTTATTAAACATTGGCGCTCGGGCGGACAAAACTTCCGCTCGGGCGCCAACAGTGCTGTCCAAAAATTGTATAATTCCTATACATCACCCAATCTGGTCTCGGAATGATCCGTCTATACTCACATTCATTCAAAATCAATAATCTCAATTTAACAAGATATAAAATCTCGGGCATTACATTTCTCCCCCTCTAAGATCTGATTTCATCCACGAAATCACAGGCAATCAAATCATATCAGAAAGAAATGGATAACAGAAGCTAAATAGAAAACTCACGTCAGTGAAATAACTCTGGGAATCTCTGCCTCATATCTAACTCAGTCTCCCAGGTAGCTTCTTCGATGCCATGACAATTCCATTAAACCTTCACAAGTGGAATAATCTTCGTTCTGAGCTGTTTTTCTTTACGATCAAGAATCTGAATTGGTTTTTCTACATCACTCAGACTTTCATCAAGCTCGGCCTCGTCTGGCTGGATAATATGAGAATCATCGGGGAGATACTTTCGCAGCATAGATACATGAAAGACATAATGTATTCCCGGTAGAGAAGGCGGTAATGCGAGTCGATAGGCACGATCTCCTATCTTCTCGAAAATCTCGTACGGCCCAATATAACGTGGAGACAGCTTTCCTTTCTTGCCAAATCTGACAACTCCTCTGAAAGGTGAAATCTTCAAGAATACTCGGTCTCCAGCCTCAAATACCAACGGTCTTCTTCGAACATTGGCATATTTGGCTTGTCTGTCTTGAGTTTTTTTATTCTCTTCTGAATCAGCTTCACTTTCTCTGTCATATCTCTGATCATATCAGGTCCAATCTCAGGAACCTCAGAGATATCATCCCAATATAGAGGGGATCTGCAGTTTTTACCGTACAACACTTCAAATGGTGCCATCTCAATACTCGTCTGATAGCTGTTGTTGTACGAGAACTCGCAAAGTGGCAATGCATCCTGCCAGTTAGTGCTAAAATCAAGCACTACAGCTCTCAGCATATCTTCCAGTGGCTGGATAGTCCGCTCTGACTGTCCGTCGGTCTGTGGATGATATACGGTACTTAGATGTAACTTCGTACCTAGAGCCTGCTGCAAACTCTGCCAGAAATGCGAAGTAAACCGAGGATCACAGTCTGAAACAATCGACTTCGGCACTCCGTGCAATCTGACCACTTCTCTGACATAGATCTCAGCCATCTGGTCATATCTGTACGTCATCTTGTACGGAATAAAACACGCGGATTTGGTTAATCTGTCAATCACAACCCAAATCGCATTGTAACCTCGGGAGGAATGCGGTAATTGTGTCACAAAATCCATGGAAATGTGATCTCATTTCCACTCAGGAATAGACAAACTCTGTAACAAGCCTCCGGGTTTCTTTCTTTCAGCTTTTACCTGTTGGCAATTCAGACATCTGGATACAAATTCTGCAATATCGGCTTTCAGTTGTTTCCACCAGAACTGTCTTTTCAAGTCATTATACATCTTCCTGCCACCAGGATGAATGCCAAATCGACTGTTATGCGCTTCTGATAATATCTGTTGTCTCAACTCTGAAACATTGGGCACAACCAATCGATTATTCACATATAGTACACTGTCACGTACCTGATATTCTGATTGATGCCCTGCTCTGACCATCGATATAGAATTCTGCACATTCTGATCAGCTTTCTGAGCCGTTTTAATTCTTAAAATCAGCTCTGGTTCGACTTGAACAGCACATAATCTCAATGGTCTATGATATGTCTCAAATATCAATCCAGACAAACAGCAATCTTCTATCAAATTTGAAACACCAATCGTCGACAAGGATAAAGAACATACCTTTCGACTCAGTGCATCAGCTGCTGCATTGGATTTTCCCGGATAGTACTTGATTTCACAGTCAAAGTCTTTCAGCAAATCAAGCCATCTTCTCTGTCTCATATTTAATTCTGACTGCGAAAACATATACTTTGAACTCTTGTAATCAGAATAAATTTCAAACTTCTCACCGTAGAGGTAATGTCGCCATATCTTCAAAGCAAATACAATAGCCGCCAGTTCAAGATCATGAATTGGGTAACGCGTCTCGTGGGGCTTCAGCTGTCTTGAGGCATAAGCAATAACATGCCCTCGTTGCATCAATACACAACCCAAACCTCTGTGAGAAGCGTCACAATAAACAACAAATCCACCAGTACCTGACGAGATAGTCAACACTGGAGCACTGGTCAATCTCTTCTTTAACTCAACAAAACTGGACTCACAGTCTTCAGACCACATAAACGGAGCATTTTTCTGAGTCAACTGAGTAATCGGTTTGGCAATGCTAGAAAAATCTTTAATAAAACGTCGATAATATCCTGCCAAACCCATAAATCTGCGAATCTCGGGTACTGATGTCGGTCTCGGCCAAGAAATCACTGCCTCAACCTTACTGGGATCAACTGATATACCGTCTCCGGATATAATATGCCCCAGAAATACAACCTGTCTCAACCAAAACTCACATTTCGACAGTTTAGCATACAGTTTCTCAGCCTTTAAAATTCTCAAAACAGTTCTCAAATGTTCAGAATGCTCAATCATATTTTTCGAATAAATCAAAATATCATCGATGAATATAATCACAAAATCATCAAGATATCTCTGAAAGATACGGTTCATCAATCCCATACATACAGCCGGTGCATTCGTCAAACCAAACAGCATGACAATAAACTCATAATGTCCATACCTGGTTCTGAATGGTGTCTTCGAGATAACAGAATCCCTGACTCTCAGCTGATGGTATCCAGATCTCAAATCGATCTTGGAATATACCGAAGAACCCTGCAATTGGTCAAACAGATCATCAATACGAGGCAAGGGATATTTATTCTTTACCGTTGCTTTGTTCAATTGCCGGTAGTCAATACAAAGTCTCATCGAACCGTCTTTCTTCCTCACAAATAGTACTGGATCACCCCAAGGAGACACACTCGGTCTCATATACCCCTTGGCCAGTAAATCCTCCAATTGTTCTTTCAACTCCTTCAACTCAATCGGTACCATTCTGTACGGAGCCCTCGAAATCGGAACTGTACCTGGCATCAACTCAATACTGAAGTCTATCTCTCGAATCGGAGGCAATCCAGGAATCTCATCTGGAAAGACATAAGCAAACTTGCAAACCACTGGCAAATCCGCCAATGATGGACTCGATTTCAGTAAATCAACTGAATAGACAAAGAATCCCTCCGCTCCTTTCTGCAACAATCGAGTAATAGACAATACGGATTTCAAAGGAATTCTAGATCAAGAACCCTTACCGTAGAATTTCCACTCATCAGCCATATCCGGTCTGAATCTCACAATATTGTGGAAACAATCAACAACGGCCCTGTACTTGGTTAACATATCGATACCGAAAATACAATCAAAATCAGATAACCCAAGCACAATACAATCTAACTCAATCTCATGCCCATCATACTGTAGCATACAACGTTTCACAGATTTCACTGATATCAAACATGTCCCCAACGGAGAAGTGACAGACACTATAGCAGATAATGACTCAATAGGCAAAGAATGCATCAATGCAAATCGTTCAGATATGAATGTATGTGATGCACCAGTATCTATCAATACATATGCAGGATAACCAAAAATAAAACAGTTACCTGCAACAACATCGTCTGGTGCGTCCTGAGCCTGTTCCTCAGTCGAAGCGAACACTCTGGCCTGCTGTCTAGGAGGCTGGCTAACTGTCTAGCTTTCTCCTGGCCTTTGCTGTGACTGGGATGGTGCTGGCTGAAAGGAGTGGACTGCAGCTGGTCGTCTACCAGTCTTAGCTACTGATCCAGATGACTCGGCACCCTGTGACCTCTAGTATCTCTCTGGGGACAAACTCGAGCAAAATGTCCCTGTTGCCTACAAATACAGCAACTGCCAAACACTCCTCGGCACTGCTATGTGGAATGCTTCCCTCCACAAGTGCTGCAATAGGGTCCTGTATAACTCTGGCCCTGACCGGTCGGTCTCGAGCCCCTAGAACTGGATGAACTACTTCCAGATTTCTTGAACTGCTTCCCCCTAACTTTCAGGAATTCTTTTTTTCCACTACCACTACCACTCTCAAATCGGGAAGTTGGTGGAGGCATCTGGGGTCTCGGTGCCTGTGGCACAAACGAAGCTCCTCTCTGCCTTATCAGATCGGCTTCGGCTCCCTTGGCTCTGTTCAAGGCATCAGTAAAATTATTCGGTCTCCCGGTATTTACCAAGGTAAAGATTTCAGGATTCAGACCATTAATGAACTGGTCCGCAACAGCCTCGTCATTTTCGGCCACATGTGGAGCAAATCGTAATAATGTGGAGAACTTGGCCACATATTCCTCAATATTTAGCTTGCCCTGTCTCAAGTTTGCATACTTAGCTCCCTTGTCCTTCCTGTATGACATAGGGAAGAATCTCTTATAGAATTCGGTTTTGAAGACATTCCAGGTAATAGGCGTACCTCGTTGCTCCAAGGCCCTCTTAGTCGTAATCCACCAGTTCTTGGTAACATCATGCAACTGGTGTCCTATCAGTTTCACTCGCCGTTCATCAGTGTAATCCAAAGAGTCAAACAGCATCTCTATGTCGTCTAACCAGCTCTCACAATCCACTGAAGTCTCAGTGCCCCTCAGAGTCGGCGGATGAAAGGACTGAAATCTCTTCAATAATGTCTCCATCGGAGTGGCTGTAACATCCATCGGAGGATTTGAATTACTTCCCTGTTCCGGTACTCTTCTCGGAGACATATTTGATTATCGAAAGGGTTAGCAATCACAATTTACAAATTTGTCTCAGTCCCTTTCTAATCATCTTCCCTCTGATCAAGAATCGGTTCTGATCCATTCCAAATAATACACATTACCATATCAAAATCAGATAATCAGGCAAGCATGTATTAAAGCAGGAAGTCATGCTAGCAATCATAAACAAGGAAAGAAAACTCAGTCTACCTCGCTCACTAGCTTCTATCTCAGTCTAAAGGATCTATGGCTCTGATACCACCTGTTGTGGGGACCCGGACGCTAATCATCTTCTTAATCGTCATTGGGATAATTGGATCAATGTAATTATTCTGGGTCTAAATTTTTTTTTTTTAATATAGCGCGGAATGTAATGGAATCAATCTAATATACATATCAGTATAAAAGTACAAGTCTTGAACAACATACATTCATCTAAATCTAAGGGTCAACAACTAAGTATCAAGTGTTCAAACCCTATTTACATCGAAGTCCGTAGTCTCCACTCTAATCACGATCTCTCCTCATCTCTTTGACCCTGATCCTGTCCCACCTGTTGCCATGCACACATAAAAACACGACAACAACCGGATAATTCCGGTGAGAAATACATCCCAGTATAAGTCAACAAAACATGCGATCATATAATCGATATAAAAGCATGAAACAAATATCAATAACATGTATTAAATCTGAAAACATGAATCGATATAAAACTGTAAATCAACTAATGACTCGTCATCTCATACTCAACTCATCTCTAATCTAGGGATCCCGGTTCCTGGACATTGATATATATATATATATATATCGAATCTCCGCAATAGGAGTCGATCCACCCCTAAGCAACGTCGATATAAGTCAATCATCCAGTGTCTTGGCATATCCGCCACAGACTTGGCATATCTGCCAAAGCTATCCTATGACAATGTGCAATGGGCCAATGACTACTCTGTCACAGTCTGGCCCTTCTTTCAATGACTCTCGTCCAATAGCTATCGGCTATTCTCTATTTTCTATAAATCAATAGATTAATCATATCAATGTCATACAATTGCAATATCAAAGCAATAAAGTAAGGTATGTGGTTTTAGAGAAACCAGAGTCCAATCTGACTCAAGTTAATCTCCCGGTCAACATTGAATTATACCTTTCTTTCGTAGTCTTGATCTGCAGAAATGGGAGTTCTGAATTCAAGACTGTCTCTATCAATCTGAAATGACATATCGAGAATAATAATATCAACATTCCATTCCCAATTCAATACTGAATCTGATCACTTTGAATCTAATTCAAAATCAACGGCATAACGGCACAATCCCGATATCCCCGTCAATACAATATCACTAGATATTAATTACAAATCATAACCCATATCCAATATAGTCTGTAATAAATTCACAGTTCAAATCTGACCAATTTCAATCGATATAATCAGAAATTCATAACAATTCCATAATCAATCTGTTCTTCGATCCGACTTCGATTATGCAATGTTTAACATATCCAAAACATCATATATGAATCATATCAGATTCCTACAACATCATATTTTCAAATGATGACAGAACTCAGTAAAACTTACGTCCAGTTGTAGCTGTTGATGAGAGGAGTATAGCACCGTGTCCGGATTTAATTTCTGATAGACGGATCTTGTACAAATCACAATTTAAGCTTAAAAGAACTTGAGGGAATTTCCAGGAACAATTCTCGGTCCTTTCTTAGCCTCCTGAAGAAGATGAACCTATATATATGTCAAGTTGCATGTTGGAGGAGACATGGCTTGTTTTCTTTCATTTCGGTTGGCGCTCGGGCGGATGTTTCTTTCCGCTCGGGCGGAGAACCTACGGCTTGCAACAATAACACATTGGCGCTCGGGCGGACAAAAACTTCCGCCCGGGCGCAGCACCTTCGGCCCTTGACATTTTCTTATTAAACATTGGCGCTCGGGCGGACAAAACTTCCGCTCGGGCGCCAACAGTGCTGTCCAAAAATTGTATAATTCCTATACATCGCCCAATCTGGTCTCGGAATGATCCGTCTATACTCACATTCATACAAAATCAATAATCTCAATTTAACAGGATATAAAATCTCGGGCATTACAGTGATAGTGCCTGCAAGAATCATTCAATTATGGTTTGCGTATTGTACGGTCTCTTCAACTCATATATCCCGACAGATTCGACAACCATTGGTATATCGAGAGTTGTCAATGAATCGATACTATGTGTTATGTCGTAGTTGCATCGATGGTGTAATCTATGAAACCCCTTTCATAATTACCACCAACACTCTGATCAGTGATTTCATACTACATACATATAGGATATCCATACCCGAAGGTAAGCGGTGAATCCCCGACTACAATGCATCGACTCCTATATGTTTCGTCAAAACACCCAAACTTGCCACCTGATGACCCCATTTGAGTCGGTAAACAAGTCAAAGTGCAATGCTAGCACACAATGTCTCAATGTTGTCCCGAGTCATAAGGACTAATGGTGTACAACCATAAACTAGGACGTTTCCACTCGATAATTGAGAACCACTTGGAAATTCCTTTATGGAGGGTTGTTCAGTGCACTCTACCAGGAGCACCTATCTGCATACTCGGACATCACAATGTCCCCACCATTGAAACATGGTACTTACATCGCAGATACTAGTCTCAAACTCGAGCGGCCTATATCCTTCTTAGCGGCGGTTGAATCGACTAGGAAACGTTTAGAATATACAGTAATCCAAATATGAGTTTCATGATACTCATCATATGAGCATCCCATATTCTTTCTACTATTTGTATATTCAAGGACTTTATCTATGAAACTAGCATTGGTATACAGATAAAGATGTGCCAAAACAATAATTTCAAATATTATTAAAATAAAGATTGCTTATACATAGAGTTTCATTGTGAACACTCGACCAACACTTGGCTCGACGTGCACCTACTCTAACATCTTCATCCATTGGATCCCAAGTACCGGAATCGATCGAAAGTTCGATTCTTTCTGAAATACTCATTTTCAAATGATATCCACATTGTTCACAAATATTCATTTTTGATTTCAAATTTTTTTTATAATTTAATCCATAACAATTTTCGCATTGAACCCACAAATGCCTATATTTTTGAGTTGCATCGAGATCATTAGACCCTTCTCTTAAAGTTAAATAACTACTCTTCGCGCGGGTTCGTAGACTAGACCTCCCGCTTTCGCTGCTAGTTCTACGTTTATCAAAAATGCACCTAGAAATGTAAGTGTCACTACTATCACTTACAATGGACGTATCAATACAGATTTGAGACTGAAGATAACTGTCAGTGCAACTATTAATGTGATTATTCCAACTAAATTGAGTTACATACATGTAACGATTGGATAAGGAATCTTCACTCGTAGATCCATTATTCATACAGACCGCGAATGCGGTCCCGGATCAATTGCATCATTCTTCATACGGCCTCCGGATCGAGAGCAGGTGGATGCTTCCAGAACAGACCGAGCATTTGCTCTCGTTGGAGCTTCTCGTTTTCCACGGTTTGTATTGATTGTTGAATGGAAAAAATTCTTCCAGCGATAGCATAGTAATGATTGCTTTCCAATTGAAAAAGGAGGACCGCTCTTGCCACATCCTAACGAAATAGCTGCTTCCACCTCACATGGGTATAAAAGATGGGTTTTGAAAAGCACAACGGATCATCGGAGAACGGCAAAACAAGAAAATAGTGGAAATCTCGAGAGTTTCAACCCCTTGACCTAGATCGATTGCTTTAGTGGTGGCATAGCCTCGTAGGTGCGTGAGGGGAAGCGATATGCATAGCTAGCGATCACCTAACAGTCCTTGATTCTGAGATTTTTAGTTGGACTTGAAAGAATAGTTATTGATAAGGCCAACGGCCTGATGCCAATAGTTTCACCTTTTTGGGCATTACATTGCTCCATATCTTTCGATCTTGTACTTGGTGATGTACTTCACACAAACAGAATCTCTAGGAACAACGAGAAAAGATCTCCTCCTTGTCTTCTGGATCAGTACTGCGCACCTCTTTGATCAGGATAAGCTCACTCACGCACGAGACATAGTCTTCCCCAATTTCTCCATCTGGGACTCCGTCTTGACTGAAAAAAGCTGGATAGCTCGCGGCAGAACCTCGACCTAAACGATACTACGTAAAAAAATTCTATATTTCAGATAGTAATCCGGCTAAGTAAGTAACTGGTAGTGGCTGGTAGTAGTTCCCCAACTCATGATGAGTCCATTCTACAGCTACAGCTCCAGGTTTATAAACCACGTCAAATCTGAGGTTGAGAGATAGTACTCTAGTTGAATCCACCCCTATCCCATCCTAGTAGGTCAGGAAAGTAGTATAGCCCTACTTGAGGTGGTTGGGGAGTCACGTCCATAGTTTCTAACTCACTGGAATTGAACCTTGAAAGCCTGTTATCCCGACTTTCCTTCTTAGCGACCCGCTGTTCCGCAGCTGCGGCAAAGGAAAGGGTGTTTTCATTTCTTGTCGTAGAGGAAGGAAGGTATTCCAGTGACAGCGGCAAAGGGAATACTGAAGAAAAGGGTGGTAGATCTACCTACACTCACTTGCGAATCACTCGATTCTACAAGGAATGTACAACCATAGAAAGATTAGAAATAGAGTGAACCACCTTTGTTTAAAAAGATAAGGATCTGCCACTTCGCAGCGTCTTTCAAACAGAAATGGTATCACATCATTACATTAAGTATTCATTAGCGGATTTTCAACACTAACCCATAGGTACTCTATCTCTTAATCTCCAAGGAACGCCTGCAATGACGAAAGTTGATCAATTTATTCCAGATTCTTTCCTTGTGCCTGCGACACTTTATAGGTTTGATCTCTTTTGAATACATATTCTAAATACCCCAGACTCCTCTAACAGATAAGAGAACTAGTATTCCACTCGTTCCTTGACCCCTCCAATCCATAAGGGCAGCCTTCATTCAAGCCATACCAGACCAAAAAGGGAGGAGAACTAACCAATATCAATCTTCATGTACCGACGGGTGCTGTCAGTCTAGCTCAACCAGGCGTATGATTTATCCTAGTTCAAGCTGTCTTATTCACACTAGTGCGTTCACTCTCCTCTCTTTCGAAGACACCTTGTCTGCTGTTAGTCGTATGTCAGCCTTTCAACAATCAAATGTAAAATGTGTCACACATACCACTCGAACCTCGATCGAAGGCATACCTAGCATAGGAAGAGATAAAGCAAAAAGAACGAAACCGAGCCTCGCAGCCCTCTTGATGTGATGAGAAAATGGCTAGTATTCAAGGCTAGTCCCAAGCAAAATGGCTATCCCGATAAGAAGAAGAAAGGGCTAGTCTGAAAGGAAAGGCTCGAACGGGACTATGATTTGGGTAATCGAGACCGTATTGTGCTTTGCTGCATGTTTAAGACAATCATGTTCACCTTGTTCACTGGCTCGTGGACTCCTCACCTTAGGGGATATGTCTCACTATACAAGGTACACGTAGTTCAGCAGCATAAAAGGAAACAACAGAGATGAGCACGCATCTCGATCTCAGAAAGCCCCTCTTCTCTTAATGGGCTTAGATTCCTCTACACCTTTCTCGCTTCAACTTAGGCGAGAAAAATACCAGCCAAACGGGTTCCGGTCGTGAGTTAGCAATCAAAATCGACTGGTTTAAACTGCGTACAGACCATATTTTGTCCATGATAGGATAGGGATAGAAGCTTGTGCATCTTTCTATTTGATCTTTGTTGATGGATCTATCAAAGTGGCATCGGAGATTCTTTCTTAATGGAAACTTATCTTGTGTAGGCCCCTATGGCTCTCCTAGAACCCTTCATAAGGGATATGGCTATAATGAGAATCTCTTTCTTTCCGCACCCGCTAGTGCACATACCCTTTCATTTAGCTAAGTATCGGAAAAAAAATTCGCTTTTCATAGTCTCGAGATAGAAGAACCTATCTTTTGCCCCATTGGGGATTCATTGTTCCATGCCTCGATCCCAGTTAAGATAAACTCGACTTTCGACCCCCGGAATCACTCACGAGGGTGTGATATCGTGCGATTTCTCTATATAAAATGGGCCTTTCCTTCTTCGAATTCTGCATTCGGTGCACAGAGAGGAAATCGAACATTATTTAGAATAGATAAATGACCCACAGGCTATTATTCTACAGAAATAAAGATCAAATAAGATTCTATAACTGACTGTGAGATCGTGTATAGGTTGACCATCGAATGGACGGAGACATACCCTTAGTGCTGGACAGACCGCCGGTCTTTACTCTCATAGCGCTGTGAACATTATCTATCTATGCCGATTTCTATCTACTCATCTTTTTATTCTACTAAAAGCCGCTCCTGCGACACGGTTTTTGAAGATCCCCTTATCGTAAGGACGAAGCGCGATATACGCCGCGCATTTAACAAAATGAATCATAGGCCGTAAGCTTCTTCCTACCTTACCCATAGCTTTTCCTTGCCTTTCTCCACCCATCGGCCCATACAACTCTTTTCCATAGGATTTCTTAAACCTCCTCCTTTTTTATTTTGAGACCTACTTCCTCCTTGCTTTCTACTTAGTCCTTGCTTGAACCTTTGCGACGACTAAGGCATCTTTTGGCTTGTACTCCTCTTTGACCTTCGGACCCTCGGGTGCTTCTTGACCAACCAATGCTAGAGGGCATAAAGCCCACCATTTCATACTCGACGAAAGGTGGAAGTCACAAAAGAATCATAGCTCTATGGATTGTCTCTCGCCCCAGCCTCACCTTGCGAAATCTTATTTGTTATAATGCTTTCCTTATTCCTACACTTTCTCTACCCTTATAGATGCAGACGTTAAGACTCATGCAATGTTTGCTCCCTTCCTTAAGCAAAGAAGGGAAATTCCTTATAGAAAGCGCACAGACAGCAGACGAAGAGAGAGAAGCCAATTACGAATTTTCATTTTGACCCAAAAACCATTTCTTCGATACCTACTTCACTTCCAAAAAGAGAGAGATATGAATTCATTCCAAAAGAAAGAACTAATGTGCTCAAGCACAAGAGTCTTGCGAAATCATTGGTCAATGAAGAATGGTTTAAGTCCCAATACGCTGATATATCTCGAACAATGCAGACCCATATGGAATATAACTTCTGAATTGATTGGGAAACACTTAACATCAACAAAAAAGAAACACTAGTAAACCTTGGAATCAGAGTTGGTAACAAGAGGAACCATGTGTATGATAATGAGCTTTGGGTGGACACAATGCCATTGGATGTTATAAACTTCGCAGGTGAAGATAATAGGATACGAAGATATCAAGTGTTGTGTCTTCAGGAACAATATGATCAAATTATAGAGCTTTTAGCTATGAAAGATAGAGATAATGTTGATAAAGACAGAGAGATTGCTTATTTAAAGTTTGAAATAGAGAATATGAAGTAAAAACTTGATTGTCTCAATAAGACAACAGGTGGTATGAAGAAGAAGAAAAAGTCCGGGTAGAGGATATCTTCTGGAAAATAGGTAATTGACTTTATCAGAAGGATATAATCAATCATTTTGTGGTGACTGATTACTCACTCCTGTTTCAGCCAATCTTTGTTTAAGAGGATCAGATCAACCTATAACAAATAAAAATCCGCATAATATATGCCATCATAGAAAAAATAGCCCACCTTAGGGGTGCTACAGGATGTTCCTGAAAGTATTGGAGGACTCTAGTCTAATCGAAGCTTTTCAACAATCAAATACATAGACGTCGCCAAGGCCATACGCTCTAGGGCTTTGTCCATCAGAGGTGTGAACCAACTAGTCCTCAGTATAGGTGCATCAAGCATATCTTCTATTGAAGCACAGTCATCTTGTCCTACCGTCCAGTACCAATGAAGGTACCGAAGGTAGTTTCCCATCCACCTCCTTAGTTAAGTATACTCTAAGAACACCATCAAGTCCTCCACAGAGAATGGAAGAATATATCTCAGATGCTCAGGAGCAGGGAACGAAGGTTCCACATTAGTAAGTTTTGACTGAAGTCTTCCTGAGTTTTCCTCCTAGTGAACGGGGAAAGCTTATCCCTCACTCGCATTCGCCTAATCGAGCAGAACGCCACTCGGCGATCATCCTACAACTGGTCTCGCCTATAGTTATAGTGTTGAACACACATAAGTATAGGTTTTGTTGTCCTTACGACGGTTGTCAAAGACCGGATCTTTGCACTTCGCGCTTCGGCCCTCAGCAGCTTTAATGTATCCACATAGAACAATGAAGTAATGTATCCATACGAGCTCCGGCCCTCAGCAGCTCGAATAAAAAAGAAACTTGTTCATTTATGGTGGACCTTCAACGTTTCACCTTTCATAGATCTGGGAAAGGCGGTTTTGGTATGGGAAGTTACTTCGAGGCCTCAGGTTATAATAGAGTACATCGGTAGGAAGGTAATACAGCTAAGCCGAGACTTATTTCAGAGGCATTTCAGACTTGACTTGCTGTTGCCGATATGATATTTTCTCTTGTTGAAGAAGTGGAGTTTGCTGCTATGTTTAATACTTACCATCTTTAGTTTAATAGGAGGCCAGCCTAGCCAGTAGTTAGAGAGCTTACCACGGGAGAACCTACTATACTAATAAAGACCCAGGGAGGGGCTCGTTGAAGAAACTTGATGGTCGCATTCAACTCTTTTCTTTTAGTGGTCTCTTCACTACACTACGTGAAGTTCATATTCCCCCCTTCCTGTAAGGGAGTTCAGAGGTAGCACTCTTTCCAGCCTTCTGTCCAGGATGTCTTGTTCTCGGAGTGGTATCGTTCTAGGTTTCACTCTCCCCTTTCGTCATATGGCGTGGTTCTGTCCCCTTCTTCTTTTTGAAGATAAATATAATCCTAAGTCCGCTATGCTGTGGTAATAAGAAATCCCGAATAGCAATACGTCTTTGTCTTCATCAGCCCCAAATCCTTTAGTTGAGTGCCAACCTACCAACATTGAAAGGATTGTTTTCTAAATATCAATGTCCTTTTTTAGCCATATTTTTTAAAGACCGAAAAAGAGAATGCGAGACAGAATGGGTTAGTTGTCCAGTTTGTTTGGTAGCTGAATCTCCCGTCTGTTTTTAAGCCGTAATTCTTGCCTTACAAGAGCTGCACTAAACAAATGAAAAGGCTCTAGGCAGCCCGAATGCAAATGTTCATATATCATATAAAAAGAAGGGTTCGCAAGATAAGAGAGAGCGGTGGATAAAGTGGTTTGGGCTCTCCTACTTCCACGATTGGAGAAAAAGCAGTGCAGTGCGGTTGTGTTTGATCGAGCAAGCAAAGAAAATGGCTGATTAACCCCAACCACCTCCTCACTAGGAACTCTCTATTATATTATTGAGAGACGTTCTTTAGTGAACTTCTCCCGTTAGCTCAAACTCAATCAAAGATAAAATGCAAAGGTTGAATCTTGTCTCGTCTGAAGGGTCTACTTGTTCGTCCTGTATTCATAAAAGAAAGCGGAGAATAGGATTTCACTGATGCGACATCTAGAACTGGACGAGCCACGTGATTTGAATCAAGGCAAGCCCAACAGAAAAGGGAATAAGGGGCGTATTAGACTTGAGAGAGCAGATAGGCGAGTTGCCCTAGAACCAATCAACCTACTTCGACCGATAGAGCTGAACCCAACTAAGCGCTTTGAATTACGAGTTGACGACCAAGTTTATTTTAAAGAAAGAAATTCTCGGATCCCGCATGGTGAGTGGACAAGCAAGCTGTAACGAATGGGAATTCGCCTATCTTTTGTAGAACCCGTAACTTAGACTACGTATAAGTCATGCATAATTCTAGTATTTAAATTAAAATTATTTTTATTTCATGAGTTTCTAAATTTGATTATTTTACGTAGTAGTTTAAATTTTTATCATTTCAGTTATTTCAGTGAGGCCGGACTGGTGTTGGAGTTTAGAGATAAAATTTAAGATTCAAGAAACTTTTCCAGAATTTAATTTAGCTAGCAAGTAAGTTAATTTAAGTTATTAAGGAGGTTTGAGGATTTATTTAAGCAACTTGAGGTGAGTAGAAAATAAATTCCTTTAAGTTCCATAATTAAGGAATTAGTTCACTAAATTATTTAAAGAATAAGTAAGGCTTTTAAGGGTTATAAATTTAGTAAATAATCAACAATTTCCCTTCATTTTTACACCAAATTTCAGCCACCCTTATGTCTAGACAACATCTCTTTGCCACCTCACCTTTGACCCTTTCTTTGTATTTAATTAGTAGGATAATTCTTTTATTTTTGGGAGCACCATTTAATTAATGATCAACCTTATCCTCACCTAGTCTAGATGGTATTATGATCGGCCACCTCACCCCAACAAGCACCAACAAATCATTTGATATCAA